>NC_133579.1:42509757-42835634 GCF_964106895.1 Numenius arquata
AGGCTTATGTACTTTTTGTGTTAAGTTTTATACTCATAAAATGGTCTAAATTCATCTAGCCCTATAGGTGTGACAATCTGAAGGTAAAAAAAGGTGAACTTAACAAATAGAGTAGAGAAATGCAATGTCAACTGGCTGAATTTTTTTTATAGAGAAAAAAACAAACAGTAGAAAATCAAAATAAAAGAGCTCTCTTTCAGCATAATGAAATATATCTTCCTCTTGTCCATGCTTTGGAAGAGCCTATAATGTTATAACTGGCATGAAAGTGCATACTGTAGGACTACTGAGGAAAAGTAACATTAAAAGTAATGTAATATTAGTATTTGATGTCGTCTATAGGGAATACCCACTAAAAAGATGGCATACATTTTGAGAAGTTGCATGGAAATTTGCAGATAACAGTTTAAAGCAAGAGTAAGTGAACAGGGAATGTCCATTATTAGCTATTCCTGATTGCTTTTTCTGAGCAAATTCAGAGTCTAATGGAAAACTGGCAATGCAAGGCATCATGAGTATTTAATCAATACTTTGAGCATTTGATACAAAGTTAGAATTTTTGAGTAGCTAACCTGGAGGAGACCAGTTGATACACTTGATACTTTTATAAGCTCATATTAGCCTTCAAATTCTGTTAAGATCGAGGGTGAGGAAGGATACCTGACATTCTTTCAAAATCACTAAATATGCTTCCCTAAGGGAGAGAAATCTTTTACTAAATCACTTAATCTTAATTGACTCCTCTGGTATCAGCATTTTATATCAGTGTTAGCCTTCATAGTAGTAACAGAAGTGTGAGGTCTTTTGACCCTAAAGAGCTTTGCATAAAAAGAAATCCTAAAGGTTATGAATTTTTCTTGTCAGGAAAAATGAAGATCACAAAGGAGCCAGATTCAGAAATGCATGTTCTCTTATCTTTGAAAGTATATTGAAACATCTTTGAAATTACGGGGCTGATTGACTGACATCTTTTTAATTTCAGAAGCAGATAAAACAAGTCATGTCTAATACACACAAGTCTTGAATTCAGTGTCACATTTTAATTCCAGGCAGAAAGCCTTTTTGAAGTGTGTTCAATGGAGAAGACTCAAAAAATCTCTGATGGAAGTTGAATAAGGCCCCTACGTGTCTCAAGAGATGAGTTCAGTGTTTGTGGAGCAGCAGTGTTGTGTTCACCAAATAGGAGATATGGACAGTCTTTCTAACATGACATCAGCAGAAGCAAAATAATGTAACATGTTTATTATAATTTCAGAAATTAAAGGGACAAAATTTTTCTCTGTGAGTTTATGATTAAAATTCCCACATATACACAATTACTACCAAGTTATTTAGGAAACACAGCACTTCTTTTACTGCACTCTGTAAAAAAACCCTGAGGTATTACTGGTAACGGATCATGACAATTGTATTAGGCTTGTGGACAAGATCCTCCACCCATATAATTCCAGAAAACATTAACAATAACTTCCATAGTATAACATACATTTTACTGAAAATAGCAATACAATTTTGTGAGGAATATATTTACTATATTCTGGTTGCCCTTTAAAATGATTCAGCAGCTTTAGAAAAAGAGAGTTAGCATTCAGTGATCCATTGTCTTGCTGATGGCAATCAGTAATGCTTTGTGGATCAGCATTACACTGTGTATTACAATTAGACATCTTTGACTAGAGAGTATGATTCTTAAAAAAAAAACCAACTCATGCAGAAATTCAGACTGTGGTCCTTCACCTAAGGTCCAGATACAGGAAAATGGGTGCTCCAGACTTAATAATATGCTTAAAACAGAAGATATTTCTCGATGCCGTTCTTGAATACAATGCTTTTCAAAGTCAAGGCCTGATAAAATAGAAGAATCTATCACAAAAAGCAGTCTTTTTAAAGTAATTAAATGTCAGATGAGAGCTATAGATATTAAAAATGACTATTTCTTTTTAATTTGTTTGGAGTTAGAAATAACTGTGTTGATAGTGCTTTAACTTTATTCCAAAGCACATAATGAGCAATTATATCACACATGATAGATTCAGCAGTGAAATATTATCAGTTGGCAGCTGGGTCTTTCACAAACATAACAGAGTATGAACATGAAAGGGACTAGAACGAACCATCTGCTGAAAAAGACTGCATTACAAATTAAAAAAAAAAAAAAAAAAAACCAAACAAAAACAACCAAAAAAACCCAAACCTAAAAAACACCTCCAACCACCAAACAAACTTTAGAATGCAATTTATTTTACATCTCCATATTAAACTTCTGTGACACACATGAGCAGTATACGCAGTGGGTGATGGATTACAAAAAAATTGTTAACTTGTATAGTTCTACTCAAAAACCAGTTAGTTTTGGTTTCATTGCCACTACAGTCTTGATAAAGTCTTTGCATGCTTTATATGCATACTGATGTAGATTGCTCGTTGACTTTAAAGAAAGCAACCCATAACCATATGACAGCAGAATTTAACAGTTCAGGTACTACCCAATATTATTCAGAAGAGCTGTGGAAAAATACACTGGTCTCAGTCTAGGACAGGCACTCCTTTTAGGTGGAACAAAAGATCCCATAGGAATTAGGAGAATCCCATATGCCATTTTGCATGGTAGACAGCCATCACGAGTATTCCAATATGAACAAATATTAAGATTATAAAGACTAAGTAGCACCATTCCCTCCTTAAGAAAGCAGAACAATGTTGAAGATGGTGAAATGAAATTTTATATTTGCCTAAAATTTTAAAGAAAGTGGTGTTATTTATTATTTAATAGAAGAGAAACAGAATTGCCAAAGAAAGTGTCTGTCTAGGGCAAGACTAAGAGGGAGGCAAGTACTGGCAACACAGTATCCTATGAAGAGTAACATTCAGTTCATGGTCCTGATGTTGAAAATTCTATCTACACATACAGCTCTCTTTTCTCAGATTTATATTCAATGGCTGAAGACACCCTCATAATTGTCTCATTCAGTTGATGAAAAGTGCCCTCTGTGTATGTCTGAATCTGCTTATTCAAACTTTGTGCATGACCTTCATAAAGTCTTGAACTTAAAATCTCCCCTGATTTCGGTTCTTAGTTTTAGCTTTGAGATTAAATTGTAGCTTGATGTATACTTAGCAAGCGTGCCTGACATTCACGATAAATAGAGCCCTTAGTCTTTCCCAGGTCGGCTTGTAAAGAATGCATGACAATGAAAATGACTCACACTTAAATAACACATTTTAAAAGTCTGACTGAACATGAAAGTTCTATTCTGAGGTCACTGCACTTGTATAGTACATACAGCACTTCCCACCCTCCGTTCAAGTAAAACACATGTAAATGATTCATAGAGCAGCATGTGATCTTTGATAGAATACAATGCATTAACTCCATAACAAAGCAGGTTTTTATATATTATACAAAAATCTCATCTGCTTATTTAGTTTGTGTTTGATGTGATATAATCACTTTTCACAATGGCATTAGCAGGATTAGAAATTTTCTTGAGGGCACATTCAGAAATGATACAAAGAAGAATTTCCAGGTCCACAAGATTCCTGGAAGAAGGACTTACTAAATTATAGGCCCAAATGCTCACAGTATTCAGTGCCTTCATATTTGCATATCAAACTAGAAACAGCTGGAACTAATTTACAAGGATATTGAGCACCCATCATTCCGGTTATAGTCAGACTGCTAGTGGCTGGCAAACTGAAAATCTGGCTCTATGCATATAATCATCTGATCTTTTTGTAGGTCTTGTGTGACCAGCAATGAGTCTGCAAAATTTCTGCATCCGTTTTATAACATCCTGGTAGCTTGTTTTGTTGCTCTGTTTTGCTGGTGTGGCCTCATGAGTGAAGTCAAATAATACGCTATGATTTTCAGCCGGCACTGCAGCCCTACTTTCTGCATACTCTTGGGTGATTGATGCTCAGCATACCTGAGAAAAGTGTGGAAACAGTAATGGTTTTCTACTCTAGACCCAGCACCAGGGAGCAGCTGAAAAGTGATTCAGCCTTACAATCCTGTACAGAAGCAGCAGGATTTGTTTCAGTTTGGCAGAATCTCAGGAGCTGGGCAACAATGACATTTCCTTACGCTTCTCGCTCTGCCCCAGGGAAGCCACACACCCAGCTCTTCCAGATTCCTAATAAACAGCAGTTCTCTTTCTTTGCTAAAGATAGCACACCTGTGTGCTGACTAACAGGTGAAGTATAGAGATAGACACCTAAGCATCTGAAACACAAGTCCAAAATTCTGTTGACATTTTTACTCCAGGTTTGTGGGCTTTTCTAATCTGACAGCTGTAAGTTTTGTGTAAACATCTATGAATGTGTTAGTCACCCCACTTCTTCAGGGACAGGTTTGAATGGTAGCTGTGTGTCTGTGGGAGAATGAATGCATAACATTTCCATCATAGCTGTAATGGTGTGGCTTTTTTTAGAAAAACAGCTTGAATGTGTCTTAGATACTTCACTACTCTTTTGTAAGAAGGGAAAATGGTGCAATTCTGCCTCGGAGAAGAGAAGCTCACTTTATGCTAGGTATGACTGTCTACATATCTATTTCTACCAGGCAAAAATAGATTCAATCCATCAACAAGCCTTACAACACCAAACCTACCATTATCCACAGTTTTCCACTAGTAGGTAACTATCCTATCTCATTGTGAATCCTTTTGGCTGGATACTCAGCCAAGAAGACATTCAGATGGACCCGTGTCTCTTTCTTGTGGTGGGGAGTTAAAGAAACTTTATAGTGAAACGTTTAGCACAAATAACAGAAATTCCTATAGAAAAAGCAGGGCAGGAAAAGGAAGTTCTCTTTCACAAAAACTTTAATTAGGGTATTAAAATTGAGCAGACTTTCTAGTAATTCCTACAAACTGTCACTGTCACCTTGTAGTGAAATTCCCTTTGGCTAACAGAATGTGATTTAACTCTTTCCTGAGAAAATTAAAATTATATGAGAAAAGAAAAGCTACAAGAGCTAGCAGGAAAAGATAATGTTAAATACTTTCAGGAGGATGAATTTTTAAATCCTGATCTGCATAATTGGAAAGAATAAAGCAGTACTGTCCCCATGCCCAAATCTATTTAAATAATCTTGTTCTAAGACAGCACTGAAAATATATGAGGTCTTTCATACTTAAAGTCTCCACGATAAAGTGCTAGCAGCTCTGTTAATGAGAATCCAAGAGAAAGATGATAAAGGTGCTCATACCTGCCTGGTATTTTATGACTGAAAGCATTTTTTTTGTTAATGGCAAATTTTATTTTATTTTTATAGGACCTGGTGTTCGATAAATGCATAGACAGCACATGTCAAGTTTAATGAGCCTACCATGTTTAATAATTAAAATGCATAACAAACAGTATGAGAATACTGACAGAAATTATTCCTGCTACATCCTGAAGCAGAAGATCAGAAAACCACAAATACTAAATGTCCTTTTCTCCTACTTTTGCTCAGAGGTTCATGTAAACATAGGGAACTGAGCTGCATCTGGCTTGAATTTTCCATCTGAAGCTACATTAAACAATTTTCTTCTCTTGAGATCTACGAAAGAAAACATTTCCCACACATAACCACCCTTCTCTGTTATCAGAACAAACCTCTGATCCTTAGAGGTTTTATCTGAATAGATATTGTTTTTAAGAAATACAATTAATGGGCCTAATTCTGATTCTTTGTCTGTGGCTGAACACCATGCCCTCCATAGAAAGATCTGCATGCACTTGTGTTGTTCTACCTGAGACAATAACTTGACCCTGTACAAGGATCACTCTGATTGATAATGCTAAATTTATGTTTCAAGATTGATCTCTATAATTGCTTTTTCAACAGGACATAGGGTGGTTGTGTCTTCTTGACATGATGCTGCTATTTGCAGAGAACTAATATTCCCTTAAAACCTACTAACTGTATATATAACAAAGCCATCAAGCAGTGGTCATCCCTTTTCCAAGGGATGATATTCAGCAACCTCACTGCTAATTCAAAGGTGACCTAAGGAGCCACCAGGCAGTGTGAATTTACTGCTGGAGGTTCAGAAACTCCATTACCATGTATTCTTAATAGACTTATTTACTAAGAAAAAATGCCCAGCAGAACCTGATACAGCTTGTGTGCTTTAAGACTGGGATCTTCACATCACATACCCTCATACTTTCAGCTGTGAGATCAGATGGTCAGAGGTACTTGTGTATCCCCAAATCTGTATTATAGTCAAGCCTGATAAATGTATAAACAGTATATTTACAATTATAAACAGTGTAATCAGATCATCTACATCCATTCTTGTGATAGGATACCGCTGGAAATTCCTATTCTCTAACAGCTTCCTTTAAAAATCAGTCCAAATCTTTTGCCATCTACCACAAAGTCAGTCAGATCAGTATGTTTCAACATAATATATCTATCATTATGGTTTAGTGTTCCACACAGCATAGGGGCTTTCTTGACAAAAATAGCATCTGTACACCAAATCTGGCCCTTCATCTAATGCAAAAAACCCCCTCCAAACAAACACACAAACAAATAATCCCCAGGAACCCACCAGGAACCCACTGTTATAAGGGCTGAGGGTGGAAAATAATCTGTACTGACACAGAAAAAAATCTGGAAACTAGGAATGACTGTGTCCATGGATCACACCTCAAATAGACACTATTTTTAATTTTGCTTCTTCTTATTGCATATGTGTAATAAGGTATTTTAATACAATCAAAAGTATTTTGTCAGCCTAGCCTTAACACTATAGCTTCTGTTTTAACCTGTAGACATATTCTGATGAATCTCTAAACTGCTTGTAAAAGATCCTAAAAAGGTAGCTACGAGAAAATTATTTTATGCTAAATAATAATTTGTGAATAGGAAATTCCCAAAAGGAGATTGCCACTGGAAAATATGTAAGTCTGTAAACTCAAAGCATTAAAACACTGAAATGAAGGGCCATTGAAATAGTCTATAAATAGTGTAAATATCACATGGAAGAAATAATAATAATAAAAATAATAATAATAGAATAATAAATAATAAAAATAAATCAGATAAGCAAAAAACTTTAATCTGATATAATGTAGCCAATCTTTATTGTTTTTAATGATATCATTCTGATTAACATAAGTTTAGCATCTAGTATTTAGTCTCTCCTTGTGCCAGGAAAGTTTCTTGCCTGTGCAAGCCAGATGTGTTTGTGTTTGGACTCAGACCCTAAGCTGTTCGTCAAAAGAGGATCATTATTTCTACATAATTGCTCAGATGGCGGTAAATGTAGCACCAAAATCAGGAATCTAAAGCTGTTATAGGATTTTTCAGACTTAACTCTTAAATAGATATTTGAATTCTAGAACACTTGGTGTCTGTGTTCTTATGTTTACTTAGAATATAGGCCCACATCTAAAGCTGTGATACCAAAAGGCCCCTGCTGAATTGCTGTGTAACTGCAGAAGCTCTTAAATGTCATGTCTCTTCCTTTATTTTATGTTGAAACTATTCAGAGCTGTCTTTAGCTGTTTTCTCAGAAACACCAAAGTAGTGCTTAGTAGACCAATTCATTCCTGAGCTTGTGTTGAGTCCCCAAAGTAGCTGTTGCTTTTCCTCATACTCTTCAGAGACTCTGTTTTGCAAGGTATGCTCTGAAACTGGCAGCTGATACTTTTGTAGTATATGATGTACTGAAAGCATCTCCAGCCATTGCTCTTGGAGATATACCAATGTGTTGACAAAATAATTAAGACATTTCATTCTCAGGAGAGAAAAGCATGAACAAGAGTGAATATGAGCATGTTTCCAGATTTAACAGGAAACAAAAGGAGATAAAAAAAAGTTGCAGAAAACAATGGAAGGAACAGAAAAATAATTGCAGAAGACAGTTTATATGGAAAGCCCAGACTGTAGGCAGTGACAAACGGAACAAATGGATTAAAAGAGGAAAAGAAAAAGAAAGAAAATATAAGATCAAGTATGAAATGGATATTTTCCTAACAGAAGAAAGTATACTGAAAAGGAGGACATCTTTAATTCTGTTTCTAGCTATGCCACTAGTTGTTCTGATCACCAAGAATTCATATAAGTTCTCTTTATGCTTTACTTTTTTCATCTGGATAAAACAAAATAAACCAGGCACTCTATATCAGATAAAGTGAAAGCATCATGATATTTTTAGATATAAATAATTCCATCCATATCTTAAATTGAGTTGGACATGCCAAACTAGGCAAAAAACATCCTTATCATGATAATGTTGTCCAAAACATCATTCAAAAACCAAAGTAGATAGGACAGTGAGAGTTCAGACTTTGTGTTTGTACGTTCTCACACCAAGTAATAATGTTGTTGTGATCAAAAGTAGAAGGTCTGGTAAAGAAATTCTGATTTGAGAAGTCTGAAATGCTGTTCAGGAAGATACCTTTGGGTTAAAGATTTAAAAAGGCTTCCTCAGAGCTGCAGAATCTATTCAGTGTTTAAAGGGACTGTCTCACCGGAAGTGTCTTAAATTTTTATAGGGAAAAAAAAAAGTGTTACTAGAAGACACTCATCTGGGCCAATGCAGGTGCAATAAAATTGGCCATGGGACTGACAGCATGATCTCTTCCATATCATGTCACCATGAACTTGTGTAATTCATTTGGTGGCTCTACACCATGACCATTTTAGCCTAACAGATAAATCCATATTTGCTTAACAATTCCTTTTTACTGCCAGGCCTGTGGCTGGAGGGTTAAGGTAATAAACATCAAATATCAACAGCCCTGTTTCCATCTGAAAAAGCATGGGGCAGGGAATGCGAAGGGAAAGAAATTGAATTGGAAAAACTGCAGAAAGTGAAGCTGTGAAGAGATTTGAGTCCAGTCTGACTTTCCTCATCATCTTGAGGTTATCAGATCACTCAAAGGAACTGAACAGAATTAAGACAGTCCAGGAAAGTGCAGGAGACTACACTTTTAGCTGCAGTCTGAATGCTAGGATGCCTTAAACTGAGCTTTCTGCAAGTGGAACTGTTAAAGTCAAATTTTGCAGTTTCTTTCTGCTCAAAGTAAACAAACATGTCCAGGTGGTGAAAGTAGAACCCATTGCAAAAACAACAATGAAAGAAAGTGTCTTGGCCTGTGTTCCCAATTTGGCATCCAGAGGTAACCCAAAACGCAGTAAAGCCCCCTTAATCTATTCTCATTTGATGGAAAAACAGCAATAATTACCATTCCTCCTACTATCACCCAAAGCAATCTGCCCTTCATATTCAAGAAAAAAGGTTAGCTGTATAGTCTATTTAGCAAATTGGTTGACATAAAAATCTCAGTAACATGTATATAATTATTCCCAAAGTCTCAGACTGACAGAACAGCAAAATGTCTGGGTGTACTATTTTTCACTTTGCTTCTGAGCTAAGAGACTCTTCTGATGAAGCAAATTTGTTCTCAACCAGTCATTGGTCAGTAGAGCTCCTACAAACAGAGTACAGGAACTAAGACTGATACTGAGTTGAGGAGGATGAATATTCATATGTTTCTCATTGGGTTTGCACCTTTAAGTAAACATACCTTCAGAGAATTCAGCCTATTTCAATATTTTTAAAGGAAATTATATACTTCTGATGTGAACCTGAGTATTAAATTTTGGAATCTGACAACTAGGGACAGTACAGAACAAGCAAACTTTGCATTCCTTCTCTAATGCTAGAGCTATTGTGTATAGAGTTAATTCCCCTATATAATTTAAAACAAGTGAGTACCTAAAATAATCCTGAAAATCCAGAAGAGTACTTCAGGTTAGCACTGTGTATAGCTATCTAAGATAATACGTAAGGGTCAGTCCAAGAATCTTGGAAAAACGTGTTGGATTTGGACAGTCCATTTGACAATATTGGAGGAAGAAGAAATGCAGCTGTAACCTAGTGCCAGTGAAGAATACTTTCATAGGCTGCAGACCATAAAAAACACTGAAGAAACTTTTCAGATGGTAGTCTAGAAACAGCCATGCTAAAAGAAGTGATAGGATAAAAAAGGGATAGTGTTCCTTTTGCAATCACTTCTCAAAAGAAAAGCAGCAAGACTGAGCAGCTGCAAGAAAAGAACTTAAAAGATAAAATAGATTTATATATAAATGTTATAAATTTATAACATTTCTGTGAGAGTCCTAAACTTTATCTGCAAAAATAGTTGTTCATAAAGTTCATTGGTAAAGATCTTCATAGTAGTTTTGATTGAACTTTTAATTAGGCTGCATATATTATTGAAAATGTTTCCCTTTGATTATGTGTAGAAAAGTGTCTCTTTGCCCATGTAAGGAGACCAAATTGGCATTTGCTTCCTATCTCCTTCAGAGCATTCAGATAAGCTTAATTGCATTAGTTCCTGTCTAAACGATGTTTCAGACTGAAGCCCCAGGGCCAAAGTACTGGGTCTTAATTGGCTGCACTACCTAGTCCATTCATGTAGACAAATTAAATTAATTACAATATTTTGAAAATGCTTCAACAACAACTTTTAATCACAAAACAAGGAAAAAGCCTCTGGAATTCCACTGAAAGTTAGATATAGGCTGTATTTGGAGGCTCAGCTATGGTACTTTACTTTGTATAAAAGACTGCTTTTGAAAATCAGAGAGGAGGGGAAAATAGTTCTTTTTTATTATTCCTGGATGATTTTGCCATTAGAAATGCCAGTTTCACGCTGTTTTGAACATCAGATTTTGCATTATGATCACTGTAATGTGATATTTTTTTCCACAGCTCAACTAATTAACCTATTCATAAGGCAAGTGTCTTGTGGTTATAATAATCTGCACCTGCACACTGGACCACTCCTTTGACATTCTAAAATATGCAAAACAAATATAATTCACAATGCTCTTTGCTTCTGTAAACTTACGTTTTTGCCAGACAAGTGGTATAGTACGCCATCATTTTTATGTAAAAATCTGGAAAAGGGATTTTTTTTTCTGTTTTTCTTAGAAAACAGTTCCTAAGAGATATTTCTGGATATCTTAACAGGTAGATTGTACCTAACCAAAAAATGGAAAACACTTTTTAATCAAGAAATCATATTTAGACCAGATTGTAAAAGTGTCCAAAATATTGTCCAGGTTTTAGTCTCAGAACTCATGATCCTTTTATTGTTAATCTATTTTTATTAACCATAATCTATTTTAATCTATTTTTATTAACCATAACAATATTTTAATTTTCTTTTTAAAATTTAATTTTTTTTTGAAATGTGTATAGCAATGTTAAACAATTTTATCCTGGTTTCCCATGAAAGCAAAATTTATGTAATCATCCTACATATATGTGAAATCTTGAGTCATTCTTTTAATAATGTGTTAATCTGTTGGTGCATTTCAACCAAACCTGGCAGCTGGATAGAAGCATCAGTGGCAATAAAGTTTCTAAAAGTTTTGTAAAAGATGATGGGTGAAAATATTCATTTGTCAGACAATTCACAAGGGAAAGAAAATTTTTATATGACGTAAAACAAAAGTCTACAACTGCCAAATATGATATCATTGGTGTCAATGCCAATGAAACCAAAGACATGAGCCCATAGGGAATGTGTTTAATTTGTTCTTCAGCTCAGGGAAAGTCTCGTTCTCACTTTGGTATCTTGAAAAATTAATACATGCATTAATTTTGAGGTATGCAAAATCAGGATTTTGTTGTTAAGATAACAGCTGACTACCAATCCTGAAAGTCATATGTTTCTCATACAAAGCAGACTAAAAAAAATCAGGCTACAAAAAAAGTATCCTGAGTCTGTTCTGCCCTAGAGAAGTTATTCTCTCACTAGCTTGTCAGAAAATATTGTGAAAAGTGCTAAGGCAAAAACAAGAACAAAAAAAAAAAAAAAAAGCACAGGAGCTCAAGAATACGAAATTTGGTTATTGAGTCAATAGGAATAAGCATTCTGGAAAAGAGGTGGAAGCTTGAGTTACAGCCTTCTTACAGCACCACTGATCTAAAGGTTAGCAAGATACAAGAGTCTCAGAGGGGGATATGTCTTAGCAGTATGACAAGAAGAGTGAATGCATGATCTTAAGCAGACAACCCTGTTGCATTAGCAAGGTTCCTGTAAAAGAAATAACTATAATAAGGTGGGATGGTAGACATATCTCTTTATAGTAAGTCAACCAGGTAAACAAGCCTGAACAGAAAAGTTCCAGTTTAAAAAAAAAAAAAAAAGTGCATATGAAAGATTTAGTATCAGAGTTTTATTTTCTTTTCATTTTCAGGTATGTGGCACTACATATATGAGCAAGCACCATACAAAGAGTTTCAGGCGATTGATCCTTCATTAATTACATTCATCATCAAGTGCATCATCTTCCCCTTTAGGTTAACCTGCTCACTAATGATCAAAACTAAGCTTAGATTTCAGCAATGTTCCATCAAAATAATTCTTATTGTGCTGATAGGAATTCACAGGCCTTGCTTAATGTTTATTGCTTTTATTTGCAGCACTAACTGGAATGGATAATTCCCAGTAGTGTCTCCCAGAAATGTGTAACTAATCAGGTTTATAACCATTACAATATATTCTTAATAGCTTTAAAGGGTAGCATTCTTATTCTGCAATTATTGTGGAGAACTAAGCTCAAGCTACCCTGACGTGTAAAGCATTCATACTTCAGTTGGCTAATAACAACCGGTCAGTTTAGCAGAAATCTCAGGAGAGAACCCATCCAAGTCCTGCAAAAGCATGTATAAACTCCTCTCACCCCCAGAGCTGATCATGATGATCACTGGGCAACACTAAAACCATCAGAACTGCTTATTTTACAGCTCTAGTTCCTTTTCTGACTATAGATCAGAGGCAAATCAGTTCAACATTGATTAATTTCATTTTTATCAAACAAAGATGGGCCCAAACTGTCTCCTTCTGTCCTTGTCATTTACCATAAATACATGATACATAGATAAAATAGTGAAAAGTATGTATCCTAAACCAAATTTCTATGACCACCAGCGATTTTGGATCTGGACTTTACCACTTGACAGATAGTGTTCATAGCACTGTATATTTAAAATGTTCAGCCTAAAAACTGTATCATTCCTATATAATTTTCTTTAAAAGCTGTAAAATGGTTTGAGAGAATTGACTGAAATTACTTATTTTGTGCATAATGGTTACAGACATTAAAAGAACTTTAAATGGGCCCATATTTTAAATAAGTGCACAAAAGCTGCAATTATATTTGAGAATGGATTCGTCTCACCAAATTACACTTACTTAAAAGTTAGACCTCTAATCTAAGATAGCTATCTATATTCTCTGAAATAAACCAAGAGATCGAGACATACTTTTCATTCTTTTTCAGACACATCTTAACAAGAGGATTGCATTTTATTAGTAAAGACTAAAGCTTAAATTTTGGACTGCCAAACTAGGTAAGGTAAATTTCACTTTATGTAGGCAAAACAGACTACGTGGCTATAAAATAATCTTAGAAAGAAATAAACAAATTAAGAAATTTACTTCTCGATAGAGAAGTAAAAATTTCTCACTTGAGGAAAATCACCATATATTATGTCAGGTAGAAAAATTGCACCTGATTAAAAAGAAAAAAATACTGAAAAATGAGTGTATTTAAAGGATCTTACTTAAGAGGTTTAGTTACACTTTCAGATTACTCTTCTACTAAAGAAAATTAGATTTATAGAAATATTTCAAACAAAAAAAAATAGCTTTTTTGTTACTGAAGTCTTAGGAAGAGCTTCAAATTATAATTGAAAAGAAATATGGCAATAATTGTACATAATGTAATAATGTTTAAAAGAGGCTCTCAAAAAGATCCCATTCAAAGGTATTCACTACATGATATTCACCAAATCACGTAAAATGAATGTAATAGCTCCAAATCCTAAAGGAATGACTGTAAAATCGATGACACTGGTTCTGATTCCATAGACATTTCCTGCTCTTGAAACTGCTGTCAGGTTTGAGATTTTTATGACTTGTCTCATGATATCTGATTTAGTTTAAGATATTTATTTTTTATTTTTACCTCTTAAAAAGGCAGCTTCTAAGATCTTTTTGACCACCTGAAAATGTGAGAACTTATTTTTTGAGAGGTAAATTTCCATCTTCCTGCCGGCAAAGGCAAAACTTCTAAATGAAGAAACTTGAAGGTGGAAAATCAAAGGCAATTAAATGAAACCCAGTAGTCTCATTAAAACCTCATCATTTTTAATCCAGTCTTCTGATACTAAGGTATCTCAGCCCTGATTCAAATGTATGTGCAACTGCAGCACTGAGCAGAACTTTTTCAGCATAACCTTTCCTTACTTCTGTTGTAGCAGAATCACCAATTCTAAAGGTATCCAATGGGAATAACACAGAGAGGCCTGGGAGAAAGGAGCAGTGCATATATGTATATCCTAGTGCCTGTTCCTAGAGTTGCTCAAGTATTTTAGCCCAGGACTGGGAGTTTTGGAAAGGCAAGTTATGAATCTTTTTCAGTACGCAAAGTGAGTTAAATTGCCATTTCCTATGTCCTGAATGCTCTACCAACTGAATGACTGAATAAAGTGAGAAGTTACCATGCCCATGCAATTCAATAATGCACATTTGTGCAGACCTATGTCTTCACTGATTTCGGATTTATACATTTTACTAAAGGCTGTGAGCCAGATTAAAAAACCTGAGGACTGCAACACAGAGCTGAAAACTCTTCTTAGATCTTGACTTCAGTAACTATTTCATCCAAAATTTTGAAATGGAAAAAAATCAGTGCTTGTTAGAGCTTACAGTGGTATGTTAACTGCAATAGACAAAATCTGGGCTTAGATTCAAATATAAAATTATTCAAAGGGCTTTGAAGCTGCCATTTATTTGGGTTAAAAGGCATTCAAAAATGAACTGCATCCTCCTGATAATAAGTTTCTTGAAAAACTTCCAATCCTTTTCTTGTGCCAGCCAGACTGGAATTTTATTGAAACAGAAAATTGTTTTATATTTCTACTTATGGTATCAAACAAGCCTTGAATTTTAAAATTACATTAAAATTATGGAAAAAGATAAATAAGTGTGCTGGAAGAACCATCAAGAAAATCAGGTTTCCTCAGGAACCAGCAGGTACCTCTTCCCAATTTCTTCCCAACCTCTCAATGTCAAGCGTATTTGAAAAGCCCTGCTCCTCTCACAAGGATGGAACTTCTTCCTGCAAGAGTCTTTCATCTTTTTATCCTGTCACTCTAGAATACCTAGTTTAAGAGAGAACAGAGAAAAGTTTCTCAGCTAAGAGGAGGAGCACCAGAGTCCCAAAAATCTGAACTCTGCACTGAAGGATTGATGACAATGATGACAACGGGGGAATAAAGGATCATCTAAAGTGAATGAGAAATAAAGAAAGATCATGAGCAGTAAAAACAAAGCAGATACTCCCCTCCCCCACCAACTCCGTGTAAAAAGCCAAAAAGAAAAAACATACAAAATGAACATACATGCTAATTAAGAAAATGCACATTCTTTTAAATAGATAGACTGAATATTCAGTGCAGCTCAATACATAAGTGGATTCAAATGTTGTAAAGTGGCAAATACAACAGGTAATTAATGAATAGTTAGGATAGCTGGAAGCATGATTCCAGTGTTTTTTCCTGTTATTTTCTTTGCCTCTGAAAAACAAACAGCTGGAAAACAGTGACTGTACTCTATTTTTTCACTAATGTCTTTTTTTTTTTTTTCAGTTTTCAAAAAATAGAAATGGCAAAAGAATCAAATTGGCAGAAGTCAATGAGTTATGTAACACAAAAACCAAAATATGCTGTTGTAATAACTAAGGACCTTAGGATGGAGACAATATTTGACTGCTTTATGAACAACAGAAAAACAGATGGGAGCAGTACTTAACAAACTATTTGTGTTTGCCTTTCACTGTGAGAAGTAAACTGCAAGTGAAAAATAAAGGATAATTATCAAGAAGAAATACATTGGATACTCTGGAAAAGAAAATTCACAAAATGTTCTTTCCACAGTAGTGTGAACTCAATTAAAATGTCTCTGGTTTAAGACAGCACAGCACCACAAACTCCAAATATCACAATGATTTCTCTTCCATCTTTGAGGATTCAAAAGTAGAGCTATCCCAACAGAACATATGTTCTTCAAGACAGAGACAAATGCAAGCTTAATATAGACATTTTCACTGTATTGGACTTCTGTTTTCCTAATTGAAGTTTTGACAAATTGCTGTACAAGACTGGTAGCGAAATGGGAAAAAATTTGTAATGAACTGGTGGAAAATAACCTGAAGTGTGTATTTAAGGAAAAAAAAAATCATATCATTAAGACTTGCTATTTAATGAATTATTTTTTCCCCAGGGAACTCGTCTTTGATTAAACCAATGAGAAATAGCTAAAATTCCAGATACTTTCTTAGATGCTAAATTAAACACCATGAAAAGATAAAGATTTGATCCTAGCTATGGTCCTAATCTAGTATTCAACCATATAAGAATACAGTTGAGTATCAGCATTCATAAAATTATTTTATTTGAACTTCATAAGATTATTTGTGAGTGAAATTACTCTTTTGTGTTTCTAAGAGCAGGCTATAATCCTTATGTATAGACAATTCATACTGAAATTATTGAAAGTTTGACCTATCAGTCACTGTGTGGTTCAGTTTATCTTTAATAAAAAGGTATTAAGTATAAATCTTAAAATTACATATTAATAGGTAAATGAAAGAGGATACAGCATTGTTATAAAATTGTATCAGGTATAAATACTGATAAGTAGGTACTAGTAGATAACTACCATGGTCCTTTCCTTCAGTAAGGATGAACAAGGCTAACAGATGGGATCATAAAATACAATTCAGCTGATGCTATGTAAGTTTAAAGTAAAACCTCCCTCTGTTTTCATTCTCAGAAAGGGCTGCAAAATATGTTTATGTATTGGGAATAAGTTTCTAATGATACTGAGATACGTAACTAACATTAAAACCCTTGAGAATACCATTCCTAAGCAATGAGGTATGTCTTTGCATAGACAGCTGAAAAATATGAAGAAGGTGTCTTTCTTGCCTTTAACCTTTTAAAAGAGAAGAACACAGCAGACATTTTCAAGAAGTAGTGACATTAGAGTCTCTGCTCATTCCATTGTGCTAGTCATTAAAATGTGGAGATCTGCAAGAGCAGTGAAAACTTATAATCTAGCCATGTGTGTGCTTCTAATTGAAGAGAGGATATACTTATAATATCTATCCTTCAATTTGCATGTCAGGTAATGATGTCAGTATTATACTGACAGTTAACAGGTATAATGTGGTGTTAATCGAATGACCTTTCAGTTATAAGTGATTGAAGAATTAACTTCTTCAGCCTTAAATCACATTCTCAGTGAGAAAATTAAGTGGAGAGATATCCTTCCAAAGTATCTGCAAGCCTTGTAGCAGTACTAAGAATCAAAAGATCCAGCTATCTTAGAGATGAATAATTACTATAGTTTCTGGAACAGCAAGGATATGAAAAGAAAGGCAGACTAATTACTCCACGATTATTTAAAAAACCACCTAATATGCAAAAAAGCAGAATAGTGTTACCAAAAGTGAACACACACACTCTCAAATACAACAACAACAAAAAAAAAATCTGAGAAAATTTTTAGAACCTGGATTTTTAAGTTTATTTTATTGCAACATCTTTGATATTTACTCATTTCTCCATAAACCATGGTTATGAATCCAGATTATTTCAAATCGGTAAAGTTTTGGTCAAATCTATTGCATCATTTTCTAACAGTAGGCTCTTAAATTGGTGTATGTTCTGTTTAAAAATAAAAAAGAAAAAAGAAAGCTAGAAAGAAATGACAAGCCTGGACTTGAAGAATGTTACAAGAGATCTTCAGTATTAAGTCTCTTCCTTATTCTATATCTAGCATGAATCCTATATGCCATTTGTAAAGATAGAAAAAAAAAATACCCACAAAAAGAAATCCCATTCTTAAGCAACACAGTTAAGTCATGTTTTCATTCTCACTTGAACGTTGTAGCATGGGCTGCTATGGAGTTGTTTGGAGGGCTATGAAAGGCTGTAGGTCCAAAAGCTGTCTAGCCATTGTTCTCCATGTGTGTTCCAGGTACGTCTATGCTGTCAGTCAAAACACTATCTCTCTCTGGTTCTTAAGGCCAGCTTCATATCATTCACTCTCTGTAACACTCACACACATGCATGTAGTGAATTCAGTGCGAGCTCTGGAGCTCCCTGTTTGAAAACAGTGGAAGAAAACAGAGAGCGATAAGTACTTTTTCTTATGCTGTTTTCAAAGGAAGTGTCCTGTGCAGTGCCAGGAGTAGCACAGCTCATTCTCCCAGATGATAATGCTAATACCATGTATTATTAAATGCAGCTTACAACAGAAAAAAAAAAACAGAGCATAAACCTTTCCCTCCTCTTTTGTTTCCCTCTTCTTTCTTGGTGGACATTCAAACTGGAATTCAGCCCACTTTGTTATCAGTTATTTTCGTACATTACCTGACTGGTACTGACACTGGGCAATTCTGTTCTCCCTGAAGCAATGAAATTGGTAACTAAGGTTCAAATAATTTATCATTATGTTTTTAAAATAAAATAATAAACCCCAAATCTGGCTTATGCTACATGTTTGTCACCATCACATGGGAAAGCCCATTTCTCTGCATGTTTCCATACCGGACTTTTATCAGCCTGAGTTCAGTACAAGATTGTTTACAAACATCCCCTCCTCTAAAAGTTTCAAGCACTTCAAAACTATTTTCAAAACTATATTTAATTCTTTAAAATCACTGGGACCAGCATTATGAAATAAAGTAAATGTTTTGCAAATATGTTGTAGGATTTCTTATGCTAAGAAACTGGTTATCTTCAAGAATATATCTTTATATTCTTGACTTGAACTCATCGTTTTGCTTCTTGGTGGTTTCTGCACTGCAAATAGAAGTTATATAAAGATATTCCTATCAAAATGTCTTGCAATCCTAAAGATTTGGATACAAATCCAGAGAGTAGTGAATATCTGCTTTCATTGTATAAATAATATACGCTCTACATAATATCACTAAATGTTCTGTATTAATTTCTGGCACACAACTGAAATTTCAAAGGAAACTTTTTATACAAGTTATGCATGAACTGGAAAGATTCACAGCTTTTCTGCAGCTATAATGCTTTGAACCAGGGTACATTTCTTTTCATATAATATTATAGTATCCTATCATTCTCATAGCAAAACAAAAAAGAACAAAAAAAGGAACAAAAAGAACAAAAAGACACAAACACAAACAAAAAGAGTGGGAAATGTCAGAGTGAACACCAAGGTCAGGAGGAGGAGGAGGACAAGGTGCTCCATGGAGGAGCAGATATCCTCGCTGCAGCCTTTGAGGAGGACCATGGGAGAGCAGGTGGGTATCCCCTGAAGGAGCTGTGGCCTGTGGAAAAGAGCCCACCTTGGAGCAGGGGAAAAGTATGAGAGGGAAGGAGCATCAGAGAGAAACCTTTACATTCCTTTGAATTTTGAATATTTTCCAGTTCCTTACTGATTTGAAGATCTCAAAATATCACAGAACATTAATTTGCTAAGCTTCAAAACTGTGTCATATTGATAGCTACAGGCAATGAACTTCCAGGAACCTTGTTGCTCTCTACCTTTCTTGTTAATAAACTTTAGAAGGACACACGATACTCTGAGTAACACCTCATGTTTCTGAACGACTCTCTTCATTCTTGTTCACTATGAGCAATATACTATTCAAGGTCCTTTCTGCATATCAGAAATCCCAAAGCATCATTAATTGGAGTGAACAGAGCATCTGGTTTCTTGTGATCTTGTAGTTTCAGTGTATAGGATATTTAATTAAAATAAATGTCCTCCCTCCCTCTCTCATAGGGGAATTAGCTCATTAAAATTTTCAAAAGTGAGAATCAGTCCTACAGCAAACACTAACATTTGGGATGGAGCAGAAGATTGAGTGGAAAAAGCAGCCTGTCTTCTGTATGTTGTACACTTGTCCCTTGATGCTGGATGACACTTCTACTGCTCATTCATCATAACCTTGAGGTAGGAATTTTTGAAGTCCTCTTTAAAACTGAGTTGATTTACAATCCTTTTTTTTTTTAAAAATACTGTGTCATGGTTCTTTTGGATCCTCTGGTTAAATACATGGACCACCATGCAATTCTGCCTAAGTCAACTAGTTATGTGTACCTAATTAGTAAATATTAGTAAACTTGACAATCTTCCACTTTCCTATGGCCATAACAACTTACTCACTGAGTCCCTGAGTATTCTCTATTCATCTCCATCGTTACATGGACACCGTGCCTCACCTGGGGAGCCTGTATACATGTAGTCCAGCTACATGTGATATGAGTTCTCTGAATGCTTACTAGTACATGTGGTTTTTACATGGCTAGATGGAGATGGCTCAGGCTATAACTCTATGAAATCCCTTGCTGTTTGTGTGAGCTGTACATGCATTTTTATGCTGGCTTTTACTTCTTCAGCTGGTATCCCAGAGTGTCCTTATCCTTTGTTCAGGAACACCAAGATTCCTGCATATCAGTTGATACCAGAGTGTTGAGGAACTGAGATGTCTTTGTCTCTACAGACTCAACTATCAGCCAAACCTGCACATTTGCACTTGAGGGGTGGATGGAGGAGCAGATGGTCACATCTGCAAGACTGTTTCTCAGTCTAGTCCAGGTAGCCAAGCATAATAGCCTGCATCCAGCTTGCTGTCATTTGAAAGTTACACACCTGACCTGTCACACTTTCTCCTTCCATCTCACTGAGCCATGTATTAAACAGACATACACATGATCAGTTTGCTTTTACTGATATCAATAAACCTGAAAATGATGTTCAGCTAGAAGAGATCTAACACAGTATGAAATGCAATGGTGTCAAAGGTTTTGCTCATTTTCGATTACACTGCTATGAACATGACAGGAACTCTGTCATTTTCCCTCACATTTGATACAATGCGTAAAGCACAGCATAGTTACACATTTTTATTTCCCCCAAAATATTAAATTTTAGGAGCAGCTGAATCTGGTAGCTTCATAGAGGCAAGGCTGCCACAACCCAATGTCCCAAGGTCGAGCCAGCAGTAGGACTGAGCAGGCATTCCCAATAGGCACTCATATACAAATACACATAAACAGCACAGATGAACATGGCTAACATGATCAACACAGAAACTGTCAGCACTTGGGCTGATGTGAACAGCACCAAAAGCACCATCCTGGTCCCCTCTCGGACTGCTCATTATGAAGATCCATTAGTGGGAAATATATGCATATATATAATGCTGATACCTCTGCTAACTGGCCTTAGACACTCAGTCTACCGAGTAACTGACCCTTGGATCCTCTCGCCTTCATGTGCTTCACACAGGGACACACAGGTGCAAACAGGTCTCTCAGGCTCTGATCTCCTGGTCCCTCCAGCAGCAAACCTGCAGACCATCTGGTCTGACCATCATTCATCCCAGGTTAATTGTCACTCTGACACTTGTCTTCCAATCCACTCACTGACTAGTTCTGCCTGATATTCACTAGTAGTTACACTGACAAGCAGCCACACAATTCAGACACAAGCCAATTGATGGATCTTTAGTTGCTGGCACCACAGGCATGTGGCCCTGATAACCCATGGTCACCCCTCGTTGCGTATGGATACAAGCCTTTCATCATATAACCTAACATTAAACTGGACCAACGTCATGCAAAAAATACAGTGTTGCAAAAAAGTGTAATGAACTTTGTTGACACAGCTTGGTTATTCTCACTGATCATAAATTCATACATGAAAACAGAATAACAACGTCAAGAATAAACTTTTTTTCCTGATATACCTGCTGCTACCAGTTCCAGCAATCCAAAGTAAAAGGGATTTCCTGTGATCGCATTTGTATTTGGACTCAATTTAAATCCATATTGATTGACTCATATTGCAAAATCCATTTTTGCCCCTGTTTATATTTTGGTCACCTTATATTATGACTTTTGTGTAAAAAAGTATTCCCTTTTATTTGTTTTAAGATTGCTATGCAGTCACCTCACTGGGTCTCTACTAGGTGGTTTTTTAATCATAAAACATACAATGATTTAAAATTTTTCTCCCTGACCATGTTCACAACTTTCTACAACGTAATGGTGATCAGCAACTCAACAAATATCCCTTTCTAGAGCCTCAAGTCATAGGGTAGGTCTGCCTCCATTCCAGAATTTCTTAGACCCACTGTCAGCAGCCACAGGAGACACAGACACAACATAGCGGAAGTCATGGCGACCATTGTCATCCTTTTTTTTTGTTCCCACCAACCACACTCTCTAGTATTTTTCTGGGATTTGGGAACAAAATGTTCTATCAGAGAAAACTTGAAAACCAACCAAACTGTCCACAAAGATGTTTGGACAGATCTCTGTCTGTCCCGATTTGAAGTAAAACTGAACCAATTTTCTGTTCTGTAACTTTACATGCTAGCTAAGCCTCCTCTAACTGTCTGAAATTAACGGCATGTTGTGGAGAAAACTGCTCATTCTCAGAATGATAAGACCAATGTTTGTGCTCCATGCCAAGGAATGGTATGCAGGGAGGCCCTTGCTTATACTTATTGCTATAACAACCAAGGTCAGCCAATTTCGTTATTTGCCCCCTTAGAGGGTCAGAAATGGAAAAAACGTAGAGGGGTCACATCAGTGGGGAGGAGCGGACAGGACAGGTGACCCAAACCTGACCAACTGGGCTATTCCATCCCATCTGCCCCATGCTCAGTATAAAGGCTGAGGGATCAAAGGGTCAGCCCCCTTCCTGCGATGGCCGACGTCCAGAGAAGACTCTGTCTGTTCATCTGCCTTTGATCCCGATCCATGTGTTCCTGACTCCAGAGCTGGAATCCAGTTCCTATCCGTCGCAGACTCCAGTCTGGGACTTCCCCAGTGCCTGCCGGTGACGTGACTGTCATCCTGGGAGCTTGATACGGTTTTGTATATATTGTATCTATTTCATTATTTTCTTCTTTATTTTTATTTTAATATTAATTCTTCATTAAAGTAGTTTAGTTCATTCTAAACTTCTGAATCTCCTTATCTCTTTCTCTCCTCTCTCTCTCTTTTGGGGGGAGGGGGGGGAGGGGGAAGGGCCATCTGTCTGTCCGGTTTTGGTAAATTCGGCCGAAACCACGACACTATCTTATTTTGAAAATGTTTCACATGGTACAGAAATTGTAAACCTTTATTGAACAGTTATTCATGACTAATCTATACAGATCTATACAGCTGAGTCATTTGTTTTCTCTTTTCCAATGAATATGATGCTTTTTTTCCATGCTCTTCACATACTGTATCTATCCAGGTACCTGACTTGGGTTATAACTTCCAGTAAGCTTAGCACCTTAAAAGTTAAGCTGATCTTAGCTCTGCATTGTACACTATTTGCTTTTTATGAACTGATTATTTAAGCTATGAAGAGAGAACAAGGAAGATAATTATAAAGTGCTCATGAATGAGCACTGGTCAGAGCTGATGTAAAAGTCAGAGCTGATGTAAAATTCAGAACTGCTGGAACTTTTGTTGAGTGGTGATAACCAATTATAATACAAAAAACATCACCCAAAACTTAATGTAAACATTTCTGAGATTCAACAGTTCAGTAAAACTTATCTGTTACACTTCTCTGAGTTTCTCTGCTCTGTCGCAGCACCAGTCAGGAAAGGCATTAAAAAGAGAGAATCAAAAACAATTTTAACAGTATTTTAAGCCTGTGTAGAGTTTAAGTGAAAAGTGAATCATGACATATTTGCAGTTCTTTTTTACTGCACATGGTTGTATACAAATGTATATACATGTATATGTACTCTCAGGTGCTTGAATATATATACACATAATAAAAATATGCATATATTTTTAAAATACACACTTACATAGAAATATATACATCTAAACATAAATGTTTTGGTGACAAGTATGACTATTTTTAATTTTCCAATCACTAAACTGAGTGTGCTGGCTTTTGAGACTGGTCAGTCTAAACAACGATCAAAAGTCTATCAAGAAAGCACACGCACATGGACTCTATAACCTTGCCTCCCCATCTCTGTCATGAAGCTCTGATAATTACTTCAGTAATACTTTAAAGAAGTTTCACATTGTAGACGCACAAGGAGAATTTTACTAAAGCTTAGACATGTGGCATTAAAAAAAAAAAAAAAAAAAAATTAAGAAAGGACTGCAAGAAATAGCTGTTGCTGCCAAATATCTCCAGAACAACATTAGAGATCAATAAGCAGAGTTTTTTTCCAGTGTGTCAATCATTTTGCATTTACTGTGTATACTGGTGTTTCATCAAAGTAAAACCACACTGAAGACGTAATTCCAGCTAATATTCAACTTCAACATTTAAACATAACTCATGGGGGAAAACCAACCAACCAAACAAACAAAAAACTCCCAAAAAACCCCAAACAAACAAAAAACTAGAAAAAACAAGATGATCAGGTTAAACTTCATGCATCTCAGACCATGTGTCTAGCCTTTTCAGGCAAATTCAAATCCCCATTTGAAACTCAGCCTCTCTCTCTCTCTCTCTCTCTCTGTTTCCCTCTCCCTGTCTCTGTTTTACAGTGATTTACAGATGAACACTTGTTTATATTTTTAATGATAATCATTGCCACAAAGCTTGAAAACTCAGTCTTACCAGTCATTATTATTGCTAAATGCACACAGCATAGGCTGAATGAGAATTGCTGTGGAGAAACATTTTTCATTAAAAGAGCTGAACAGAGAATATGAAGTTTCTTCTTTATAACCATGTGAATAGTCTTACTGGGTGACAAGGGCTTCACCTAGATGAAGTGCCCTAGTGTCTCTTGGCAAACCCAAGAGTTCCGACCCCCTGATCTTTCACACCAGGAGCATGCTTAGGGCAACCCATCACTCCCTTACATTCTGTTGTCAAAGGTAGAAAGGCTGAAGGAGCACATCAACATCTCCCCAGTTATCCCTAAGGTACTGGGTTGCAACAGTCCCATGCACATTTATCCTGGGTTGAGCAACACAGGACTAACTTTTTCTTCTAATGCTGGGGAAAACTGCACTTTTAGAAGACTCTAGTGTCTGAATTTGTGAAAATATATTCACTTTATAGTCAGCTAGGCTATGTTGGATTCAAGGTCTCAGTGTTTTCAAGCCTTGCCAGGTGCAGGGACAAGGAGGAGCAAGGCCTGGGTATTTGACCCAGGCTGGCCAACAGGATTAGTTCATATTATGAACGTCACATTCATTATAAATTAGAAAAGTTTGCTGGATAGTTCTCTCTCTCCCTTGATGGTGGCGGTCCAGCGAACTTCTTGCCCTGGAGCCAGACCCCCAAGGCCTTCCCTTCCTCCGACACCATTGCTCTCACAGTGTCTGACATTTGCTGTCCACTGCTGGGAGTGCACAGCTTCCTACTGGTATAATTGGTTGAGTATGTCTTGTATATCTTATATCAGTATCAGGACTAATATGGGTCCTTTACTATTATTGTTAATTATTTAGTCTTATCCTATTAAATCTATTTATATTTCAATCCTCGTGTTTCTTTGTGTTCCCCAATTCCCCTTTCTGGGTAGGGAGGGGTCATCAGGTGATAGAATAATTGTCTAAGTGACAATAAATTATTATGGATTTTCTCAAACCATAACAACATGCTCGGCCCCAGAAATGTAAGTGTATCAAACTTCACTCAGTATACTGTAATTAGTATACAGTATGAAAATGTCTAGGATCCTTGACATTTACCTTCATGGCAAGCCAGGTAGTCTAAATTAGATATTAGAGAAAGTAATTTGTGAAGTTATTCTTTCTAAAGATAATCTTTGAGCACTAGTTTTTTTCTATAACCAAAGTATTCAGAAGGTAAATTACCAGGATTCCTACAGCCACAACTTTGCTGAAAAGACTCTTAGTTAAGAGTCATGGTAACATTACATATCCTGAGTATAATATTAATTTCCTCTTGCCACTGATCAAATCATTGTCCCACTAAATATGCATGTTTCAATTAAATATGTAAATCCTGTAGTTTTGGGAATTTTGGCTCGGGTTTTTATTACGTTTTAATTCTACTAATTATACACTACAGGGTGAGAATATTTCTGATGTGAATAACAGTTGAAGACATGACACAGAATAATAAATTCACCTGCAGAGTAGATTACTAGTCCTTCTTGTTTGCTAAGCAAATAAGTTACTATGTATATCCATATCTGCACATTTTATCAAATGTAAAAAAGGCCTTTTCCTTCCCAAGGACCAAATAATGTTAACAGGTCATTCCTTAATCACTTATTTTTGCTAGCTATCAAGTTCAGATCTCTAATACGGCCACATCTCCATTACAATGTTTCCCACAGTGTAAAATACTTCAAAAGTCACTTTTTTGCCCAAATTATGTCTTCTCCTAATGCTTTCTCCATAACTGCACCTCCTCTCCTGCTGTAAGAACTTTCACCTCACAGGACAGGGTCCTTAAGCCACATATGACAAATATCCCCTCACCAGACTTTCTATTATGCTTCATAGGTTTATTATTTGATATCCATCTCTAAATGAGTATATGTTTTTCTACCTTTTATAATCAAATGGCTGTCAGAGTGATATGAGGAGGAGTCTAGAACTACTTTCAGTTTGAACAGATCAACAGATTAATTGTGCAGAGCCAGTATGGACACTCAGTATTTAACGTCTGCCATGTATAAAACTGTATTATGTGTCTAAGGAATTACAGTACCATCTGTAGCACTTCTAAGACTCAAAGAATTAATTTTTTGGTTTGTTTGTGTCCATAATAAAGTACATGCAGAACTCATGTTCATCTGCCTCACAGAACAGCAGAATATGCAGCTTGATTTCTTTTTTCATTTCATTTGCATTTTCATTTTTCATTACAACTGAGTACAAACCAAACACCACATCTGAATATTCCCAGCGTTGTATTTATAATGTGTCAAACCAAAAGCCCAGCCCATATTCCATATATACAAACAAACTTCAGAAACAGCCCCATCTTTCATATCCTCTTATATCTCCCTCTAACCCTCCTAGTTGTGATATTTTGCTGATGTATTATAACATGCTCCTAAGCAGTTGCTATCAGTAACCAACCAGATTTACCTCACATGTAAGAAACAGCTTCAATTATTCTCCAAAATTACATTAATAAATTAAAAAAAGAGGTTGAATTCAGAAAAAATGCTGAGCAAAAGAATGTGCTTGGCTTAATTAATACCTGAAATCATTATGGTTAGATTATGAGTTCATAAAGACAATGCACAGAGTTATAGGTTATTATAAGATCTTCTTTAATACCATTTTACTTTAAGTCCTTATACCACAGACCTAGTCTTGCTAATAGACATCTAGGTGATGCTTCACCAGAGAAAACAGTCACAGAAGGATTCCTTCCATAGGATGACAGGCCACCCAGAATATGCTTTTCAGTTACCAAAATTCTAAGTGATAACATCATCCTTTCAGTATCCATGTTAAGTGCTTTGGTGCATTCATAGCGCTGAAAAACTGCCTTCAAAATAGTAGTGTGAGCTTCATATTATCAAGAACATTTTGAATAGTCCAAAAAAGCCTTTCCCTTCTTAATTATATACAGCCCATAAAACTGATTGAACAGATACAGTTACATCTTTTCAATTTATGTTTTCAAAGACACAGAACTGCTGTTGGCAAGCCTGTGGGTGAATGTGATGCTAAGAGATAGAATAATAAGCCTGAGAAAGAAACTGCCTCTCTGAAATACAAATCAAACTAGGAAGTATCTGAAACCCTGTATATTCTACATGGTACTATTACTCTAGAAAGAAAGTGAAGTCTTTAGCTAGAATTGTATACTGTCCTGAAGGCTTTGAACTGAAAAGTGTGACATAAGTACTATTAATTTTTTGATTATTAACCATTCAAAGATAAGTGAAGGATGGAGTTCCGTTTTCCTTTTGAATTTCCATTCAAATGAAAGGGTTAAAAACTGTCATTTTAAAACCATATGCAGAGATTTCCTTGGACACCAAACCAAGGGAAGTGATTCTAGACCACATCCTCTTGGACAACAATGAAGGGCAATACTTTATGTTACAGGACATTCTACCCTCAACATCACCTACAGCAGGTACTTGTAAGTTAATATTATGATCAATTAAGGAAAATGAATACAAATGATGTGACATATGGCTCTGGCAGCCGTCTGGCTAGAATGCATGATTGGTCACAAAACAGCATGGAGTTAGCTAGAGAATTAATTCCAGGTAAGTATATTCTTACAACTCTCCTAGTTTCTCATTTCAAGGTCTCACAGCTTGTACAAGATTTATCAGATGTACAATAGCAATTACCAAAGTATGAGGAAAGAGTAAATTCAGAGGTTCACACTGTGGTAGATCTGCTGTAACAGCAGGAGCCCCTCTTGGTAGAAATAACTAGCATAGCAAGTGTTTCTTTTGTTGCAGGCACAGTAACTGTGCCATAGTCAGTTTGCCACTGCCTCCAAGGTATTACCTCCTTTGGGTAATCCAAGCACCGAGCATCACTAGAAAATCAACCAGCATTGAATTTTTTCAAAGGAATACTTCCTTCCTTTATAGCAGAAGAAAAAAGAGGAAAAAGGGAATCTCTTTTGTCCCATCACTGGGGAAAAAACACAGGCTCTGCTATCATGATTACCTGGGAAGCACTATCAAAATGATTTCTGTAGAATTATAATCTCTGCCCTGAAAAGCCCTTATTCTTTTTCTCTCTGACAGATATTTACCACTAGATTTTCTCTCGTGCTTTATTGCATTCCACCGTTTACTGTATGATAACATATTCCTTAGTTACAGTATTACCACGCAGGGGCTTGTTGCTGATGCAAGCATAATCAGTATTAAAACACTAAGTTAATTTATTGGATAACTGCTATGATCTTAAATATGGAAAATCACTAGTACTTCAGAGAATTACTTCATATATCCCCGTCCTCATTACAAACTGGAATGTCTATTTCATCTGCTACAAACTTCATTGATAGTGTCTTAGGGTATTGGTATGTTTTGGTAGGTATCACTTATAAAGAAACTTTAAACCAGCTTCATTACATCAGATTAAAGGCCTATCAAACACAGTATCCATTCTTTGATGATAGCAAATAGCAGAAACTTACAGAAGACATTAAGAACTGAGCAGGTGGGTAGCAATACTTGTCCTCAACAGCATCCTGGGTTACGTCCATCTGCAGTTCAAAGATTTCTTAAATCACAGGTCATGTTCCTGTTATTAGAGATCTGACATGGATCTTCTTCAGCAAACTTGTTCAGCTGCTTTTTGAAGCCTTGAAAACACGTAGCACCCACAATGTCCTGCAGGAAGGAATTTTTTTGCCTTACTTACATATAGACAGAATAACTAGTTTATTTTTCTTGTTCTTAATTTATGTCCTGCTAATTTCGTTTTAGGTTTCTATCTTTATTGCACTTAAATAAATGAGACACTTTCATGTTTTTGTGAGGCCATTAAACACAATCTTTTTAACTGCACTAGAAGCAGGAACACGCCCATGGTGCATTTGAAAAATATTGCTTATTTGTAACATGGTTTGGACTGAGAAATACCCATTTAAGTACAAAGCACTGCAAGAAACATGTACATCATTTGACAGTAAATCAATATTAAATCTTGATATGTTTGATACCATTAGAGATCTATCTCATTTTTCCCCCATTTCATACTTCACCTATCAGGTCTTCTGTTTTCTCTCCTATTAATTTGACTTCACTACAACCGTCTGATGGATTTGCTGTCCTTTCTCCTGATGATAGTGCCATCTTCTGATGCCAGCATTGCTTTTGCTAAGGGGATTAATATACATGAGGCTCTGTCATCTGCCTTTGCACTGTGAAACTACTGAAACAGCTATCCATCATTGATAGCTGTCTGGTATGTTCTAAATGAAGCTTGCTTTGGATATACCAATGTCTCAGTTATGCTGCAGAGGCAGTCAAATGATACACAGCCTCTTCTAGGAACTGCATTACAGTATTATTTCCTGATTAACTGTGGGTGGTTCTGTCTCTCTGCCTCAAAAATTGATTCTAATCAGTGATAACAGTCCCCTGCAGTTCCCAGAAAACCCTGAATCATTAACATATCCCTTTTGTCCAAGGGTCTTCTTTTTATAATAATAAAGGGAACCTAGAGAAAGATGTACAGTGTTCTTATGCAGCTTGCCATATTGGCTTTATTAAGCCCTCTCTAATTCAGGAACTTTTCCTTCTGAAACAGGTTCTGAATTGTCTGATTGTTGGGTGGGGTAGGGTTTTTTTGCTTTTGGTTTCGTTTGTTGGGGTTTTTTTCCCCTAAAATGTCTATTTTTCTCCCAAAGACTAGAGTTTACTTGCTGTTAAAGTTGAAAACTTTCCAGGTCCTTGATGCTGAAGCTCATTTTCAGTATTTTTTTCTCTGTTACTGGTTTTCAAGCATGTCATCCCGTGTTTTATGCTAATATTGTCCCATTTGTTAATTCAGCAGTGCAATGTATTGAAGCTGAGTAAAGCTGTGCAGGAAATCTTGCTTTAATCTAGAAAACAAAGGAAGAGATCAGCACAAGAAGTTAATCAAGGGCTTATTTCTAACCCAAAGTCAGTCTGGTGCACTCTTGGGACCCAATTTGCCTGTGCAGTCAGCTTGTCACAAATTCTTACTGTAAATAAGAGCTGTGTCAGAGTAGACTACTTCCAGTATTAAGCTCCAAGATGGTACCAAGAATAAGTGTGAATGTGAAGGTAATATCTGCTCCCTAAGCGAGTCCCCTGCTGCCTCTGCTTCTCAGCTTCTTAGAAAGAGAAACTCCCATGAAATTTGAAAGAATTTAACATATACATAATTACTCTTCCAATCTGGAATTTAAGTGTTAGTTTTCATAGCATTAATTTCTAAAAATGTATTGCAAAAAAATCTGGGGTTTTATCTTGAAAATTCAGCACACATTTGCTTTAAATATTTGCCATTCTTTATTTCCTTGTGAGTTATCATGAACTTTAGGGACACTAAGTCAATAAAGATAAATCAATAATTATACAAAGAATTACTAGAGCTGACAAAAACACAGTGCCATAGCACTTGTAAGTGATAAAGGAAAGGAGGATATTGGGACAGGTGAAATAAATCTGGGACAAGCAGCTCATGGACCCTATATCTGGATTATTTGCACCATTTCTTTCAACATCCCATTATTTGAAATTGTACACAATCCAAGCTAACTTTGTTTCTTCCTTCTGCGAACAAGAAGGTTGTAACAAAAGAAGACTTTGTTAGCTTTTCTTTTACCTAAGCATCTACAATTCATTTCTAAAAGGAAAAAGATAATGGTGAAAAAATTACAAGCCCATACAATAACTGGGGCTAAAATTGTTATGAATTTGAATTTTCCCTTTTTTTTCCTTATGACAGCCTAAATTGTATCTGTGCCTCAAAGTACTCCAGTTTAGGGGTTTGGTTGTCACTAATGCGGAAATGCATCTCTTCTAGTTGATCAGAGGGGAAAAATAAACTCATCAAATTCATAGATTCATAGATTGGTCCAGGCCGGAAGGGACCTCCAAAGGTCATCTAGTCCGACCTCCCCGCAGTCAGCAGGGACACCCCCAACTAGACCAGGTTGCCCAGGGCCTCGTCGAGCTTCACCTTGAATATCTCAAGGGAAGGGGCCTCAACCACCTCCCTGGGCAATCTGTTCCAGTGTTCCACCACCCTCATGGTAAAGAATTTTTTCCTAATATCCAATCTAAATCTCCCCTTCTCCAACTTAAAACCATTGCCCCTCGTCCTGTCGCTGCAGGCCTTTGTAAACAGACCCTCCCCAGCCTTCCTGTAGGCCCCCCTCAGGTACTGGAAGGACACTATGAGGTCTCCCCGGAGCCTCCTTTTCCCCAAGCTGAACAACCCCAGCTCCCTCAGTCTGTCCTCATAGCAGAGGTGCTCCAACCCCCTGATCATTTTGGTGGCCCTCCTCTGGACCCGCTCCATCAGGTCCATGTCCTTTCTATATTGAGGGCTCCAGACCTGCACACAGTACTCCAGGTGAGGTCTCACCAGAGCAGAGTAAAGTGGCAGAATCACCTCTCTAAATTATGTTAATTACCTTTCAGATATTCTTTTAAAAAGTATGGTAAGAAAAGTAAAGCTTCCATATGCATATAGAAGGTTTGTAGCATTTTGTGCTCAAATAGATTGAGGGTTCTATGCTTTGGTAGAAGTTTTAGGTGAGACACTTTTCTTGTTTCTTGTCTTTATTCTCTGTTTCTTGTCTTTATTCTCAGACATACATTAGTTCATTGTCAAAACCTTCTTACTGCATTGATCCATCAGCCTTTAATTTTACTTTTGGAGATTCCTCCAATAATCCCTCCAAATTGTGTCGTTACAAAAGTAGGTGTGTTACTGTTCCCTTTGTTCAGCTCTTTGCATCTTTCTGCAGTACAAAACCAGATAAGATCTTTAGCAACATAAATATGCTATATGAGTAGTATCCTCCATTACTTTCTGATGTTATTGTTATATGACATCACTTGCAAATGGAGTATTTTTGGACAATATCAACTATGGAAAATTACAAGCACAGGGCAAAGATCTAGTAGCTATATAGTGTAAGGTGCCTGGAATATGCTCTACCCACCCACCTTTTTTTTTTTCCCTAGAATATATTTGTTCACCAGAAATTTAATGAAATTAGATATCATTAGAAATCTGTTGTGCAATTACTTCATTCTAATTACAGCCACACATCATAAAAAAAGACCTTACAAAAGGCCGTTGAAGTGTCCATATATTTTAAGTTTGGAAAGAGATTGCACATTGGGCAGGGAGCGGAGAGTGATGAGAGGTGATGACTGTATCTTTATAAAGGGTTGAAGCAAAATGACAGATCAGTAAACCTGAAGCATATAGTCCTGAGGCGTTCTGGATATACATTCAATTTGTATTGTATTCATGTTTTTTTTTTGAAGTTACTGATATATTTTTTTGTATTTTTGGGAAGAACTACATGAACTTCGATTACCCATTTCTCAACAAGTCTGCAGCTGCTCATATAAAACTTAACATCAACAGAATCAAGTAATATCATTAAAGATACAGACAATTTTTGAAAACTGAAACCTTAAACATTTTGGGAAATGCATGATTTCTAATTCTGTCAACATCTAAATATTTCAATGAGCTTACTTGTGAAAACTGTATTCTCCTAACTAGCCTAACTATAATGTGTGGAAAAATATTTTCAATTAATTTATGTCCATTTTATTTGTTTTTTGGTTTTGTGAGTCTGTGTTTCTCTTTTTTGGGGGTGGAAACCTGGCAGTTTTCTGGCACAGTGTTGTTTCAGATGCACGATAGCACAAAAACACCACAGATGTCAGAATTGTGTCATTATGGAAACGAATTCTACATCTCCAGTGGAAACACCCCTCTCATATTTTTTGCTCAAAACCAATGCCTGCTGTCTGCTCCAGCTTGTCCTGAATAATCCCTTAAATTTCCACTGGGTCTAAGGTTGCTTTATGTCTTCACAAATCAGTTTGGTGAGATTCAGTACGTTTTACCCTGGGCACATTTATCCTATAACAATGACTTCCTGTTGTGAAGCAGAACTAAAGAGAACCATTTGTCGTTGTGCAGTTAAGGCCTAGAACACAGACTGCCACCATTCTCAAGCCCTTAATTGTTTGTGAGCAAAACCCCTGCTTCATGAACTGTTACTCCTCTTTTTATAGTGTAATTTACAAAAAAAACCCAACAAAACAAAACAAATTATTGGTGAGCTGTTTCTTAATTTAATGGACTTATTATATTCTACCACCAGCTGCCAAATAATTTGTAGAGATGCATTATCTTTTTGTGAATGTGCGCTAAGAGAGACAAAAGTAGAAAGGCTGTTTGCTAAGTGCATGGCAAAGAAAATCAAACATTGTCTTCTGGAAAGCAATTAAAATCGATCATCTCTCTTGGGTATGGATTAGTTAGCAGAGAAGTACAAGTAGCATTTTTATTTAACCTCACAGAAAAATAATAAAATTATTAATTAATACGATACCCTCAGTCCAATACTATTCAATTGAATGCTTAATCACGTAAGTTCTGCATAGTTCAATGTAAAGGCTGGCTTTATCTTCCACATTCAGGTCCTCCTCCAGGGTTGCCTTTCAAACACCCTCAAACATCTCTATGCCCACAGTTTTGATTTAGACATTTCAACATCTTAACTCAAATCTGGAGTGCTGCCCTTCTTATTCAGGGACCTGTGTTTCTCCCACTGATTCAGTTCTGGCACTTGGCATGTGGATGAAGCTCCATTGGTATTTCTCTGCCTCAATTCCTCTGTAGATTAATTTTCTGTTTGTTCTTAAACAGTAAATAATACATGCCAGGGTGACAAAAATTTCAATGCCTCAGGAAAAAAAACAGTGACAACACATTTTGTAGAACAGTCTGGTAACTAGAGTACTCACTGACAATGGAGGAGCTCTCAGCTTTTCCTTGGTTTAAGGATTATCTCCAACAAAACAGGCTAATGTGTTTGTCCCCCTAAGTCTCTTCCTCTCCAAAGGGACCACCAGAAACCCATATTCTTCTAAATTTTTTCATTCTGAATCAATTAAGTTTTAATTTGTTTCTCATACAGACCTAGCTTCTGGATAACGCGACTGCTAGGCAGTAGCCACTTGGCTATCATATCCTACCAGGTAGGGGTTTGGCCGTTCTACATTGCCCCAGTGGTCCCTGAGCCTCACAATGCTGAGTGTCACATAAAAGAAATACAAAAATTCCCTCAGAGACAAGAATATTTAAAAAGAATAGACAGATCTAGAGATGGCATTAATTGATCATACCCTAATCTACCTATATTCCTTATGACGTATCAACAAAGAGATTGCCTTAAGAATATCTGTTGGCTAACAATTTGTGTCTCCTGGTTTGTTTCAAATTAAGATTTTTGCTGGGTAGCTCTAAGCATCCTGACTCCTCCAATTGATTTTGTGCATCTCACTTTAAATTCCTTAACTTTCTTTCCACTATGCATAGAGAGCATGACTTTCAATGACAAAAGTTTCTCAGAGGCTGAGTCACAACACAAATGGCTGAAATTACTATTAATCGTGTGTGGTAAATACCATGGCAAAATTACTACACATCAATCATAAAAAAAAAAATTAATTATTAATATAAATTACTGTATGGTATAAATTACTCCATTGAGATATTTGTGTCTCATCTATCCCATTCCTTTTTCCTTGTCACTCTCATATTCTCAAACAGGTAGGAAAGAAAGTTTATCAGTCGCATTTTATTTGAGGTAAACTATATCTTAAATCTGAAAAATTGCAATCTGACAGATATTCCAGAAGTCCAAAAGAGAGGACAGATAAATTATTCGTTGCAATATTTGCTTCTTTCTCTCTAATTATTATATCATTCAGAAATGATCTGACCCAGTCATACTGTACATTTCTCAAAGTTTAAACTCCTGCAGCCTAATAAAAGTGACATACTGTATGACAGCATGATGCCGAGGTTAAATGTCTCTTGAGGATTACTTCTTAAATTCAATTTCTATATATTCTACAGTTTTTTCCTCCCCAGGGATCTTCAAGTTTATATGAAATACAAATAAACCCAAACTCAAAGTAGACAAACTTTCACAAAATCCATAGGTATGAATTGTACTGAAACTCATTATTTACTTTGCATTAATATAATAAAAGAAACACAAATATACACGGAAGTTTGCTTGCTTCTGACAGCCATCCTCATTTACAGTGTGCCCATCATGAAACAGACACTTAGTACTAACAGTTTTGCAAAGATTGAGAGGTTTCCTATGGTTGAATTCAGCTTGCATTTGGAGGGAGTATGGAATATGTTTATTTATTTTTTTTTTTTTAGTATAAATTCAAAAACTTGGTATTTTAAATAAATAGAGTAAGTTCAAAAGCAGAATGGATGTGAATGTGAAAAAAATCAAACTACTACATCTGACAGCCCAGAAAAAATGAAATGAGGCTTACAGAAGATGCCTCTCCAGCAGAACTATTTAGAAGAATGAGGTTTTTCAGAACAAAGTTGATGATTGTATTTCCATGCATGATCACTCCACCTTAGGTGAATGTAAGAAATGACTTTTTGGTTCATAATTCATGTTGGAAGAAGTTGGTGGTCAATATTATAAATTCAGATGCAGCAAAGACAATCTTCTTCAGTAGGAATACCAACAGGCAACAGAGACCATGAATATTGAGAGCAAAAACCTAAACTCGTTGCAATCAGTTAAACTTTTGCCAGAAGGAAGATAACCCAATGTTTAGAATGAGTAGGTTAAGCAAACCCATAATTGGATGTCTTATATTTGTAGCAAAAGGCCCAAACAAACTTTGGTTCCCTGCTTTATAACACTTCAGCAGTATGTGCTGGCTACCTCTGTCTAGACTCACATAATGAAAAGTCGTTAATAGTGCTGAGTACTATTAACTCAGAACTGCAGCTTCTAGATATTCAGGTACTAAAAACCACTTGAAATACTGAGAAACTAGATTTCTTGAAGATATCAAATATGGCTACGAGAACCAGTGCTGTCAGCCATCAACCATTACTTTTTGAAAACAAGACATTAATAAATACCCACTGCTATGTCTACAATGGCCCAGAGCAATTCAAGCGTACAAAATTCACAAAATTCAAAAATATATAAATTCTCATTAGGTTCAGACCAAAATGTCTAGCATAGAAATAATACCCAGAATTTTGAGTGATGCAAAAGTGGATTGATCTGTGGACTTCAACAGCTATATTTGTTTACATGGAATCTGATGCCAAAATATCACTCCCAATAGTTTGGCTTCTCATAGTCCTTCCAGTTTAATAGAAGTTATCAAAACTAATTTAACCTAAAACATTTTCTTAGGTCACTGCATTTTATTATATGTCTTTCTTTACATGGTTAATAATATTTGAAAGCTGCTGACAGAAGAAAACAAAATATCATTCTTTTGTAAGTGTTCTAAAAGATTTTTTTTTAATGATTACATTATTCTTCTGTTCCTGATTTTTGTCTTCAAATACATAGTTATTATGATACAGCAATCAACTTTTCTTCCTTCTGGTTCATGACTTCTTATGGAAATTATAGCTGTTGAAAGTATACCTAAAGATTTAACAAAGTTTTGAGTTTATGTATGTCTAATATGTTTACTTTTATAATCCTGGCTGGCCTATCTTAGCATGGAAAGAGCCACTTAGATTTCACTGAGACACTTATTTATATAATATCAGCAGAACTGGTTCCAATAAGGTTAAATTTGTTCTTTCCTTTTCAAAAATCACTTTGTATAAAGCAAAAAGAATAGTCCGTTTTGATTTAGATGCATAGTGCCTTAAGAAAGCGTATACAGACTCTTAAAAAGCTGCTGAAAATGGCATATTTATGAAAAAAATGTGCGGTGTTCTTAATCAACAATACCTAAATAACCTTAATGTGACACATAAATCTCATTATTTTGCTCTAGTAGGCAGCTATGGTAGTTTTCTTGTCCCACTGCTGTAATAATGTATATATTACTCACAAAGACGTTTGCTTTTTAGGGAAATAACAGCTACCTATGTATGAAAAGTATTGCATTACAGTGAAGGTTTTAAAAATCTAATTAGAAAGTTAAAGCTAGATTAGAGCAACTCTATTACTTTGTATTTCTTTTAATGAACTATTTTTTCTCCTCAGACTCCATTTTCAGGGAGCCCAAATATAATGAGAGTGGCAAGAAGGCTTATTATTCTCAACATCTCAGTAATTAATTATCATAACTTTGTTAGTGATGATTTAGAATCCATCTCATTATTTTGAATTAGTAATGTAATTAGTGTCAATGTGATTTTTGGCAGGTGAACCGTGGGTTGGAAAAATCTTAAAGGTTTTATTTTTTCACAGTTTGATGTTCTCTTCCCTTCATTTATTTACACATTTATTTTCTTTTTTTATTTACTTTATTTGGCGTCCGCAAAAATCAAACAGAAGACCCATTATCTGATCTTACTAATATGGAAATATCCTGTGACACCAATAACTTCATTAAAGACCCATTGAAAGCTATTGCAAACAAGCTTTTTTAGCCATAAAATTTTCAAGTTAAAAATTTAAAAACAACACATCATATTTCTCTTGTGTGTGTGTGTGTGTGTGTGTCTTAAGCCAATAACAGATGCTATTTCACAATAATATTATCATCATAAATAAAAAAGGAGGCTGATTCCCCCACTTATCAGTCTGGGCAATTAAGAGCAGGCAAATGCTGCACTAGTCAAATTAGAAAGCATTAAATCAATTCTTGGAATTTATACATAATCACATCATTATTTTTCTGCCTTCATGGAAACTATTTCTTGGTAAAAAGTCTGAGTAGAAGTCTCGGTGTGATGTCGTGCCCTTACTGCACACATTAATTCCTGTTAGTGGCAGATCTGGGAAATCAGCCCAGCGCTTCTCATGAGACCTTTTTTTCCTTCCTGCGCTGGCCCAGGGATTGAAGGTATACATGGGAAAAAAATCCCGCTGTTGATCATACGGGAGCATCATATCTCATTAATTCAGAGACCACTGTGCTACAGTATAGATTTGCTTTGCACTGTGTCTACACAGGTGAGACTAATAGTGCTGAGGAACTCATAAAAGGGTCCACAGCATGATTTTTGGCTTCTCCAACTGGCATGGTCCCATACAACTTCCATGCAGGGTGCAGAAGTTAGCCCTGACCATAGACTTTCCCAGTGGTCAGTTTGGGTGAGACTGGTCTATTTTGGGGAGACAATTATATGGATGCTGCTGTTGTGTGGACTCAGTGTCAGAAAATAGGCACTTCAGTTACAGCACAACTAAACTTAAGAAGAAATCTTCTTTTCCTCATTAATTTAATCTCAGATCCATCAGAACACTTAGACAACAAAGAAGTTCTTGTTCTCTGTCCTGCTATAATTTTAATAGCCTGTAGTATATCCTCTTAATTTTTCTCCTCAAAAACCAACCAAGCTTTCAAAGGTTGGTTATTACATGTTGCTATAAAATAAATCACAAAGAATCAGTATAATTTCTTCTTGATCTGATGTGAATACCAAGGACTAAAAGACATCTTGGTTATATGATAGAGTTTGCTGGGCATAAATGAATAAGATTTTCCATTTGTAACCAGATCAGTCTGACTTTGTTCTCATTTCAACTCAATGGAGGACAAATCCTTTGGTCTGTGGAACTGCAGAGATGTACAAGCAAAACCTCTTTCTTTCATTTCATCACAACTCACTGCAGTTACACCCATTACGTCCACAGGGTGAAACTGCCAAAAAAATGCATTCTTGTTCAGGGAAGTTGAGGAGAGTTGGAGGGGTGTGGTTTTGGGGTTTTTAAATAGCCGTGTGTTTAAGAGGTTAAAAAAATAATTCACTTTGGTTTTCTTCTGTATTTGTTAGTGCTTCTTCTCAGTCGTTAATGTATCAATAGTCATTTAAATATATACATGACCTGGACATTTGTTCGTAATACAGATCAGTAGGGAAAAACTTATTTGTGTAGTTGGTAAACAAAGAATTGCAAGACATCTTTACTTTTTTTCTAAATTATAGAATTATTATTATAGCATTATTGTAAGCATTATGTACTGCTTAAGTAAGGTGACAAGAAGGAGACTAGAACAAGACATGAAGGGGAAGGAAATTTGAAATCAACTGTCTCAAGGATTGGCTGAAGGTATCCTTTGGTCTGCCCAAATAAGTGTTGGTTATTAAGTTCCGGGTTTATTTTTATATTGATATTAAGACCATAAATGTTGCAGAAACTCCCCATTTTTTGCAGACGTAAATATCAGACACCTATCTTCACCATTCTTCTGCACTAGCTTCTGTTATTTACAATAAGAATTGAGACTTCATTTGTTTTCTCCCTAAAACAACAGTGATTTCCTACAGCTAAGTTCTTCATGGCATATTACACTTCAAAATTTGGTTAATGTAACACTCAGAAACAACAATCTGGCATCTTTACTATCTCTAAAATAAAAGTATATAGTCCGTAGCAAAAAAATAAAACCCAATAAAACAAATTATATGTGGACACAAACAGAGAGAATTATTCACTGAGAACATGGACAAAGGACAGAATGAACTCAGAAAAAGCCTTTCAACAATCTGAAAAGGGAGGGGGAAAAAGGAAAATTCCTTCAATCAAATCAAGTTGCCCCTACCCAGTCCATTTTATCTCATTTTCACCGTGGGATTTTGTGACTAAGGTTTTTCTGGATTTAAGATAATACAGAGCTTAGCCTTAACACAAAAGAGGCTACTACCGCTTTCTGTGCTGGAACGGTAAAATAATCCTCTAACTACCTTTCTCTAAAGATCAAATGACACCTTCAACTAGAGTATCAGCAGTGTAAAACTGAACAAACAGCTATTACACACTACTGTTCCAGTAATACGCACATTAGTGTCCCTAAGGGTGTATTTATGGGGATAGACCAAATGATTCCAGAGGAGCTATAACTGTCTTAAATCAATGATGCGTGCACTGAGGAGTCCCTAAGCACTCATTGGCAGTGTCACACCAAACAGCTCCCTTGAGATCTGCACTGAGGGAGATCTTCCATTGTCAGTAGTAGGTAGGGAACCTGGCTACAGCATCACCTCTGTTAAGCTGTAGTCACCCCAATCCTCAATATTAGCACTGAATGAAAAAGTCTACTAGCAAATGTAGATTCTAAAACACTTACCTCACTGTAATATTCAGTGTCTGCTTCATAATACGATTCAAGGGAGTAAAAACAGTAACATGAAAATTCTGGGATTTTTCAATTAAGCAACATTTTAAAGAAATGTTCCCCATAAGTAAGAGAAAAGGGTACTAATTTATTTATAAACAATCTTTCAAAACAGGTAGAACATTTATAGTCTTGCCTTCTTGGAGCTTAGTAAAATTCTGTCTTTCTCCCTGCTCTGAACTGGCTTAAATGAGCTAAAACACACTGGCATGTGTGCGTGCACACACATACAACGTTTCTGGACTTTTCCCCCAAAAGACAAAGACAGAGTAAATGAGACAAAATTTTATCTCCTAATGGAAGAAACTGACCTTCTTTGAGAAGATATGAAAATTGTTGAGTGGCACGTTTACGCATAGGCATAAACAAAAGCTCAGGAATGTTACATGCAAAACCATGTGTGCATTTATAAGATAAAATGTACATATTTCAATATTAGCAATGTAATTTTTAACTCTACATGTACATCTTAGTAGCAAAAGCTGTCATCAATCATCTCCTGCAGGAGCAACTCAGGCCCTAGTGTAGGAACCTTGTACAGCTATAGTTGTGACAAGAGTGGGAGATAGCTGTAGCTATCCATTTTGCTTACATTTTATATTAAATAAATGTCTTTACTTGCCTGGGGGCAGCCTGTAGTCCTGCATGTCAGATGCCTTGTCTAGAGCAGGGCCTTGACACCTCATTGAAGGATTGTCACTGTGCCACCATGGAGATCCCATTGACTTTGATTGGCCTAGCGGCTGCTGCTAACCCTGGGGAACAGCATTTTCTCTACGCAGGGTCTTGTACATGGGACAGGCATGACAAGGGCAACAGGAACACCACTGTTAAAGACATAACACACTGGAGAGACAAAATTCCACTGTAAAGTGCAAGCATCTGCTCTGTTGTAGTCTATGCAATCTTGGGCATCTCAGGTCTTTGGTATTTTCAAAAGTCAGTTAATATTTGGAAAGTCATTTTTTTTTCCTATTATAATTCCTTGAAGAAATTAAACCAGGAGTACCCAATGCCCACATACAGCTCCCAGGTGTGCCATACTGGTTCGGGTGTTTCTGATAGCCAAATAATCACTTTCTTTGCTAAAACAGGCAGATAAAATTCCAGGTCTGGAAGTATGTCGTAGAGCCCTTAGACTAAAAATCAGTGAATAAATTCCACTGATGTCTCCTTGGTATGGAAATACCTGGGGGTTGCAATCAGTTGTACTGCACCACGCTGCAACAATCTCATGTTTTCTTTAACCCAGAAGTCATTACCTTTATGTTATCATAGATTAACATTAGGCTTTCAAGAATCAGCATCCTAGCAGAGAGTTAACAACTGAACACTATCTGTTGGTTATGCAGTGGCCATTTTTCCTCAATGGTTTTGGTAAATCAGTTAGTTTAGCTCCAGGGAACAACAATGTTATACCAGGATGCTATGCCAAATTACACTAAATGAAGATTTGTCTCATCATGTTTCCAAAGGGATATTGAGCTTGCATTAGTAATGTCCTACTTAATTTGAAAGATAGTAAAATGTTGTAAATCTAAATCTTTTCTGTTGTAAAGAAATTTCAGAGGTGCAAAAAAGAATGGCATAACAGAGTCCTCACTGCTCAAAGCTTCCACAGAGCTCCCCTGACGTAGTTCACCACTTACACCTCTTTCAGTGACTGGGAGATGTAGCACAAATAAAAGGGATAATTTTCAACTCAATTTCGTTCCAATTTTAGTAGTAATTGCTATTACTGCACATTATGCTGTCACTTATCAAATTCTTGAAACCGTCACCACACACACACACCCCCCTTCAGTTCGTTTCTCTGGTTTTCTCAAATAAACTAGGTTTAAAACATCAGAAAATTGGAGTTTGCTCACTAGCATAAAACAATATAATTTGGCAAAGGAAGAAATGATACTGCCACAGAAAGAGAATTACATTTTTTCTCCTAGAAGAAGAATTTCCAAACTGAACTTGGACTTTGTACTGATTGTTTCTTCATTAAAACATTAGACATCTTTAACAAATCACATTTTAAAGTATAACCTTTTTCCAATTAGAATCCCAATGAAGTAACTGATGCTCAGTCAGAGAAGGTAATAAACAATATAAATTTAGCAAAACTAATCTTATCACAATAGTCTAAATCCTAGAAATTCCAAGGAAAGATTAAAAATAACAATCCAAGCCAGTTTATAAAAAGATCACAAAAATCCCAGAAGAATCACATTTTCACTTCATCTCTTTTGATTACATCCCCATGCATTACAGATTTTTAGACAGGATTTAAGCACTTCGTTTTCCCTGTGGTTTGGTAGAATTAATTAAGATGGTTAAGACAGCTTTCTCTCTCTTAATCTTGAAATGAAGAATATTATCAATGTCAGTGATTTCATATTTCCCTATCCAATGTCCATTGTACTATCTAAGTACTAAAAAAGTAATCCACAGAAAAATAGAAATACAGAAAGTTTAAAAAATAAATGTTATCTAGAGGTCCATGACAGGTAGCCAAAACCACAAGACCCAGGAATACCTCAGGCACCATGGTCATCTGTAAGAGGCTGATTCAAACTCTTGCTCCACCCCACCTGAATTGTGTGCAGGTGCCCAGGTGTTGGCATGAGGGAGCCCCAGGGGTGGGCTCTGTGGGAAGATATCAAGAGCTGTCTCATGGCAGAGGCAGCTGGTTCCAGCCATCTCTGCAATGGACCTACTGCAGGACACGACTGAGTCCATCAGGCAAGCTGATGGTGTGTCTGAGTAAAGGGTATTTAAGAAAAGGCAAAAAATGTGAGGGGGAAGAAACAAAGAGAGACTATTATGGACTGACTATGCTCCCCACCCTCCTGCACTGTTCAGGGCAGGGGGAGAGCAGAGAACCTTGGAGTGAAGGAATGAAGTTGAGCCTAGAAAAGGTAGGGGAAGGAGGGAAAGTGTTTTTCTAATCCTTTTATCTTTGTTTATTTGTATTCAAATCTATTTTAATTGGCAATAAATTAAGTCAATTTAGTCAAGTTGACTCTGTTTTGCCATGATGGCAACTGGCAAACAATCTCCATGTCTTTATCTCGACCTACGAGGTTTTTTTCATCTTATTTTCTTACCCTATCCTGTTGAGGAGGGGGAGTGAGCGAGCGGCTGGGTGGGTAGCTAGCAGTCAGCCAAGGTTGACCTAGCACAGCAGCCCAAACAAATATTTGCCTTTCAGCCTCATTCTAGTAGGTTGTTGGCTATTTGAAAGAAGTGAGTCTGTCTTTGCTTTTTTATGATATTTCTTGTGAAGTTTTGGTTCCACTGGCATGTGAAAACATCTCATCAGTCTTCCATGAGAGTAAGACTTTTTTTTAAAATGTATAACAGGTTCACTTTTGTACAAGTGCATGATTTCATTTTGTAACTGTACTTTTTGTATTGGTCACTGCCAAATCAGATGTTAACTTCAGATGGAAGGCATGGTGTCATCTTCATAGACCCCAACCTGAGCAAATTTAGCATTTAGTGTAATTTGCAATCCAAAGTACTGTCTAAGATCTCCATACAGTCCACAGCAGATTGCTGGAATTCAACACAAACAAACAAATAACCTTTTGCACCCTAGAAAAAAACGGCAAAGAGCATAGCAGCCCCTTAAAAAGAATTAGATATTGAAATCTGAGCTGTGCATTGCCCAAATTCAGATATGTAGCTTCTCTCTTAGAAGAGCCCCTGAATCAGTCCTGTTCTTTCTCACAAAATGCATTGCTGGGGAAAACAGGTTCATTTTAAAATCAGTAGGACCTATTAAATCCTCCCAATTGTGCTTTAAAGTATAGACCGTATGTTCAAACATCTCTTCCAGGAGACTCAATAGGATTTTCTGAAGAGCACATTTGGGATCAGTCTTAGTCAGGTTTATTGAAGGTATCCTGGCTTGTGCAAGTACATAAATATTATTTGCAACAGGGACTGAAACTTGACCACCTACCTCCAAGGAGAATAGCCTAATCAGTGAACTGCTGGACCAAACTCTTCTTTCACCTTCCTAGCAAACATTTATCTGCAAAATCGAAGTTGTTCCGAGAAAACTGATTTCATCAAACCTATTAAGGTATATTTGCTTGTTTACATATTGGTAAAGCATAAAATATTATTCTGATGAAAGGGAATGAATGTTTCACAGCATGCAATTTTGTTCTAGGAAACTGAATTGTTCAAGTTATATCTGAAATTTGTATGCGTTGTAGTCCTACTAAGTGAATGTCTGTTATGAACCACATTTTTCAAACCCTGTCCTTTGTCTATTAATATACTGAAGAAATAATGAATGCTTATTACTGTAGCATAAGAAAAGGGTGGGTTAAAATCCAATGTCAGGTCAAGAATGTTAACATCCCAGATACCTTTTTATTTGTCATAAGCAAAGAATAAGTAACTTAAGTTAGGCTTGCTCAGGGGACATCTAACAAACTAAACTGAAGTTTCTAACCTGAGAAGTATCTTCATTCAGGATCCTAATGTGGCTAGATGTGAGATAGACACCAAAGCATTGCGCAATGTTAGGCTACTGTGTGCCTGCCAGCAAAAGGAAATTTAATTGCTATATGGTGTTTTCTCAAAGAGAAAGATAGTAAAAAAGTTTACGAATGAAAAGTTAAGCACACACAAACCTCCCTTGCAGGCCTTCAAAGGCTTTTACCTTCGACTTACCCCTAACTAGGTCAGGAACATGGATATAAAGTAGGTTGTTTCAGTAAGCACCAAAATGTGAGTAAAAATTAGACTGGGACCACTTGATTTGTTGTGTCTTTAGTTATTTACTGGCTTCATGCTTGTATTTCAGAAGACAAAATGCCTTTTCATGGAATTTGTATCAATCACTATTTTTTAACTATGGGGTTCTTTTTTTTTTTTTTTTTTTCCCTTAAAAAAAAGCCTTGAGGATTCCTATTATCTTTTGTCACCTTGGCTTGCAGATGAGCTTCATTCTAATTCCCCTTCCCTTCTCTCATTTATGATAGAGTGATGTTATCTCTCAGGAAGACTGCAGATCAGATTTTCTCCCAGTCTAAGAACAGTGATGTTACTAAAATAAAGCACTAGCTACCCTTTCAAAGGAACAATGTGAAGTTTAGACTCTTAAGCCACCTTTCACTCGCATACTATCATTAGGAGCAATAAATCAGATTTAGCTTTTTCAAAGCTTGATGTTTCACTGGCAATCAGCTCAAATAGCATGTAAACAGTCCAAATAAACTCAGTCTTAGTTCAATTTCTGTGTTGTAGATAACCAAATTTGACTAATGACATCTTCTATGTGTGTAGCTACTGATGCTATTATAGATGGTGTCATTTACCATGTATTACTTCCTTAGCATTTCATTCACTCCCTTTGAAAACAGGATATATTGTGCTCAGCACCGGATTGGGATGCAGTCCCTGATGCCGAGAACCTAAGTAGAAAGAGGAGGACAAGCTCTCTACAAAGGAGTAAAACATCCTTCCCTGAGATGTACAGTCAATCTCTAAATCCTGAAAGTCATTCATGTCGTCTGCATCTTAGTCAAAGCCCTACGCAAATGTCCATTGTGCTTCTCAAAATTAATCATCAGCTGAGCTCAAAAGTTGGATGAAATGACTACTTAATGTATCACATCACCCTTAGATAGAAATGCAGCAACATAATAAAGACAAGACATCAGCTTCAACTCTGAATTTCTATGCTTTTGTGAAGGAGAAAAAAACCCAACACTATTATCCTAACATAACTATAGTTAATTTGTAAAGCTGGCAGACTGAAACATACTGGAAGAAGACCCCAAAATGATTGTTTCTGATTAATTATTACATGATCATTATACATAATTGTTACACAGTGTTATGGAGGGGGGAAGAAAAAAAAAAAGAGAGAAAAAAACCCCCACAAACACACACACAAAACCCAACAAAAACAACAAAATCCTCTTAGTGAAAACAAGTTTAAAGATTTTTTTTTTTTTCTTATTTTCTTTTGGTAATGAAGGGCTGCTTAAGATTGTAGAATAAGGTAATGCACAGAATACTCAGAAAATACTTATGATGGAAATTTACACATTAAATGGCAGGTAATCCTCATATAATCTGCTAATGCATACACTTTAGGTGCATCTGGACAGCTCAAGGAAGCAAGAAAGAAATGTTTTCCTCACTTACCTCATGACACTAGAAGAGGAGTATAGTTGCTAAATTTTGAGAACGAATTAAAAGTAACAATCATTGAATAATGTTTATTTCATAAAAATAATTTTTATTTGAAATAGCACCTATTCATATTTTTGTTGAACTAGATCAAGTAAACAGTCCTTTCTAAAAGCAAATTTTTCAAGTTTGACACCAATTCCACCCACATTTTCCATTCACTCTTCAGGTCTATATTAAACTGGATATTTAATTCATATAATTTCTGCAACTTGTCACTTAGCAAATTTAAGTGAGCTTGTGACAGTATGGCATAACTAGTGGTGTCGGTAGTAAATGACTTGGCTAGTGAATGAAAACAGGTGTTACAGAACTTTTCATGGTTTCATATTTAAAAGTAACCACTGAATGTTAACAAGTACCTTGTAAATCAGCCTTGAAAGAACGGATCATAATTTTGCCCCACTAGAAATATTTAGTCAATTAAACAGACCAAAACTGTGCAAAAGATAATGTTATGATAGGTGGAGGTATTCAAATATCAGAGTACTTCTTACAATAAGGGCACTGGTTTGGGTGATGCAGCCTTTTTCTTGTGGGGAAGAGAATTTGCTAAATGAATTTAGGGAATAAATAACCTCAGGTCACTGAAGTTGATACTCATGCTTTTTACATGTATAGACAAGGTTAAATTCTTTTGATCAAAGGAGGGAGATAGGGCAGGAGCACATTAACCTTTACTTTTCAAGAATATACTACAAGATTTCTCACATCTGCTGTTTCCAGAAATAATTCTGTCAATAGTAGTCATTTTCTAGGTATTAAAAAAAAAATGGCTTAAGCCAGACTTATCAATGGAAAAAAAAAAAAAAAATTGGCAACTTAAATTTCAGAGATTTAGAAGTCTGGTCTTCTTAATATGTTCAGCAAGCACTACAAACATAACAGAGAGTAGAGATTAATTCATTTGCAATCAATTACTTCCGTTATGTTCCCCCAGGATAAGACGGTCTGTTGCTTTTCAGCAACAGGGATATAACACATTCTGCGTTGTTTGGGGAAAACAGAACTGACAAATCAGTTTGGGAGGGTACTGAATACTGAAAATCATCTAGCTTGATATTCAGTACCCCTCCCCTTTATCCAACATATTTGACTTTTGACTTTAAGACAATTACTGATTATAAAATTTCAAAACGATCTGGACAAACATTATATTAAGGAAAATTAGCCCAATTAAGAATAGAAGGATGGTTACAACTAGGAGTTCATCAGCATATTCAGAACAAAATATTTTTTTCTTTCAGAGGTCTAGATGCTGAAAATGTGCTGACATTTCCTCTGTCAGCTGGGGAATAGCAGAGTACGACTTTCTTATTGGCAAAAGTCTGGTATGCTTTATCAAAATTTTCATATTTTTGACTGACCTCATTATTATCATTACTATATTCATTGTTTATTATTGCAACATTTATTACTCTTGTAGTCTCACAGAAAAATCTGAAACAGCATATGTATACATACACTGTGCATGGACTGCTAACTAGAGCACTATTTATATTTTCCATCCAACTGTTCTCTCTGTCAACCATTTTCTTTAATATTCATTTAATATTTTGATGGAATATAGTCCTTTTATTCAGACTGTTAATAAGGATGAAAAAGTATCTTCACACTCATTGACATACAAGTGTCCACGGTCAGAAATTTTGACGCAGTGCCTCAAAAGAACAAGAAACACTGGCCCATATAAGCATAAATCATAATTATTGTACTATCTCTTTACTGGAGATAACAGTCAAGATCATTTTACCAAAACTTAATTTATAATTCCTTACCTGACTTCGGTTCTTGCAGGGATCCTATGAAATGTTTTAGCTTGCTATTAAACACAAGCTGTTTCAGAATGACAAAGAAGCAGAATAATTATATGGGTTTGAAACAACAAGCTATCTTCAAGGATTTGCTTTTACCGATAGAGACAAATGCCAAGTCTATTCCAGGATGCTTGTGAAAAACTTGTGGTAAGCAAGTAAGAAGGTCAGAAAATGAGATAAATGTACAAATCCTGGAAGTTGGAATCTAAAAGAGAATAGGAAACTCAGAGACCCAAAGTACAATTCCTATGAGATATTGAAGGGCAACATTCAACTACTTTAAGGGGAATGACTTAGGTTTCAAAAATAAAGGGCTTATACGAAGCATTTAAGAGCACTCATTTATAGGTATTGATGTTGGCCTTGGCAAGAGTTTTAAAGTTTAATATTTTAACACTGATAGTTTTTCTTCTCATTTATATGCCAGAGGAAGAAATTCCAAGGACTGATTTGATTTTGCTACTGGTCGTCTTAATGGAAAACTGCCTCATATTTCTAAGTAGTGAAACTTATGGTATAAATCTTGTCATCTAAATTTAGCCCTTTAGAAGATAACTGTCTGGTCCAAGCTAATCAGCCAGACTGTCACTACAGTCAGGAGAGAGAGTTTCCACTGTAATGATTTACTCTATTTATTGTATGCCCTTATTTCAGTATTAAATGGATTGACTTCAAAAAGGGTCTCTTTCTTTCAGCACTGCCTATATAGAGAACTCAGGTGACTCTTTAACTCTAGATACCTGCTTTTTAGCTGTCTAAAATGCACTGGAATAAACCTCACCTGACGTGACTGAAAGCTTTTTTCATGCATCAGTCCACAATGCTTGTATATAACCAAACAGAAAAGGCACTGTCAAATCCAAAAATCTTTTCAATGTCCCATTTTTATCTTTCTGCATTGAAGTTTTATATCACTAGTAGAAACCCTCTCTCACCCCTGTTAAACAAAAGGCTGAAATCTGATTCATTGTTTCTCAAGGCAAACTTAATGGATACTTCAATATGAGTCATAACATTTACTATTTTGTGAAACTTCTTCGTGTGAGTTGGATCTTTCCTAAGTTCAAAGTTACTTTTCATGTACTGAGATTTGGTCCTCTAGGACATTTGTAGCCTGGAGGGTAGAAGAGGGATATGGAAGATTTGCCTTGCTTCAGTGCTTCCCTCTCATTTATTTCAAAAAGGCTCACAACTGGGTCTCTTCCCTGTTTGCTCACTGTAGTGTAGCGCTCCTGAAACATCAGCCACAACTACAAATTTTGGAGTGTCAGACGTTTATTCATGTCTATACATGTTGTTAAACACTTCATGCACTGGCTTGTGCAATCCTTTCATCACCCTTCCACTTGAGCACGGTCTTGGTTTTTTGCTATAGTGTGTTAACTTGTACGCTAGTGCAGCATTTCAGATATGGTCCTTGACTGTCCCTCTCACAGGGATAATTATGAGCTATGAAAGTATAAATTCATTTCAACACATCACAGTTTGAGGGAATAGGAATTATAATCCCTCTTTAGAAACAACAATTCATGTAACATCTAGAAAGAAATGAACAAATAGGGCTACACTGGCATCTGGCAGTTGGATAGCTTTTTCCTTTAACTCTTTTTGGAGGTTAATGTCAAAATATTTAAATAGGTTTTGTGGTGATTTTTTATTTTAAAAAAATAATAAAAGTGGAGAGGTACCTCTATCACTATTTATTCTACCACTGTTCTTCATACCAATTAGGAGCACTTCCAGCTGATACACCATGACACAATGATGTGGCAAAAAAGAATAACAAAATGAGACTAATATCCCAATCATATAGTCTGCATCTTTTTAAATGAACTCCCTCCAAGTGTAGTAGAGTTCTTGCCCCTATGTTGTGGCAGGAAGATATGTCACTTATATTCAATAACATTTTGACAGAGAGCTAACACCCTGATAGAAAAGGTAGTGCTTGGAAAGTAACTGCTTTACAGCCATAAGAACTGAAACTCTCAATTTAATAAGTAAGAGCTGCATCATAAGTATCAGCAGTGAAAACTTGTACTGATGTCTCCTCATTTCAGTCTTGGAACGATATACCCTAAGTTAGATTGCTTATACATTGGCTTTTACCAATAATGTTCCAGAAATATAACAACAGAAACCAACTAGGCTTTTTGGGAGACATAATTGTTAGATAGGTTCCATAACAGAAATAGAGTATTTAACTTATTATAAATGAGTGCAGGATCTTTGGCAGAAGTGTAGAATGTCTTATCTTTAACAACAATATTACTTTTGAAACAGAGAATAAAGAGACTTAACTCTGTAGAATATCTACCAGTGACATTCAAAACTTTCAAATGTTGATAAGGTTGTTTCAGCATCAAATATAAAAGATAGTGAAGTCTAGCAGCTTTTCAGGGTACTTTTTTCTGTGTTAATCAGAATGGATCTGCAGGCTTTTGAGTAAGAATGTTCTTTAGAAAGCAGTTATTAAAAAAGAGAGATATTAAAAGCAATATTGATGATTTATAAACAAAACTTGCAGAGATAATTTATTAAAAAATGTTCAGCTAACTCTAATTCTTTCCTGTTCTTTTCCCATACAAAGCATAGTATTTACTCAGTATCAAATACACTTGAGAACAAACTGAACTTTTTTTTTTCCTGCAGCAAAGTCTCAGAAATACTTGGTTAAAATCACGTTGATTTTAATAACATCAGACTCACACTTTTTTTCATTAATGAACTATACATTTATTACTATTTATCTTTATTTACTCATAAGTTTGTAATAGTGAAATTATGGCCCAGTTACCCAGGTGCTGTAATGTAGACCTTATATTTTAAGATAATTCAGACAAATAAATCTATGATCCTATGATTCTATGAAATTTTGCAGCTTACACTAATAGAGGATCTGGCCTAGAATTAATTGACCTTCTGCGTAAGTATAAGGCTATGCATTAATAAAGTTGACAGATCATTACTTTTTGGAATACAAGTTCTCCTCCTCTTTCACCTACCATCCAATGAATGTGATGCCTATCTTACTCCTTGATTATTTTTTTTTGTTTAAATTCTGCATATATGTAGCTGATGCTTTTGGTTTTAATATTGGCATAGCTTTAAAGTGCTATACAGGTCCTATTTGTCTCTATTCACTAGGTAAAGTTCACAGAAAAAAACTAAAAATTCTAATACTTATTGGGAGTGATGCACTAGCCTATATATAGACATTAATATCAGAATGCCATTAATAACACTATGCAGCCCTTTTTCATTTAAGATCTGCTCATTATCATAAAATTCCTAAGGAATATATTTTACTGAATATAAAATCCACTTTCAGAGACATCATCTTGCTTTATGGATGGAAAATTAAATGCCACAGTCAATCTTGTCTTATTATATTTTCCATTTTAAATAGAATTGTAGTATGGCTATTGAATGAGATACTCAATACTGAAAATAAGTTATCAGCTGAGACCCTACAGATAGCATTGTTACCTATACTAATAGTACAACTTATAATTTTTGTATGCAATACAGTAACACCAAGAAGCCCAACTGATGTTAGTTAGGACAGTAAGTGTTAGAGGACAGCCGGCTTAACATGAGCCAGCAGTGTGCCCAGGCAGCCAAGAAGGCCAACGGCATCCTGGCTTGTATCAGGAATAGCGTGGCCAGCAGGAGCAGGGAAGTCATCGTGCCTCTGTACTCGGCACTGGTGAGGCCTCACCTCGAGTACTGTGTTCAGTTTTGGGCCCCTCACTACAGGAAAGACATTGAGCTGCTGGAGCGTGTCCAGAGGAGAGCCACCAAGCTGGTGAGGGGTCTGGAGAACAAGTCCTATGAGGAGAGGCTGAGGGAACTGGGCATGTTTAGTTTGGAGAAGAGGAGGCTGAGGGGAGACCTCATTGCCCTCTACAACTACCTGAAAGGAAACTGTAGAGAGGCGGGGGTTGGCCTCTTCTCCCAAGGGAATAACGACAGGACCAGAGGAAATGGTATGAAGCTGCGGCAAGGAAGGTTTAGATTAGATATTAGGAAGAATTACTTTACTGAAAGAGTGGTCAAGCACTGGAACAGCCTACCCAGGGAGGTGGTGGAGTCGCCATCCCTGGAGGTATTTAAGAAACGTGTAGACGTGGCTCTTCAGGGCATGCTCTAGTGGCTGGGATTGTTGGTTTGTGGTGGGGTGTTGTGTGTGAGGTTGTGGGTGTGGGGTTTAGTTGGTGGGTGCTTTTTTTTTTGGGGGGGGGGGGAGTTGTTGTTTGTTTGGTTTTGTGTGTTGTGTTTTTTTGTTTGTTTGTGTGGTTTTTGTTTTTTTTTTTTTTAATGTGGTTGGACTCGATGATCTCAAAGGTCCCTTCCAACCACTAAGATTCTGTGATTCTGTGATTCTGTGATACAAAGATACGGCATTAGGAACTGCAAATGTAAGAGATTTTACATCTCCAAAGTGTTTTCAGTCTGAGCAAATAAGGTTGGAAATCTCCTACAGCAAGTGAAATTCCAGCATCACTAATATCAAAGAATTTCACTTACTGAGTTCAGTGAAAGAACTGAGGCAAATCAAGAAGCTTCAGGAAGAATGAGCATTAAGCCCAGCTGAACACTAGATCTTAGAGCAGTTTATGTCTTAGATACAAAATGCTTATCTCAAGAAATGGGCTGATAACACAAGGGACTTGCAATCAGAAAATCACTTAATATTCACTTAACCAGAAGTGTATGAGTCAACTAAGATTTAAGCACATGACATGCTTATATGAAAATCACGAAAAAAAAGCCCAAAACAACAACCAAAACTTTACACATTTTTTGACTGTTTAGATCAAACAGGGTAGAAAACAGTGTTTCTTCTGCCACTGAGCTCTAATTTGAAAGACTGAAACTATGTAACTGAAGCACATTAGCAGTTAATACTGCTTATTAAATAAGAAACTGTGGTTCTCTACCTCTGACAGTAATTATCTTCTGAAACACTCTATCCAGATCAAGTTACAGTTTAAATTTTGTTATGACTGCTACATTTACAGTTGAAGATCATCATCAAGAGGAAGAAAAGGACAAAATAAAAGGTACTACAAAGTCACTTCAATTACTCCTTTTGCAGTTAGTAAAACACTAGACATAGGAGTATCTTAAGAGCAGTCAATAAACGGACAACAAGACCAAACTGTCCACCTTTAAGCAAGGAAAATCAAAATCAAGGAAAAAAACCCCAACTTTATTTCCCATCTCTGAATTGTTAAGAATACAAGGCCCAATCTGTAACTTAACATGTATTGTTGTCATTTATAATGGAGCTCTGAGAAATCAACCCTGCAGAGATTCTTCCTCCAGCATCCACAAGCACTAAGAGCAAAGACAATTGCTTTCAGAAACTTCATGCGTGCTTATGGCAGCAGTGAATTTGTCCTAGATTCTTTATTCAGAGGTAACTATCTGTGGAATCTCAATATTCTAAGCAAATATGATTGCTTTCTGGGATGGAAACTGATTATATCTGACCACATCAGTTTAATGAGGAAAAACCATACAAATGTAAGATACTGTTCACTGGGTAACTTTACTCACTGTCACTAGGTTTAAATTTGATACTGTATAGCCCTGCTCTGAAGATTCGTGCCTCATCCTTAGGTGAGAAATTACTTTCTAAGTATGGCACAAAAGAATGTGTCCAGCTTATAGCCATGCTTCGTAGCGTACAGAGTTTAGTCTAACACTCAGTTGATGGAGTTTTATTAGGGATAAAGAATCAGCTCACACTATTTTTTCCTTGACTATATTTGGGGGTGGTAGTAATTAGCAGAGGATTTGGCAGACAGCTGGGGGCAGAGTGGTAACTTCTTAAGTGGCCTTACATGATTCTTTGAAGCTCATTTGTCAGTCATTAAGCCTGTCAATGCAAAGACATCCATTAGTAGAGTTACACCCTACAGATGCATCTTTTGAAGCACCTTTGTTAGAAATTTGCTGACAAAGTTCAAAGTTGCACAAATGAAAGCTATTATGGCATTCACAAGGTCCAAAATTAGGAGAAGTAAAACAACATTCAGTGTTACATGTTGCTCATTGTTGTGTTATAATTGTTCTTTGGATTTGAAATGGGAGAATTTTGGAGCAGGAAATAGCTCTTCAGAATGCATTTATGAAGAACACAGTAGAGAAGTGATTGAGGTTGACAACTGTTACCTTCGTATAACAGTGCATATATAGTAATCAGACAGTATTTTACAATGTACATTTGCGATAGAGAGGACCAAGGAAGGCCATCTCCAGCCCACAAATCCCATATTAAAACATTCAGATGAAATTGCAGTCTATCCCAATGTACACTAAAATGTCTGATGTGGAGTCCTAGGTTTATCATCTCTTAATGAAGAGCAGCTAAAAAATTACCGCTTACCTGTACTGTAAACTTAACTGGAAATCTGAAAAAATCAAAGTATTTTTACATTTTTTTCTCTTGCTGTTTTTTCACAGCATAACTAGTAATGAACTTTAGTAAAAAAGAAAAAATATGATAATGAATTTGAATGTAATTCAATAAACAGGCTTTGGTTTAAAAAAAAAAAAAAAAAAAGGTTTTCCAAATATTGTAATGTGTTAGTTTATTGTTTTTAAATTAAATATTTACACTTTTGTTTTGAAAGAGAATTTGTCACTTCAAAATTGGAAAATATTACAAAAGGAAAAGCTCAATGGAGCTTAACAAAAATTTCTTTTCCATCAAATGGTATGTTTCTGTCTCCAATGAACAACCCTGTCACAAGGCTGAGGAGTATTCTTGGTACAATCATCTCAGCACCTCCTAATATGTTTTACATGACCTGTCTAAATATTAGCTTATGAATGAGAAGGAGAAAATGTGGTTCAGCTGCTTAGTACACTGATATTGGAGAGGAAGGAAATTACTGAAAAATATTAAGTAGAACTTGGCACCAAGACTGTGACTGTGTCACCAAGGCGACTGTGGCAGAACTGAAGTCTAATAAAAACTTTAATGTGACCTATTTCTAAGTTAGCCTCAATCCATCTCGTGCATTCAGATGATATTTGGTTTAGTGACAAAATTATAGGCAGCAAAAGTTTTGCTGTCTCTAACATTGGACTGCAAATTTTGAAGTGGACACCCAAATTGGGAAATAATTCCTCAGTTTTGCCTAAATCTCGCTGTAGATCTAGAATTTATACATGTTATGTAGCATGTGAGAGCATCTGGTTCATTAAGTTATTTGATTAAACGCTATTCAGTATAAGAGATATAACAAATAACAAGGAAAGTGATAAATTAAGCAGAGGTGCGCAAACCTTAAGTAGCAGGTGATAATGGAGACATTAACAAAGGCCACAACTCTTTTGGCACAGCTTGAAGAACTGTTAAAGGAAATAATCAAGTATAGACTTGAAAAGAATCATCCTGAACCTTGCAAGAGATAAAAAGGAGGAAACATGACTTTCGTGAGTCTTATGGGGTATTTGAGGGGGCCTCTGTGACTGTGTGAAGGATTATAGGATTTCAGAAGGGTCTTGTGGGATTATGTGTGGTTTTCTATGGGATATTTAGGGGAAGAGCCAAAGGCAGGGAAGGGGAATGGCCAGGCTGGATTGGGTAGGAAAAAGCATGGGAAAACTAAAAGGGGCATGGATGGAAAGGGCTGCTCGTATGTTAGCAGGCTGACAGCCAGTACGCTTGCCTGACTGAGCCTGGTGCCTGATCACTGCAGTCTATCCTTTCTTATTATTAAAACCTACATTTATGCATTTTTACTATGTAATGTCAATCTTTATCTTATGTAGTTATGTATGTTTGCTGTAAGTTTAAATTCCAGCTATAGGTCACAACACCACTATGTCTAGTTGTCAGCAGGTGGTGTGGGTTTATATTGTGTGGGGGAGTCTAAGTGCCAGCAATGAGAGAAGACATGGGTCAGAGGGACCGTAAATGTGGTGCTGAGAGGGAAGAAAGCATGCATGTGTACATGTGAGAGGTCTAAATGCCAGCAGTTAGGGAGACCTGGCTGCTCTTTTTATTTCCTTAGTGAATTTAATTCTGCGTGGTATGTGTATACGTGTAATTCACTAGCAAACTTCAAGGTGGACCCATCCCTCAGGCAGGAGGAGACTTGCACATGGAAAGAATGAAGGTCTGAGCCAGTGGCTGAGTACGGGGGCTCTGGTCTGGGCATGGATATTAGATGGATGCAGGAACCACACTAATGTTCAAGGGGTCTGTGAATGTGCTTGTGAATCTAGAGAGTGAGGTCATGCGTGTTTTCACTAATGAACTTCAATCCTAATCAGAAGGAGAGGAATAACAGAACAAGGCTAAGTGCTATGTCAGTGTCATGCCTGGGTGCTGCTAAAGGTAGCTCCATCTGTGGCAGCCTGTGTGACTGGCCGTGTTGGTGGCCTCTGTGAGTTTGTGTGGTGGGAAGGGTGGATTCCCCAGGTCCTGAAGTCTGCTGGGCTCAACAGATGTCACGACATCCTTAATAGGTTTAGATGTAGCTTCTCTCCTCCCCCTCCTCTTCCCCCTGCCAGAATCTCTATGTTTACTGAGAATATCTGCGTAACATTATGTCATATAAAAATGTATACAGGATGGAAATTTTTCAAAAGCAAGATACAAATCCAAATAAAAAACTGAAATAACTTAAAAAAAAATTGCTTATTGCAAGGTTTCTGAAAGCAATATTAAGGATACAGGTGACGTCACTCTAAGTAAAATTTAGCTTTTTTGAAATGCCAAATAATTCCTTTTAATCTACCAATTTATTATCAATTATTCTAATTTGTTTAATCTTTAATCTATCAGCCCAGTATGCAAGATTCAGAAGAAAGCTAGAGATAAAATCACTGATCACTTCTGGAAGTAAAATTGGTATTTTTTTGAACTATATGAATGTTTTGGCTTCCCATTTCATCTAGGTAAATTTCGGTACTTAAGAAAAATATCTGGTTGCCTGTGATAAATATTGAATTCTTTGACACTAACAGAGTACTCAAGGATTCAGAGCATTTAATTTATATCTTGATGAAAATCAGCAATGTATAGCTTGTCCTGTTGTGATATTGAACATTTAAAAAGGGAACGTAAAAGGATTAAGTCTCTCAGCTGCAGAGTACTACTTCATAAAGTTCCAGTAAATGTATTTAAATTAAAGACATTTATCAAGGAGAGTAATTTCTAACAGATATTTAGAACACCCCATATATTAATTGCAGGGCACCAGTTCAGACATCAACTGACAATAGTTTGATTAACTTTTTGAGAAACACAGTCATTTTATACAGTATATTAAATCAATTGTTTCATTCTGAGGAGGGACAAAATGTCATAATGAAACAATTAGGGTGTAAGTGATGAAATAAATTGATCAAGAATGTATTTCATCATAAAACCTATATTTCATAATATATTGAAGAAATATTGCAAGTGGCCTTACTAATTCATTATAGGCATGGTATTAGTTTTGATTTGGGAAAGATTGTGATGTATCACATCCTTAAAATTCTACATTTTTCTAGAAGAAAGAGGAAACAATTTACATTGATTAATGTTCCCTTGGGATTGTGCCTAGCATATTTGGAGTAACATGATTTAATTATTTGATTAATTTAGTCAAACAAAACAACTGCAATTTTACAAAAGAGGCTGGTACTTAATACTCATTAACCTCAGGTGTCAATCAATCATTTCAGAAAGGGCACTTTAAATTATCACTCTCTGATTTCATAAGGTACTGTCATTCAAGGGTATGTATTACGCTAACCAGTCTGTGCGTAGGTTGGATTCAGTATTGTGGCTTTTATGAATCAGTCTGTGGTGTTCGTGGTCAGGTTGGATGGGCTTTGAGCATCTCAATCTAGAGAAAGATGGCAGGGGCATTGGACCAGATGATCTTTAAAGGTTCCTTCCAACCCAAACCATTCTGAGTCTATGAGTCTATGATAATGCTGGAGCCCCAGCTTCAAATGCCACCTTTGCCAAAATTCCTCCATCAGATGTGATGCCAGTGGTGATGTGCAGTACCTAGAGTACAAGTATTCCTAGAGCTAAAGGAATTTAAAGTCCCTGGCACTAAGCTGACAGTCTCATGTTACCTCAGAGAAATGTGAAATAATGAGAAGTCCAAATAACCAGCAGGTTTCATATTCCAGAATAAGAGAGATTACAGAGATTAGACAACTACACAAAGAGATGCGAGACAAAATTTGGATTTTAATAGAAATGCTGAACACCATCCAAATGTGAATTTAGGTGTTCTATTCAACCATTTTGTGGCATCAGTTTGTTCAGTAGAAGTCTGAACCTGCCTGGCTCCCATCTCAAAAACAGTCTTGAACGTGCAAAAGGATAGAAGAACATGATTCCCAGACATCCATAACTCTGTATCTTTGTTATTATTATCAGATGTTAATGAGTGACCAGAGAGAAACCAATGTGTCCCACTAGAAACACATGCTCCCACAACTGTAGCAGAGGAACAGAAGGCAGGAATTTGTGAAGGTATCCCATTTCATTTATGAACGACACCGCATAGAATTAGAAAGGTTATCAAGCCTCATACTCTATTGTTGACAGTGACCGTGTTATACAATCATTTTCGTAAACTGACCAAGTTCCATCTTCAAAATATGTTAGTTTTTTCTATCACATATTCCTCCTGGAAAACTGTTTCCCACTCTGAACATCTTTTTGCCTAAATAAAAACAAAAAATGTTTAATAAATGGTTTCCCAGATAAATTAACATCTCTTTTTTTCACGCCTTTCAGGATTCTAATTAATCAGACTTTCCTTGAAAATTTAAATGCTGAGAGTTAAGTTTAAGAATGTTTTAAGTGCATGTCTATTTGTATTTTGATGTTTTATCTCTATAAATACTGTTTAGTTCTCGGGTTAGAACTGACATCTCATATATATTGTCCATCACCTTCCACTGGAATCCACCACTTAAAGCTACAGCCATTATATCACATTTCCCTTTATCACACCAAGCAATGCAATGTGGTTCATAGATTTCCATGCGATATATAACACATTAGAGTTATCCCAAAGAGGTGAAGGAGAGAAATATCTGAAGCACATGCATAAAAAGAATTCATATTTCTAGTTGACTAGAAACAAAAACTGTTTTAAAACTTTCATAATTCTGGAAGATTTGGATTTTCTAGAACTGCTGTCGTTCTTAGTAGTGAAATTGTTCAGAATAAGAAGAGATCGTTAATTTCATAACAGTGATTGCTGAGGTGTTTCTGCTGAGCAAAGACCAACTTAATAAATGTAACCAGTAACAACATTTCATGTACTGCTAGTCAATTTTGCACCTTCCCTTCTAATAGTCATTCCATACGCTAATTATATTTGTGAGTATGAACCTTTGCCTTCTAAATACTGTTACAGAAAATCACATCAATTTCACAATCTACAATGAACTTGGTGAAGTTCATTGAAGAAGAAAGTCTAAACAATTCCTGTAGGTACATATTTATATTGCACTCTGTAATCAAATGTAGCTGGCAGTACTGTTTATTTACTTCAAGAACAGAAAGTGATCATATTACTTAAAGAAAAACAGTGATGGAGTTTTATTTCAATGCTAACAGCCTCCAATATTTTACAGAAATAAAAGGCAGGTAATACAAAATCCTAAAAGTAATATTAATTAATTATATTGCAGAAGCCTGCAATTAAGAGGAAAATAAAAGGTTTTGTAACATGCAAACATCTTCCAAAAACAGCCAGAATGGACCAGGAGCTGAAAATGGATGGTCATTCATCACTACAGAGGCAGGTTCTCCCCTCACGCAGTGTGGCACCGTGTGATATGGAGAAGCTCTATTACATTAATGGAAAAATTGCCCACTTTTTACATGACTAATACCAAATTTACCTAGCTTGGGATATCCTGCTAACACAGCGATCCTAGGGGGCTTTTTTCAACTGGGCATAAGAACTCTCCAAACAAAAGTCCTTGGTGTTTTAAACTTATGAAACTATCAGAAGGCCTGCTCGTATTCCCTTAAAGTGTTTCACAACCATCTCTGTTCTTCATTTACTGTCACAGCTTTGTAGACTTAGAAATTACTTTTCCCAATCAGCTGCTGCTACTTACTTGCTATTGTCCCATCTCTAGAATTTAGGACAATTAGGGCTATTTGGCAGACCAGTTCTGGTGACAATGTTCTTCATTATCATGAAAGCAATGATGATGTCATAAGCGTTGAATATGAACACTACTGAAAGAATCAGACAAAACATAGAGATATTTAATCAGCAATGAGGAGCAAAGTAATTCAGAAAAAGATACAATGTCTTCAAATGAGTCTTAGAAATTGCATTTTATTTTATAAAAAGTACACTGGAGTGCAGAATTACCCATTAAATACAAACCCAGGGGACACATCCCCTGCAGTTGATCCGCATAGACAAGTAAAAACAGTGCAGTCTGACAATGAATTTCTAATCAGTGACCTGACTGCTTCTTACTTGTCGCAGATGTTTTGTGTAGCATTTTCTGCATATTGAAGATCAGCTGTGTCTGTGATTTTGCATATATTAATAAAAAAATATGTTTAGCCTACTGCACTTAAGAAAGGAACTTCTGAAGGAGTGAAGAAGTGCAGCAGGGGAACTGAACATGTATACCTGTTGCCTTGCTAAAGGTCTTTTCCTACATTACTGATTAGGAATAAATCAAATCTCTTTTACACAAATACTTCTACTCTTCTATTATATGGCACCTTCTCAGTCAGGAGAATAAAGCTAAAAGTCCTAACTGCAGTGAGCTAGTCCTCAATATTGATTTGGCAAGGAAGGCCCTATGGGTTTATCTAACACAAACCCAGACCTGTTGGTTCCTGTTAATCCTTTCAGCACACTTTCTAAAGAATATACCTGTCCCTATGAGACCACAGAACACATTATCAGTAAAGAATCGCCCAGAAATACTTAGGTAGCACTGTGAACCTTCCGAGTTCATCCTGCACTGCTGCCTCAGTCTGAGGTGAATTATCCTGTTTCAGATCCTAAAAAGAGCCTGTACCCAAAAGTGACATTTTTTTGTTAGACCATCCTATTTGTGTGAAAAAAAAAAAAAGTCCCTTCTCCCTACAAACCATACATCTCTTCATTTTTTATACCTCCATGGGTACAATAATATCTCTATTATATCATTTTTTCAAACACAGATTCACAGCAATGATTAATTAACCAGTTGTTTCTTTCAGCGAATAAATGTAATCATTATAGTGCCATCTGCAAGAACCCAAACTGGTCCTCAGAGTGCCCAAAGTCTATTTTTCTTTTACAAGAGAAGTTCCCTCAGCTTTTAAATTTCTTCTAGTGAAAATAAACACAATAACCTTTTCATATTCGTGCCTATTTAATGCTTACATCCCATTACAATTCATGGACATCTTTTGCTCAACCTTGTAAGACAACATCAGGCACGTGTACTGAAGGTACTAGCCCATGCTTTGTTATAAGAGTGGCAAAACTAAGTTGATATATAGAAGGAAAAGTTAGATTTAAGTACCTCTTCCAGGCTTATCTAATACCTTATGGGTGAGTGCAAATCATCAGGCATACTATTTTCTATTGGTGAAAAGATTTCTCTTCCATTTTTTGAAAGACCGCTAAACTTCAGGGTGAGGTTTAGCAGTCCCAGGGAGAAACAGGAATCCCAAGCAGTCTAGATTTAATTGTTCTAGGTCCTGTAAAGGCAAAGATAACTATTGTCCTTGGATTTCCAGCTCTTACTGCTTGATATTAAGCAGTTTCCTGCACTTCTTATTAGTTTTGTAAAACTTATTCTCTATCCATAAAAAATCCAGGAAAGGAAAAGGAAGCCATAAGACAGGGAGAATCAGTAAGCATAAATTCAACCTAACAAGAGCCTGGTTGGAGGCTCTGTCCTGCAAGGAGCAGTTTTAGTGTATGTTATAATTATTAAAGGCCATTTAACCTGAAAATAATATATTTACTTTAAATACATTTGCATTATATGCTCAGCTGATTCAATACAGTCAGGATTCCCTCAACTGCATTCTGAAAGATAGCTTCAATATGAGTTGCATAGTATGGAGTTTTGAAGGTCTATATTTTTCTATATTTCAAAAATGGGACTGGCTTAATATGAGCCAGGTACAGTGGATTCCTTATCCTGTCCCCACTGCAAGAATGATCAAGGTGCTGAAAAACACAAGGTTAATTGTCACAAGTTACCCCTTTTAAGATATTTTAGAGAATTGCAACAAATAAAAGGATCCAAATCCAGCATAGATCACAGTCACACTGTGTTTGGAATTTACATTAGTCAAAGAAAATGCTCTGGTCTAGCCTGAGTTTCTCTGCCTTGAAATTGTTTGGTTCATACTTGGAGCAGAGCTTGGATATGAAATAACAGATATAACGGGGACAACTGGAGGACCAAGACCACAACCTAGCTAATGAACAGAAAGTACATACGCCTGACAGAACAGGTTCTCCCACATGAGACTAAGAAAATGGCCTGATCTTTTGATGTGTAATTTGTTTTTGTCAAAGTGAAAGGTATTATCCTTTGCAGCTATTTATTTTTATGTGGTTTGCTCTTTTCTCAAATCTTCCTTAAATGCCTCTGTCACTTCTAATTATGTTTTCCCACTCAGATATAACTCTTATTCTGAGGTTTTCTACTAAATTTGAGTAGACTTAAAATCAACCCTTTGGAGGCCATACTTACTTGAATATGGTCAATTTAGCCCCTTAAAAGTTTTCTGCACTAGAATATAACTGAACTTTATTTATAATAACAGTGTGAGCATAATGCCAATTTCCCCACCCAGAGCAATGTGGATATAGCATTCTAAAAGAGTGGTCTCAAGCAGTTGCAACTGTGTTAATGGCTCATTCCTCTCCTATCTTCGTTACATGCAGAGGCCTCAGAGGCACCCTGTGGACAGTTTGTGTAAGCATGTTTGACAGCAGACTGACCTGCCATGCACTGCCGTACATATTCTGGAGGCAGTGCCCTAGCAGCGCCTGGGTCCTGTCCTGCAGCTGCTGTTTGCAAAGCAAGCACATCTCCATTTGAAGAGTTCCTTCCCAGACAGTCTAGGCATAGCCAGCAGCACCCAAAATATAGCTGGCTTCACCCCTGTCTTTGAAAAATAATTAAGGCAGAAGAATTCTGCAAGTAAAGAACCAGACCTGGTCTTAGGAAACAAGCTTTCTTTGCATCAATCATTTAAAAGTCCTGCCTCCTAATTTTTGCCATTTTTTAAATTAATATCATAGATTCATAGAATAGTTTGGGTTGGAAGAGACCTTTACAGGTCAGCAAGTCCAGCCCCCCTGCAATGAGCAGGGACATCTTAACTAGATTATGTTGTTCAGAGCCCCATCAACCTGACCTTGAATGTTTCTAGGGATGGGGCATCTACCACTTCTTTGGACAACCTGTTCCAGTGTTTCGCCAGCCTAATTGTAAAAAAATTCTGCTTTATATCTAGGCTAAATCTACCCTCTTTTAGTTTAAAACCATTACTCTTTGACCTGTTGCAACATGCCTCATCTTTCTTATAAGACCCCTTTAGGTACTGGAAGGCTGCTATAAGGTCTCCCCAGAGTCTTGTCTTCTCTAGGCTGAATAATCCCAACTCTCTCAGCCTTTCTTCATAGGAGAGGTGCTCCATGTGTGTATTTAAGACCTTTTTAAAATTTTAAGTCTACTTTTTATTACTGTGTGTCTTTCAGAATAGTTCTAATACCCAAAGAAAACACGTATTTTACAGCCATCTCAATTAATGGATAGCAATATACTTTAAGCTATAAATGAAAAGGTGATATAGTTGTTAAATAAGTTGGTATAGGAATGTTATTATTTCTGTCAGTTTTCTTATATTGATAGCAAGACAGAATCTACTACTCTTATCTGTGAGAAAAAGAACTTCTTCCAATGGCAATTCCACCTGTTTTAGCAACAATATAGACAAACTAAGTTACCACCTTGCTGCACTACAAATCAAATCACAGAATCACAGAATTCTCATGGTTGGAAATGACCTCTGAGATCACCGAGTCCAACCATACACACACAAAAAACCTCTACAATATTGGCCACTAGGGCATGCCACTAGAGCATGCCCTGAAGTGCCACGTCTACACGTTCCTTAAATACCTCCAGGGATGGCGACTCCACCACCTCCCTGGGCAGGCTGTTCCAGTGCCTGACCACTCTCTCAGTAAAGTAATTCTTCCTAATATCTAATCTAAACCTTCCTTGCCGCAACTTTAGACCATTTCCTCTGGTCCTGTCATTATTCGCTTGGGAGAAGAGGCCAACACCCACCTCTCTACAACCTCCTTTCAGGTAGTTGTAGCGGGCAATGAGGTCCCCCCTCAGCCTCCTCTTCTCCAAACTACGCATGCCCAGTTCCCTCAGCCTCTCCTCATATGACTTGTTCTCTAGACCCCTCACCAGCTTGGTGGCTCTCCTCTGGACACGCTCCAGCAGCTCAATGTCCTTCTTGTATTGAGGGGCCCCGAACTGAACACAGTACTTGAGGTGAGGCCTCACCAGGGCCGAGTACAGAGGCACCATCACTTCCCTACTCCTGCTGGCCACGCTATTCCTGATACAGGCCAGGATGTCGTTGGTCTTCTTGGCCACCTGGGCACACTGCTGGCTCATGTTAAGCCGGCTGTCCACCAATACCCCCAGGTCCTTTTCTGCTGGGCAGCTTTCCAGCCACTCTTCCCCAAGCCTGTAGCGTTGCCTGGGGTTGTTGTGACCGAAATGCAGGACCCAGCACCTGGCCTTATTGAAGCTCAATATACCCGTAATTGATACAGAATCATACAATATGTCTTTGCATATATCAAAATATGTATCAGTTTTTGAAGGAAAGACTTTTTGGTGATGCACAGGACTGTCAGCGTGACCAGATATTCTTTCAAATTAAATTACTGGTTAAATAGGATCAAGCAGAAGCACCTTGGAGTCGCTCAGTTGAAATAAGGTTTCTTTCAGAACTATATCAAACTCCACCTTAAAAGGTTTCAAAATGTTATTTGTTTAATATTTTACCAGAACCTCACCATTTATATAATTCTTTAAATCCAGATTAAACATACCCATGTCCAGCTCAGGTAAATACCACACTTACTTTCTTAAGTAAATGTTTACAAAATAAACCTATGTAAAATTTATTCTTAGGTCATATTGAGTATTAGATTATGCTGTGATAAATTGTATGGTGCCATACATCATACGATCTTAGGGTATGCCATACTAACACCATTGCTACTTTATATGTTATGATTACTGCAATAAAAAATCCTTTAATTATAAGAAAAATGCGAAGATTAAGCCAGCATATTTTAAAGTAAAAAATGTATCTGAATAGGAAATTTGCAAGGCATCTGTAAGTCTGAAACTGTGTTGTGTAGGAAATTTCAAATGTGTCATTTTGTTCTGACTTGGTATGAAAGTAAGTTCTGAACTGTTAAGTGGAAAATGTAATTATGAGTTTCAAACAGTTCTGAAGGACAATAAGTAATCTTTTTTTTATATATTTTTGCAGTAAAGAAAGGCTTAAGAAGTTGCAATGCCAGGATTGTAGTGGGAGCAGTGATGTGACTCAGTTACTCTTTTTCATGAACAAGAGGGATATAGCTTTTGAGTAAGACAAAGGCCTAAATGTCCTCAGCCAAATTATTTTGTTGTTAGTCCATAAAGCAAATGTATACTAAGCTGAAATAGAATGGTTGATTCTAGGCATAGGCAACATAAATCTCATGAAGTATTATTTTAAAATGAATCAGGCAAAAATACAAAACATTTTTTGAAGTTAGTAAGCTTGCTTTTGAAATAACCCTTACAGATCAGTAGCTCAGAAACTCAATATTTTAACACAGTGCACTGTAAAAGCATAATGTTCCTAAATCTCATCACTGAAACATGTCACTGAAATCTCTGAATGCCTCTGGTCAAAGGAAAAAGCGATAAAAGCAATCGAATGGAACAAGTAATAAACTTCTTGCCTACATATTGCCAAAGTAACAGAACAAAATATTCAATGGTAGAGAAAATCCCTATGAGATAGAAGAAAAAAACCACTGCTCCTTAATGCTATCCAGTGTATCTGTACAGAACTATGATGAATAAAATTTGTCTCAAGCTGAAGCAAAATGCAAAGTCCAAATACAAAAATACAAAGAATGGCTGCGAAACAGAACTATTTAGACAGTATGCTTATTGTTTACACACTTTTCTGTGAGTTAGAAGACTGTTTTCATCTTAAAATACAGCTATGGATTTTATACGTGTTCAGAAAATACTAATTTTAGCTTTGCTAGAAAGTTACTGTGCAAGGCATCTTACTGAAAATCCATAACTGATTTTGCAGTTTGTATGTTATGATCATGGATTTGAAGGTATTTCTGGATCTTTAATCACTTGTGGTTTTTTAAACTTTTTTTAAACACAAGTGATTCAAAACTTTTTTAAACACATGTACTTCAAACACAAGTATATTTAAACATAAGTATATTTTAAAAGAAATTTAGGAACATACATTTCAAATGGACAATTTGCTCCCAAGGCCCTGACCGAGCAGGGTTTTTAAGCACTTGCCAGTGGGACCAGCTTAAAATAAGTGTGTTCTTACATACCTTGCTGAACTAGTCAATTGGGAAACTAAAGGGAAAAGGGGGAGACCTGAAACAAAATACACAGAGACACAAACATGACAAAACAAACGTGGAGATAACAAGAAACAAACTAATGGGCTATCAAGGCAGGCACCACTTCCAGGAAGATCAACCCGGACTTTGCAACTAGTAAGATGCAAACCAGGGGAGACTGGGACTGAGAAAGGTGGGGGAACGGATGGAGCTGTGCAGACCGATGGGGGACGTGCAGGGGGAGGCAGAGCAGAGAGAAGCAAAGCAAGGGGTAGACAGAAAAGTGTCAGTACACTTGTCTGGCTGAGCCCTGACCCTGATCACCACAGACTGTCATATCATCTTATTAGCTCTTTTCTTAAAGATCTCTCTGTATAATCTCACTCTCTATCCCACATGTATGTGCTCTGCAAAGACTAAGTGCCAGCTGCTGGTGAGACCTGTACGTGTATGAATGAAAACTGGTGGGAGCTACTGGAGTCAGAGGAGGGGTGTGGGTGCCCCTGGCCCAAAAAACAGCTACTGGTTGGGTCTGGCAGGAGTGAGGCAAGTGAGGGTCTTGGTGCTGATGGTTGGAGCATGACCACAGGCCACAGCCTGTGTGTTGACTGCTGGGGGCGACTGTCTGTGTCTTCCCCAGTCCTGCTGGGGTGGAGGGAGATGTACACCTGTATTCGCTGGCAAACTTGAAGCTGGACCAGCTGGTGAGTAGGGGGGCATCAGGTGCAGAACAGGGTATCAGGGGCGTAGGGAGTCTGTGCTGGTACACCCAGGGGACTTGTGAATGTGGAGTGCAAAAGGGATGCGTGTGCAAGTGTGTGTGTGTTTGCTGGTGAGCATCAAGCTGGACTACTTGGTGACTTGGAGCTGGGCAGGGGAGGCAGACAGGCAGAGAGGCCACACAGGTGCTTGGGAGATCTACAAATATGTGTGTGTGTGCTTAAGAACATGGAGAGTGTCGTGTGTGTGTGCCTGCACTAGTGACCTGTCTTTGCCAGCCAAAGAGGAGGAGGACATGGTTGGCCATGCTTGTGTTTTATGTGAGTCCTCCATACAGTCCTCCTGTATGGAGGCTGGAGGAGGTGGCCCTGCTCCTAATATCCCTTAACAGGCATCAAATTCTGTTGTCAGATACAATCGAGCGTGCCAGTATTGTGAGCTGAGAGCCACCAGCAGACCCTGACTCACAGGCAGCTTCAGTCCATGAAGGCAGATCTCAAGTTCTTCCACCATTCATGCTGTGTCCACAGACTTAATCCACAGACTGGCATAAGATTATTATTATTTTCTTATCATCACCTCCTGCAGAGCAAAACCAGACACCATTAGGGGAATGAGGAATTAAGTTCATAGCTCTTAAGTGTTAAACAGACTATATCATAGGTTATCCATTAGACTAAGCTCATCACACTCCTCCTGCTGATCATATCTGTATTATTTTTTCATAAGTGAGCATTCTAATAATTATTTACCATTTTAAGTGTCTGCACTTTTTCTGCTAGTAACTTCATACCTTGAGCAGATTGCTTGTATTTATTAAGGTTGCTAACACCTAAATAACATAGCAAACCATGACATTATTAATTTTTTACAGAATAATATGTCAAAAGTATGCCAAATTAGGAATAATTATGAAGTTATTCATTCTACTTTTTAAAAACTGCATGAATAATTAATTGGTGAAAATGTCACATCATATAAATGATGCTATTGTTCTGCTATATTTTCTCTTCTGCTCTTTCTGAAGGTGAGCACCATGTATTTGCATGGCTTTACTTCTGAAGGCTTTAGGATTAATTAAAAGCATTAAAAGGCAGACTTTTTATAGTGAAGTTAGACTTGTTAATGTATCCGGCTCCAAGGTTTCCCTGACAGCAGAGAAAAAAATCATGCTTTTGTAGAGAATGTAGCACATTTCTACTATTTGAACTTACTGGAACAATAGCGAAATTGACAGAATAAAATGAATAATCCTTTTATAGTAATGTCTCAGAGCAACAGAAAGGACGTTAAGAATATTATATGTGAAATTTGCAAATATACATGTGAGAGTGCTATGTTTTTTCTTAACTAAGGGAAGTTCCTTGGCCTTACTCAAAGTATTTGGATCCTACTTATGTATAATGTGAGTCTTTGATCTTTGACACCCAAATGGACATTCAATATTTAAGTTATGGATAGGAAGGCAGAAAAGTAAATATATTTTAGAAGTCCTTTTTTAATTCAAGTCAGAGCTGGGCAGCAAAAAGATCAGACATCCGGGTGCTTTCATACCAGTACTGTGCAGAAATATATTCCAGTCTCTATACTTTTGCTGGACCTGATCCATACTCGTATTAAAGGAGAGACAATTAATTTCAATCAACTTTATACTCATGTATATGATGTCAGATTATGTTTTAGCTTGAAATAAACCTATGGTGATGCAAGGCTAACATCACTAGGCTATGGTTTTTGTCACAGAACTGTCAGAGGAAAGCTGGAGTTACTGATGTCTAAATAAGAGCTAGGTGGGGATTCTAATGCTTGGGAAGAATGAGAGGTAGCTAGAATAATTGTCATTGATGGATGTTTCTGCTAGAACAGTCATTAGTACAATCAGAAGTGCCACTGGCATTTAGTTTGTCATCATTAGGTTTTCAAACCCACAACTTAATAAAACTAATTTGGGTTATCTTTTATTTCATACCATCAGCAAACTAAGGACAGCCTTTTGATACCCACTTGCAATCATGTTTTCAAAGTTGCCTTCGTGGCCTTTTCCTTTTACACTAAAATTTATGTGTTACAATACTCAATTCTAGAAAAAATAAGAGAAAAGTTCTTTGGCCAGAAAATATTCTGAATTCTGAGCATAAGGGATTCCCACTTTCCCATTCCTTCATGCATATTAATTTTAGTGATGGCAGTAAATTTAGTGATGGCAGATGGTATAAGTATTTCATTGCTTATACCCTGTCTATGTCTAGAAAAAAACATCAGTAGTTTTAACAGTGATGGCTGTTAAGGTCAACTTGTAACTTTACAGTAGTATTCCAGAAGAAAACTAGAAGAACAAAATAGTGAAAATCTAGAATAAAAGTCTTGTGGAAAATCTTTTCATCACCAAATCAACATGGTGCATGCATTGATCAGTTGTAGAAGAAACATGAACTCAGTCATACAGTAATGGATTTGACTTGGGGTCAGTGCAGAAGTGCCATCTTCACTGCAACAGCACTGGGAGTATAATGTAGGATCTGAGAACAGAGATCAGGATTTGCAGCTGAAATAGATATTCTTCATGAGAGGCCAATGGCAAGGCAGGGTTAAGCATAGAAGATATCATTGTAGAAATGATAAAGTGTGATCAAAAATATCCGACAAACTACTGCCTGGGGATAGACTCCTATAACCTCTTCTCCCAAGCCCAGTTGCAACTAACTGTCCATGCCTCTCATGCTCAGCACTTGAAGTTCCCAGAGGCTACTACCTGCCAGGCTTTAGCTTGTTACAGAGTGATGACAGCACATGGAGTAATGCTAGTGAAGAAGAGATGGGTAATACCTGCTGAACTCGGTAAGTGAAAACTAAAGAGGTAAGATGAATAAAAGGAGCCTGGGAATCAGCTTTAATTCTACCATCCGGATCAACCTGCTGCAGCTCATCTTGGCAACCATCCTTCATTTCTATGCCTGCTGAGATTTACTTTTTATTGTTTCTTAAATGGCAGCTGCAATAACCTAAAAGTCCAGTTTGTTCTGCAAGAACTTCTGGTTCTTTTTCCAAATTTTGGAATACTAGTTTTTAAAAATTGTCACAAAATCTTGTAGTTTCACCCATGAGACAGGCTTTATCTGGCAGCTCAAGCTCACTCTACTCATGCCCATCACATGATGGCCTTCTCCCTTCCAGAGCGTCATCCTTGACCCACCTCAGAAGGCCCTGTACTCTCAACTTTGATGTTCTTCTGCCATGAAGAACACTTCCATGAACAGCACTTTCAGCAGTTTTCCCTAGTTTGTTATTTACTTTGGGTGTCTCTCATCCTTGTTTTTTCTTGTTCACGGAACTCATATAAATTTCAATCTGCAGAGAGTTACCTAACAGATTGATTCCTAATAGCCGTTTAATTTTTTTACAGCAAAGAAACTAACTAAGCTGCATCTATTCTTAAGCCATTTTAAGCAGTTTCATACCCATGCCTTCACTGTTTCTGTTAGCAAATGTTCCCATCTTTCAGCATGTAGGTGGCAAATAAGACCTTAGATGTTTCATATATTATCACTCTGGTCATGTCACAAAATCATATGTATCCCTGGACCCTCCTCTTTCAAGACTCAAAGTTAGCAGCAGGAAACTTTCATGGCATTTGTTATTATTTCTAATTTTCTTTCTATATAAGATTTCTTCCCAGCTTAATTTTCCTTCTTTTTCACTGCTTACCATAAGTATACTATGATATCAGGGCATGCTCACAACTCACAGCAATAGCAGTGAAACATTTGATGAAGTCCTAGGTCCACTTGCAATTATGCTGTAGATTTTATCTTTGCATCTGACTCAAAGCTCATTGAAACCAATAGAGACTGTCAATTTCTGGTGTAGAACTATGTTCCAGTTTATTTTTGCTCGGGTATATTTTAAGGCATTTTTCTATAATGAGAATTTATTGTGCTTTCTTCTCCAGACATCACTCAGAAGTGGTTGTGCCTCATCAGAGAACCATAGATGTTCCAATTAATTCCCTCAATAATGTAAAAAAATCAGCATAAATTCATGACAGCTATAAAACATTTCATGGAATAGGACACACTCCTAAGTGTACCTGACAAGGAATTTGAAAGGTACAGTGGGAATGAAATTGAATGGTCTATTCTGTAACACTGATGGCATTGCAATTTACTATCCACTTACTGACAGAAAGAACATATTTTGCATATAAGTCTGTATATCCTTGTGTAAGTCTACAAGCAAATGAAAGTCTGTATAATGAAACAATGAAAATTTCATTCTGAAGCAGGCAGACATTTCCTGTATTTGTAGGATCTTTAGAAGTTGAGAATGGTACTGCCCAGCTGCTGTGACTTGAAATGGAGGATGCTTTCCTGCTTACACGGCAGAGGATGCCACCATAATTATCTGAACTGAGGCCAGCAATATTCTGTTGATATCTTATCACTCAAAAAACTAGGGAACCATTGCCATATACCCTGAAAAACACCTAAGGACCCACAATCTTCATTGCCTTCATTTTAAAAAATGCTCAAATTGTAGACTTAAATGTTATCGGGAAATGTAAGACATTTTTCAAAATTTTGAATGGTGCTCTGGTATCTTCTCAGTAAGGTCTCTCAGTTTTGGTTTCTTTGGTTCGTTTGGTTTTTTTTTCTTTTATGGTTCTAGAAATCAATTCTTAAATTTGGCAAAAATATGAAGAAAAATAACTATCTGGAATCATTTCAGTGTGCAAGTTTATAACAAATAATTATTTTATTAAATAATTTCCACGGACACCATTGTCTTTCCTTATATCTTTTGTACAATTTGTAACTCATAGAATCAAGACTTGGAATCCCACTTCTGGGCTTTAATAGTTTTTAGTGGTTCCCAAAGTATTTTCTATCTTCAGCAATTCAACAACCCTACATAACTAAGTATTATGTTTTTAAGAATTTTTTACACAAATAACTAGAATCCAAACACACAATCAGGGTCTCACAGGGCTGTATACTATATGATTATAATAGAATTTTTTGGCCTAAATAGGCATTTAAAAAAGAAAAAAAAAAAAAAGGAAAAAGGGAGAAAGCAAGAAAACTGAGATATAGAGATTAGAATTACCATGTAAAATTGTTCCCAAACCAGAAGATCTTTATCTGTTCTTTAGATTTCCCAGTTCCAAGAGGTCCTATGGTTTGAATGACGTCTGTGTACCTTTGCCTTGTGAGCCCTAATTTTTTTGATCACTACCTATTTCTCCAATGCAAACAGGAAAAGACAGTTCTTAGAGTATCCCTATTAAATGAGAAGAAAAAGACTAATGTTTAGGTTCAAGATATCCAGGTTAGATTCTTTCCACCTCTCCAACTTTGTTTCTTTATCAGATATTTTTTCTCCTACTTCAGATGTGCCTATTCAAACAGTGATTCCTGTTTTGACCAAAAATCAGCACTTTCACTTCTTTTTCTGCTGCAGCAGAAAAAAATAAAAAGATCCCCAAGCTTGTCAATGCATGTTGAAATGTAGGCTTCAAGCCAAGAGCTTGTACAAAGGTTGCAAAAACAATAAGCAAAGAGACAAGAGAATAGTGACAGATTCTAAAGCTGTTTTTCCCATGTAAACTGCTACTTATGTCATCTGCACTGCTTTTTGGCAGGAACATACAGCAGTTAGAAAGTGCTCATTGTGTTGCAAAATAAAAACCACCCACTCTGAAAGCTGAAACAGGTAGTTGTAGGACTACATACCTATGAAAATGGCCAGAATAAGGCTCTTCATTTGCCATTTTTCTAATTAAATCACTTTTGTGTATATATATATATATATAACTTTTTGTGTTTTGAAGTATGTAAGTTGTATGTGTTCATTCTTACTCAAAAGTGCACTAAAACTTTTAATGGAAGGCTATTTTATGCTCAGATGCTGATGTGACACAAAAACCATCTTTCATCAGAACAGTATTTTTGTGTGCTATTGTGCATTCAGTTCTTTTGCCAACACAAATCTAAAGAAAGCAAACTTTTCAGCTAAAAAATACCCTTAAAAAAAAACAACAACTGAAAAGCAGTCTTGATCGGAAAAAAAATTCTCAGCAAGCACTAGTCTCCTTGGGAGATAATGTAATGTGTTGCCCCTGCTCCTTTTCTTTCCCTGTCCCCAATGCTGATAGCATTTATGCACATATTAATACCTACTTATTTGCTGTCAGTCTGGCTATTTAGAAGAAAAATTAAACATAGATTTGAAGTATTAGGTGAAGTTTACAATACTATGATATGCTTAGAGAATAAAATATTCCTGAGTTAACCTGAGGTAGTTTAAAGTAGTCTGACATAGCCAACAGCAAGAAAGAGTGTAGCAGAGCTTTTCACAATAGTATTCCTCTTGGAAACTGGCTTCTGACCATGGCTTGACATATTCTTCTATCTGCTAAAGCTAAGTATTTTAAACAAGTTCAAAGTCATGTTTTTCTTCCATTTTTACCATTTCTTTTCTGTTGGTTTAAAATGACCTTTAAGGAATTTATAAATTTCAGCTAATGACAGTGTTGAATGTCTTAAACTAGAGAATGTGAGCCCAATATCAGAATTGGGATCAAGAAAGGAGTTCAGATAGATATCAGTTACATTAGAACAGTTTGATTTTCTTAGATTTATCTAAACCTAGAGAAACTATGTTGACCTCAGCAAAAGTAGTCTCTGTGTAAATGTTGCAAAAATCTTTAATTATCTTTCTGTCTCTTATCTCCTTTCTTAAATGACTTGTCTTTCCAGTAAATCACATTCTGGGCATTGCATTAAGGACCAAGAATAGGTATGACTTCATCAGGTAGCAGGCAGAATTTGAATAATCATCCAAAGGTGTGGCGTTTTTTCTAGACTACTTGTACCTTCCGACGGTCTTTTGAAATCAGATTGAGAATTTTACACTTCATGAGTTTTCTGTTGAACTGAATGGTGTTATTCCTTTTAACTTCAGGAGAAACTGGGACTATTCAGCAGCACCATTTATTCATAGGGGTTTAAGAAAGGAATTAGGATTTAGTGGTTGAAGAGAACAATCCAAACCTTGAAATTGTTAGTCTGGACTGCGAATAAAGGTATTTTCTGTGCTTAGAACATCTGAAAGAGAATTTGGGAAAACAAATTTCAGTCTCTGATTTCTGCATTGACATTGCAGACCTCATCCGTATCAAGGAAACCATATTTCAGTTCCTCCCTGTAATACAAGAATATCAATGCTTTCTGTTCCCAGTAGTTATCCATTTCAGACTGCAAACTCTTCAGGGCAGAATACAGCTGTAACACTAGGTTTGTGCATTGCCTATGTAAAGCAAATAATTAATTAGATTTCCACTGGAAGAAACAGTATAATCAGTGTACTGAGTACTTCAGTTTTCATCTTCTGGAAAGATTAGGTTGTGGTGATCAGAATAGTTATTACAGTCTTCTCTCACACAGTCCTTTTTGGTGCCCCAAACCATTTTGATTTAAGTAATTCATACCTTTTTTCTTCTTTTTACTTTAAGCATTTTTATTTCATTAAAAAAATTTCCATACACATTGAACTTTCTCTCTAATGTCACAAATATTATATATAGGTTGATATTATATCTATAGAAAAAGATAAAAGATGTCACAAAGCAAGCATTTTATCATTCAACAAACACTATGTTTTTAATAACTTGTAAATCAAAGAATCATAGAATGGTTAGAGTTGGAAGGGACCTGAAAGATCATCAAGTTCCAATCCCCCCTGCCATGGGCAGGGACACCTCCACTAGACCAGGTTGCTCAAAACCCCATCCAGCCTGTCCTTAAACACTTCCAGGGATGGATCATCCACAACCTCCCTGGGCAACCTGTTCCAGTGCCTTACCACCCTGACAGTAAAGAATTTCTTCCTAATATCTAATCTAAATCTCCCCTCTTCCAATTTAAAATTGTTACCCCTTGTCCTGTCACTACATCTCCTGACAAAGAGTCCCTCTCCATCTCTCCTGTAGGCTCCCTTCAGATATTGGAAGGCTGCTATGAGGTCTCCCCTGAGCCTTCTCCAGGCTGAACAACCCCACCTCTCTCAGTCTGTCCTCATAGGGGAGGTGCTCCATCCCTCTGATCATCTTCATGGCCCTCCTCTGGACCCGTTCCAACAGGTCCATGTCCTTCCTGTGTTGAGTACTCCAAAGCTGGACACAGTATTCCAGGTGGGGTCTCACGAGCACAGAGTAGAGGGGCAGAATCACCTCCCGTGACCTGCTGGCCACACTTCTCTTGATGCAGCCCAGGATGCGGTTGGCTTTCTGGGCTGCCAGTGCACATTGCTGGCTCACCCCCAAGCCCTTCTCTCAGGGCTGCTCTCCAGCCATTCTCCGCCCAACCTGTATTTGTGCCTGGGATTGCCACATCCCAGGTGCAGGACCCTGCACTTGGCCTGGTTGAACTTCATGTGGTTTGCACAAGCCCATCTCTCAAGCCTGTCCAGGTCCCTCTGGATGGCATCCTTTCCCTCCAGCGTGTCGACTGCGCCACCGAGCTTGGCGTCGTTGGCAAACTTGCTGACGGTGCACTCTATCCCCCTGTCCATGTCTCTGACAAAGATGTTGAACAGCACCAGTCCCAGTACCGACCCCTGAGGAACACCACTCATCACTGGCCACCAATTGGACATTGAACCATTGACCACAACCCTTTAAGTGCGGTCATTCAGCCAGTTCCTTATCCACCGAGTGGTCCATCCATCGAACCCATGACTTTTCAATTTTGAGACCAGGATGTCATGTGGGACTGTGTCTAACGCTTTGCATAAGTCCAGGTAGATGACGTCTGTTGCTCTGCCCTTGTCCACCAAGTCTGTGGCTGTATCAGAAAAATAGATTTTTTTTTTTCTTTTTTTTTATCATAAAAAGCCACCAAATTTGTCAGGCACAACTTGCCCTTGGTGAAGCCATGTTGTCAGTCTCCAATCACCTCCTTATTTTCCATGTGCCTTAGCAGATATTCCAGGAGGATCTGCTTCATGATCTTGTCAGGCACAGAGGTGAAGCTGACTGGCCTATAGTTCCCTTGGTCTTCTTTTTTTCCTTTTTTGAATATTGGGGTTATGTTCCCCTTTTTCCAGTCAGTGGGAGATTTGCCAGATTGCCATGATTTCTCAAATATGATGGAAAGCGGCTTAGGAACTTTGTCCACCAGCTCCCTTAGGACCCGTGGATGGATTTTGTCAGGTCCCATGGACTTATGCACCTTCAGGTTCCTTAGGTGGTCTGGAACCTGATCTTCTACTGTGGGCAGTTCTTCATTCTCAGAGCCCCTGTTTTTGCCTTCCGTGACTTGGGCAGTGTGGTTAGAGCCCTTGCCGGTGAAGACTGAGGCAAAAAAGTTGTTCAGTAGCTCAGCCTTATCCATATCCTGGGAGGCCAGGTCTCCCGTTTCCTTCCGGAGAGGGTCTACAACTTCCCCAGTCTTGCCTTTATCCCTGACATATCTATAGAAGTTTTTCTTATTGTTTTTGATGTCCCTGGCTAGATTTAGTTCTGCCTGGGCTTTCACTTGCCTGATCTGGTTCCTGGCCACTCGGACAGGTTCCTTATATTCTGCCCATTCTATAGGCCTCCTTTTTGGTCCTGAGCTTGTCCAGCAGTTCCTTGTTCATCCATGCAGGCCTGCATGAAACATCTTTCATGGTGTTAAAAGAGTTTGACATTGATGAAGTAGAAAATATATGCCTAAATGTAACAGAAATGACACCAGTAAATTTATAAAACTTCACATGGAACAAATACAAATCATGCATAAGCAAAAAGTATCTGTTGTTATAAATAAGATTGTGATGAATACCTCATCTGGAGCTGGTTTATATACAAATCCAGTTAAGTTGCACAGTTCATTTATGTGATTCACACCCCTAACAAGGCCAGATTTAGAATTTATAAAATTACTGCCATTACATACCAGAGGACATTTTAAGTAGGCCTACACCTGTCTTCTAGTTCTTTTCCCACATTCCCCTTCATTAGTTCCTCAGGCAAAAGCTTTATAAAATCCACCATGTATGTCATTGCTACCTGGTATATTCTCCTGCTATACTCCTGAAGAAAGTTTAGCCTCTGCTGCTGTCGCTCTACCTAGTCACACAAATCCTCTGCCGACTGTAATCTTTTTACTGAAGCACTATCTCACTCATCTGATATCATTAATAAATGGAATCCTTGCATGGACAAACCTAGATCTCTGACTTTATGTGCATAAGCTATTGCCCTCAAAAACAATCTCAAGGGAAAATAGTATTGTGAGAATGATACATATACCTAGGTAAATAGTAACTTCCAAATACAGGAAAACAGGGAGAAGAGTTTAGAGGGAAAAGGAGAATCAATAAGTAATAATACTTTATATCACAAAAAAGTCAATACTTGACATCTGAACAACTGAATTTTTCATAAAACTCTTTTCAGTCGCTAGCTGTTAAGTTTAAACTCTCTGTTCTCCAAAATGCTTCACTGACCTGAAAATCTCACAGACTAAGGGTGACCATTAAAGACTGAAAGTACAAGACACCTGCAGTTATCTTTCTCTCCTTAAAAGTATGGAGAAGTTTTGCAGGAGTATACATTTTGCAGTGTATAAGATACATTTTCTCTTCAACAATGATAATCTAAAAAAAAATGTTCAGTGTAAACTGATGTTACCAATATTAAGAACATGTCTTAACCTATATAGACTTAGTGTATATAAACTTATAATATAGTTTATATAAACTTATAGTATGTAAGTATATATAATATATAAGTATCTTAGTGTAAGTAGACTGCAGTATTAAACCAGCAAGTAGTAAGGTCATTCAAAAAATAATATTCTAGGATTTAATTAACATAATTACACAGTTGTATGAAGAACTTTCTGTTTTCCTTTTATTTTTTTAACTGAATTTGTAGAATTGAATGAATTTTTTTTTCCCACTGTACAGGATGCATATCCCAGAATTTCATATACATTACAAAATCTGTAAATTTGGCCAACTCAGTGTTGCTTTTGATGCTTACGCTTCCTACATTTCTTCAATATTTTGGTGAAAGATTATTACATGAGTATAGTTTCTTTTAAGTAAAAATTGAGAGTAGTTACTCCTTGTAATACCAACTAGAACACATCTAAACTTAGTGTAATCCTCTTAAAATAATTCACATTTAGTATAACTGGTTCTGTACAGCTTTAATACAATGGAACCAGAACTATGCTTTCTCTTACTTGGAAGCTTGTTTTATTTAGAAAAATATATGCAACCCACAGATATGCAATGCTCTACCATATGAGTATTTACATTGCATTAAAATTATCTGTTCCATAAAATAGGAACTCACGATAAATTGTCTGACAGTTTAATCAACAACAACAAATTAGTGCTTCATCAGCAATCATAAAATCTTAATTTTTACCCTATTTGGAATTCTGTTTTCCATTGGATAATTCATTGCAATGTATATTGCTTTGCAGAGTAAATATATCCATATTCATAGTAAGAGTGAGGAAAACCAGACAACCGTGTGCTTAAAAACAATTTTTAAATGATTAGTTTAGTCTCATAAATAGCTCCAGAGAACTACATCAAACACTTATTTTTCATAAAGAAGCTCAATGTAATATTGTATTAAAAATATAGCTGAATAACATTTATTTGTCTGAACAGCTAAAGATTCAATTGAAGTTATTTATGAGTAATTAGTCTTTGAGTTCAGTATTATGTAGAGCTAAATTCTGTGAAGTATGGAAAGTAGTGGATTCCCCATGGGGAACAAGGTCTCCCACTCAGTGCTTGCCTGTATTTCCCAAAGGGCCATAGACCTCCCCCGCCACGACCTCCATGACAGGGGAGAAGCAGAGGCTCTGATGTAGGAATAACACAGTTGCTAGGCAGAAACAACCCGGTTTTATGAAGTCAGTTGAGAACAGTGGAAAAAGAGAAGACATTTTCAGGAGTACAATTCCTCCTGAAAGTTAACAGCCTCTCCTAAAACCATGCATTTTGCAAAGCTATGAAGAGCAGAACACCCGAGTTCTTTCAGGGGGTGCAATGTGTATATTTTGCATAGAACAGCAGATTGGCAGCATTCAGGCCTGTGAAAAGACCCCTATGCCAAACAGTGGCTATATTTCTCTTATTCTGGACTCTGCATTTTGTGGGAGAAATCTCCGTACTGGCCCCAAGCAGAGTCTATGCCATCTCCATCCATTAGTGGAGTAAGGTGGTGACCCTACCCTTCTGACTACTTCATAAAATTTCTGTATACTGAACAGGTAGGATAGGAGTTTCTCAGGTGTGCAAACATCAGTAGATAAATACTAAGTTCCTCGGCTTTATTTTGTCTGCATTTGGGAATAGATTGTTGTGTAAAATGTTTAGAATTACACAGTCACTGAGGGGATAAGGTAAAGATGGGACTAGATTTTAGAAGGCTGTGGTTTTGACCTATTTAGTCAGTTTCTTTGGAGTGTTTTATTTCAATTTTTAAATAAATGAAATCTATAAATTTCCTTCTACAAACAGGCAAAATGTAAATGGGTTGTAAACAACTCTTTCTATCCAGCCAGTAACTCCAAGGTTCCCTACGTCTGCAAACATTTTGTGTGTAAAAACCATACTAATATCACCTTGTTGAGACCTCTAAGCTAGTTTGTCAGGGGGTTTCATTTCCAATAAAGGAATATAATTGCTTTGTTTGGCAAAGGTGAGATCTTTCAAGCTAGTTATTGCGGTAGGTTTTATTCACCACAGATTTCACAGAATCACATAATCACAGAATCTTCTTGGTTGGAAGGGACCTCTGAGATCATCGAGTCCAACCAACAAAAAAAAAACCAAACACCAAAACCAAAACCAAAACAAAACAAACACCCACAACCACACCCCACCCCACCCACAAAGAGACACAAACCAACAATCTCGGGCACTAGAGCATGCCCTGAAGTGCCACGTCTACACGTTCCTTAAATACCTCCAGGGATGGCGACTCCACCACCTCCCTGGGCAGGCTGTTCCAGTGCCTGACCACTCTCTCAGTAAAGTAATTCTTCCTAATATCTAATCTAAACCTTCCTTGCCGCAACTTTAGACCATTTCCTCTGGTCCTGTCATTATTCGCTTGGGAGAAGAGGCCAACACCCACCTCTCTACAACCTCCTTTCAGGTAGTTGTAGCGGGCAATGAGGTCCCCCCTCAGCCTCCTCTTCTCCAAACTACGCATGCCCAGTTCCCTCAGCCTCTCCTCATATGACTTGTTCTCTAGACCCCTCACCAGCTTGGTGGCTCTCCTCTGGACACGCTCCAGCAGCTCAATGTCCTTCCTGTAGTGAGGGGCCCAGAACTGAACACAGTAAGCAAGGTGAGGCCTCACCGGGGCCGAGTACAGAGGCACCATCACTTCCCTACTCCTGCTGGCCACGCTATTCCTGATACAGGCCAGGATGTCGTTGGTCTTCTTGGCCACCTGGGCACACTGCTGGCTCATGTTAAGCCGGCTGTCCACCAATACCCCCAGGTCCTTTTCTGCTGGGCAGCTTTCCAGCCACTCTTCCCCAAGCCTGTAGTGTTCCCTGGGGTTGTCGTGACTGAAATGCAGGACCCAGCACTTGGCCTTATTAAATCTCATCCCATTGGCCTTGGCCCATTGATCCAACCTGTCCAGGTCCCTCTGTAGAGCCTTCTGACCCTCAAGCAGATCAACACTCCCACCTAGTTTGGCGTCATCTGAAAACTTACTGAGGAAGTAAGTTTTTCTTCATGCTCCTGTGAAAGCAAATGACAGGACCCATATTAAACTGCAACTCTGTGACGGAGAGGAGTAAACTGCTTCACCAGGAGCTCCTGCCTTCCCCTTTCCCAGTCCAATTCTCATCACCTCAGCAGGGCTCAGCCTTAATAAATCAGCTTTGTGCTCATTTCAGCAATGGTGAACAATAAATCACAATAATTCTCTTACTGTTCAGAGAGATTTCAATTCTTAGGAGATTTTTAATCACAGCAGAGAGGCAAGAGTGTTAATGAGGTCTATAAATTACCTTAAAAGAGGGTAATTATGTCCAGTGTTGCAATAAAGGCTGAGACAGCTAATATCATTAAAGCAATTAAACACTTTTTTAGATTGTGAAGATAAATTAGAATTAAAATATTACTGTAAACAAGGGGACCATTTATTATGAAACAATTAATTAAATAGTGGACTCAGCTAATATTGCGCTGGCTTAAACAGCTTCTGTGAACTTCATTCAGATTTCGTAAAGTAACAAGGCTACATATCACAAGTAGATTGTTATTACATTATCATCACATGAATCAGTGAACAGCATCTTTACTTGCGCTCTTAATTAGATTTTGTTCTGTGCAATTATTATAATTTCTTCTTAACTAGCTTCTGCTCATCTTTTTTCTCACCCGGATTTGTCCTTACCTTTCAGTTTTCTTTTTTGTGGTCTGTATTTCTAAAATAAAAAGAACCTCATCATGAAATATAAATAACTGGAAACTTCTGAATGCTAAATTATTATCAGTTTTCCATGGACACATTCATCACAAAAATATTAACATCAGAAGAGTTTTTCATGATGAGCAGTCATAAAATCTGAATAGCAAAGGAATTAGTGAAGATTTACTCTCTCTATTTAAGCTATACTCAATGATAAACTGACATGAAAAGCTTGGTGCTAAGTACCTAACTACTGCTGATTTTATGTCCAAACCAAAATAAACTGTCATGGAATCATAGAATCATTAGAGTTGGAAGGGACATTAAAGATCATCGAGTTCCAACCCCCCTGCCATGGGCAGGGACACCTCCACTAGACCAGGTTGCTCAAAGCCCCATCCAGCCTGGCCTTAAATGCTTCCAGGGATGGGGCATCCACAACTTCCCTGGGTAACCTGTTCCAGTGCTTCGTCACCCTCACAGTAAAGAATTTCCTCCTAATATCTAATCTAAATCTCCCCCCTTCCAATTTAAAACCATTACCCCCTTGTCCTGTCACTACACTTCCTGACAAAGAGTCCCTCTCCGGCTCTTCTGTAGGGTCCCTTCAGATATCACCTGTCATTTTCTTATCCTATGCTTTTTCAGCATGATGCAATGTGCTGCTTCTTTCAGTACAGTGGCAAACTTTATCAGTAAAAGTGAGAAATTATTCCTTCACTGATTTAGCTTATATGTTTGTGGTTAGGACATTTTTAGGAGGGAAACACAGAATTTGAATTTCATCAGCCCAAAGTTGGCATAAAATGTAATTTTCTGGGTATCTGATCAAGTAACCCCAGGGTAATTATAAAGTGTTTGATGGTGGGAAACAGATACTTAGGCGATGCAAGAGCCTAACAACCCAAGAGAATGGGTTAGCCAGTGGTCTGTGGGCCATTTAGGAAAAAAAAACCAGCAAGGGGAAGAGTGTGGTAGTGTCACAATATTTTATGGAAGACTTAAACATTAGCAGGGTCAGAGGGATCAAGCAAACATGAGCACAGTTGACTAGCTCAAGAATTGAGACATTCGTTTAATAATGACAGACCAAAAATTTATGTAATCCGTGTCTGTAGGAGCTTTTCCCTTCCCAAGGCAGTGCACAGACCCAGTGCACTGCAGACTCTTGCTCTTTTGGCCCTAATGAATATTTAATTATTTTGTACAAAGGAGAACAACTTAATTCAGCTGTTTTACCAGAGTTCATTGCTGGAAGAAATGCACTGGAAGTCCTTCAGGCTGGGCAGAGGATTCATACTGTGCTCTTGCATAAAATGGAGAGGAAGGCAACCTCATACGCCAATGTTGCTTTATTCCATATTTCCTCATTTTATTTACCTACATGTTTTGAAATGGTTCAGTAAATTAAATTCAAAGAGCGTTCATCCCTATTTTTGATACTTCTTTTTGTTTATCATATAGTGGTTGCCTGCTGTTACTTCCTTTTTGAGTTCCCTAACTTCCCATCGGTACTGTTTGATGACGATAAGAACATACCTCAAGGCCTGATTCTACTCAAACAACCAAGCAGAAGATACAAGAATTATACAAGGATCTAGCAAATCTCAGAAACTACCTGTGATCATGGTTAACTATTGGATATCTGCGTTTTGTCTCTTGTTGCTTGTCAAGGTTATATACAGGCTCTGTCAATATACTGGAAGATTTAAATGTTTTAGATCTTCTCAGCTCTTCTTTATATGTCCAGGAAGCTGGACTGTGGCTACCTTTCTATCTTTTGTTTCCAAACCCTGCATTTTATTTGTATTGTAAAACTAAATAAATTCCCTTTCAAGCCGAGATGTACATTTCAGTACACAACAGAGTTTAATTGCTCTCCTACACTCTGTAACAGCAGGATTATAGAAAAAATTATATTGTAAGTGTGTTCAAGCCAATTTATTCATGGATATATGCATATATGAACACAGCTTTAATAAAACTGTTTTAAATGATTGCCAGAGGATGTAATCAAGGGGAAAGTGACAATTGTATTTCAAAGATATAATCTTAATAACTATAATTGGTAGTCAAAGCACAGGTTGAATACAAAGGTCTGATTGTGCCTCACCTAACGTTAGGCATACAAGTGAAGCGCCCAAGGGAGGAACCTAGGATCCCGTGACAGACAATGGAAAGAAAAGTACATAAAAGGAGTTCCTAAATGAGCAAACTGCTTGTTCAATGTATTGTCTACACAATTGCATAATCTCATGGGCTCCAAATTTAGAATTTCAGAAAAACAGGAAATAAACTTTTTCTAAAGAACCAAATCAAAAGGAATTTAATTTCAGCTTTGAAGTATTCTCTTAATAGCAAAGAAAAACAGGTGAGAGAAAATTAGTGAGGAAATACATTAAAATGTGCATTTTATGCAAAATTCCAAAATTTCAATTTAAAAGACAAATCCTGTGAAGGCAGGATTATTTTTTTTCTAAGTATATATTCCTTTTTCTGTGTAACAGAGGAAAAATACTCTTCTGATGTGATGTGATTAGAAAGGTAGACTAACAGGTGCTACAATATTTCTTGGCTACTTGGAGATATGTTCACCATTTTGAGGCTGATGCTGGTTTTCAGCTGCATTATGCTTATAATCAAAGGGTAGCAAGCATTCTCACTCAAACCTCCCTGAATATCTTTTTTTTATGTCACATATCACAGCAGACATTTGAGACTGCCTCCTCCCATAGTGAAATTGTGGGAGTTGCCTGAGCAAATCTAACAGTTCAGGAGTAATTCCCCACATTTTCTTTAGACTTTGTCCACATCTTGGCCAGCAATTTCAACCCTGTTTTCTGTACGTGTCAGGTGTCACCATTCGTCATGCCCATCTGAGAAAGGATGATAAATCTCCCAACCCATTGGAACTTTAAAAGCTATTTATTTATTTATTTTCCAGGCTAGTGAGTTAATGTGGTTAAGCCAATGGGAAAATAGTGGTGGAGGGTATGATTGGGAGAGGAGAGGTAAATGTGGGATACTCAAGTGTAGCACCAAGCTGTTAGGCCGTCTAAAACTGGCTGTTCTAACTTCACCCACTGCATAACTATTATTGGAATAAACCCATGCATTTCACCTTCAATTTGCTTGTGAAAAAGTCAGAGGATAGACTATTGGAAGTATACAGTAGGGACAATTTGATATATAACACTGCTGATGTAATATATGGGAAGCCTTCAGGTTTAGTAGGTTGAGAGGCAGAGGAAAAGCTCTAGTAAAAAGGAATGGATTGTGATGTCTCACAACAGGGAATTGGCCAGAGTGCTGCCCAATTAGCAATTTGTAAGTATAAATACTGTGTGAAACAGTAATTATAGGACTTTTTTCTGGTAGTATTTGCTAATGATAATCAGACAACCAGCTGGCTGAGTGTTATAATGAATATAGGTCTAGGTGACCTCCAGCGTAATCTTACATGGTCCTTCTCTTACTGGTGCATATGTTTTTCTTGCTCAGATGTCAAGAGATTTCAAGATTTAAATACAGGAGGATGGGAAAGTTTACTTAATCTAAATTTAAAAGTTATGAAGGAAAACATATACACAGGTTGCCAACAAAACCAAGGAGACTGGATTCACTAACTCCAAATGTCCCTCCCATTTCTGTGTTTTTAAGATCAAAGGTATTGGTGTTTCTTGTCAACTAAAGATTAATTTTGTACAGGAACTGATCTTGAAAATTAACACTGGCTATTTCACAGGAAGTAATCTGGAAGAGCTCAGTGGCACGTTCCTTCCTAGTCACACTTCCTAGTCATCTAGTCACAGAGGGCTGCGATCCATGTTCTAAAACTTGAAGCTTCCGTTCCTTTACAGAGCTCCTTGTTTTTAAAAAACATTTGATGACATATTCTAAACATAATTTGTCCTTTTTGGCTACAATATGTAACCCGGTGCTATAGTCTGAGGCCATTAATTTCAGGTAGTCATTGAATGTTTTATGAGAATTATTTCCCTTCACTACATTCTTGTACATAGTTTCTGCTTTTCAATACTAATACATCTAATAGTCGTGTTACTAAAAGAATGTCTAGCCTATTGGATAGCCTAATCTATTTTTTCATTAACTACTTATAAAACATTTTGTACAGTATAGGATGAGAATACTCAACTTCTAATACTGAAAAAAATCAACTTTGATAGTGGAATTTGAATTTTTTCTTGCAGGTAGGCAAAATACAACAGCGTTAAGCTAAAATCTGCTGGATCACATTTGCACAGATTAAGATGATCATAGAAAACAATATAAACTCACTGATGTAGATTTAATGTATAATACACACTGGAGGTATATGTAATAGCTGAATGCTGCATATGTATTAGTGAGTAATTACTGAGGAAGTTCACACCTGTTTGGAAAACTTAACAATTCAATATTCTAATCATTTAAAAAATAATTTAAATAGAAATTGTATGATTTACAGTTTCTCAAAATGTAAGCAGACTCTTTTTCCTTAAATAAATAAGCTAAAAAGGAGGACAGTTGGTATTGAGAAGGAAGAGGGACTGATTGCTACATAGGATTTTCCAAACTAAACCTGGCAATTCATCCATCTTGTTCTATAACCTGCCTAAAGTAGTTACTAGTACCTTGTAGAATACTCCTAGGGGAAGAAAGAAAAAAAAATAGTCTGGGGACACAATCCATTAGCCAATGATGTACATTCAGGAAAATCCAGGGTGATGTTTTGCAAGTTTCACTTGCTGTTAAGATGCCTCCCATTTTTAGTTTATCTGAACTGTGTAAACTAATTTAAGGTCATTTATAATCTGTAAAAATTAGGTTAATCAAACAATACAGATAATTTCCATTTCAGGTACATTTTCAATGGCAGTCCTGCTAAGAATTTTTTTCAGTGGTTGTCTGGTATCAGCCACAGATCTAGTTTAGTGCTCACCTTGCCCAACCTAATGCTCAGCAATAGTTTGCTGGTTATTAATTACAACTCCACAATATAGCAGGTGCCCCATACATCTCACCCCATTTGTATTCTGGCAGGCTGGTACACATCATTCTCGTATGCACACAGCACCAAAGCAATTACTGCTAAAAGCAGGTGTATTATTCATTGTGCTATGAAAAGTTCTCTTTCTGGTAGAAAGGTAATGAGTACTTGAAAAGACTAATGTTTAATAATATTCTGTTAACAGATCATCTCTTAGAAATACTGATTAAAGGAAAGAGTGAATGCCAGATACGCATTTGGTGCTCATTTGCATAGCTCTACTGAAATCAATAACCCCACATAGGAGTCTAAATATCCAAGTAAAAAGTGCTGACCTTTAAGACTAACTCTTTGATCTCTGATCATTGAGAAGCTGTCTCGGAAAATACACTTGAACTTCCCCAAATGATAGCTAAAGATATTTTTAAAAAATATTAATTTTGAGAATAAGCCTGAATTACAGAGCTGAGACTTGGATGCAGATACAAAACTTCTAGAATAATCACTGTTCTTTGGATACCACATTTTGGAATGAGCAAGTCTTAGAGGAAAAAAATAGATGACAAAGATATAGAGTATCTCATCCTAGATGAGACACTTCAAAGATCAGGTAAACTTAGATATACAGCTTGATTCTTGTCTACTTCTGTATCTGTAATGTAACACTGAAACCCTAGAGAGATTTATTTCATACTTGGATTTAGACCACAAGCTTCAGTAAGGTCCCCTGGGATGTGAGGACCTGACATTGCTCCATGTCAGTGCTTTGACTTTCATTTGAATGTAGTGTGGAGCAGGATTCAAGGGTAAAAACTGGACTTCAGTTCAGGAGCATTATTGCCTGTATTCCAAAGGACCTACTTTTGAATTATCAAAATAGATGACATGCTGTCTATGAGAGGCCTCCCTTTTGAAAACTGCCAGGTTAGATTCTCTTTATGAACATGCGCAAGGATTTAAAAGGGGACACTTCTTGCTAGTATCCCTCTGGAAATGGAAAAATGTGAAAGTAGAGAAACGTCTAATAAAAGAAAAAAAGGAAAATTCTGTAAAAATAAATGTTTTCAGGAAGCAGAAAGATTACTCAATGAATGGCAGGTATAGTCACAAGCTGATAAAACAGCTAAAAATGGATAAAGTACTGTTTCAGTTCCTAAAGGACTGTATTTAAATTCTTAGCTATAATCTTAGCTTTATTTTTAACTAGTGTATTCTAATGTGACTCTACAACATAACGAAATGCTGGACAGATTCCCAAATTTGCTATATTCAGTTCTAAATTGTCAGTACCTTGGAGACAATTTCAGAAATGTAAGACTGCACAAATATTTCTTGAAGAAAGGTTATTGCTGTGTTTTAGATGAAGCTGAGGAGGAAATTGTAAGTCCTATGAATGGTTGATATACATTTACTTTCTTTTACCTGCAAACTTTCACTGATGTTTGTGATAACTATGGAGGTAAGTTTGTTTACCAGGGTTAACTTAAAGACTCATACTTTGAAAAGTGTGTGTCTGTAAGAAAATGAAAAAGCATTTCTTTCACCAATTTAAAACAGAAACATTTTCAGAGTTGACCATATTCCTTCCTGCTCTAGTGAACATTTATACTCAAGGGGAAGCACCTGAATTTTCCATTTTTCCTTCTTATTCTCTTACCAGGGGGTAAGAGACATAAATCATTTTTGTGTGCCTTTATGTCGCTTATTGGTCAATGCCATGGGAGCTTAGGATGGCATAAATCATTTTGTGGATATTTATGGTGCTTACTGTTGAGAGTCCAGAATTTTGTACAAGTTCTACTAGCGACCTTCAAACAGAATAGATTTCATGGCAGAATTTAGGGGAAATGTAAAGTAGGTGACAGTGTTTCTTCATGCAGGAAATATAAACAAATACCCAATGAAATCCTGGGGATGCAAATGTTTTATAACATTGAATGGAATTACTCATGTGAGCAAAGTCGTGCACATGCTGAAATGGCTAAGGATGGGAATCTAGTTTGTTAAGCCCTTACTTTTACTGCAGTTATGTCAACATATGCATGTAATTCAGTAATTTCCACACCTAGCAGAGTCTGTGGAAGGAAAAATGCCCATCTTGCTCAGTGGAAGAAGGAGAGTTTCCAAGAGTAGACATTTGGCATACTTGAATGTCTACTGTTTTCACATATATCCATGAAAAAAAGAATTTCTTGGTTACACAGAAAAAAAATCCCCAAAATTTTTGCATATTCATCTGTGGACTTACACATTTTTTTCTTCTAAGGCAAAGCTTAACTTCTCATTTGCTTCAAACATATCTATAAGGGAACATGGGACTATGGGAATCTGAAGAGCCTCCTTCAAAAGTATAAACATCGCCTAGCAACACCTAAAACAATACGCATTCTTGACATTCCTTTCACAGCAATCACTACAAAGAAAATGAACTCTTTCCCAGCTGAAACCAGGACAGACCATTATGGAAAAATATCAGGAATGTGTTAAAAAAAAATACATCTGTCAGAATGACAGAAGAGAGGGAGAGAGGGAGGAAGGGAGGGAGGGAGGGAAGGAAGGAAAAAACAAAACTTTCCAATTCTTTGAAGGAAAAGGAAGCAAGCATAAGAAATTAAGGCTTTATAAGAAAATGTGATGCACAGCAGAACGGAATAACACAAAAACAAAGATAAATCTAGCCATACCATAGGAACAGTTCTTCTTCTTAGGTGTCTTTTATGTTTAAGCTAAAAACCCTGTTCTATGAACCTGAGTCAAGATATATCGCTCAGGTAGGGATATTTCTGAGTCACGTGTAATAGTAGTTTGATACTGCATTGAACAAAAATCTTATGCTCAGGTGGTTTGGCAAGGCCATGGTGCTTTTCATTTCCTCAGTTCCCTATTCATTCATTGCAAGTCTGAACATTTAGAAAGTGAGATAATTAATCTACACACCAACAAGTGACTGTGTGCATGACTGAATTACTGTGCTTATGAATCTTGGACAGTTACTTTTCTTCATTCATTACATATAAATATTCAGATTTAAGGACAGCAGACCATACTAACTTTCTGGACTTTTTGTCTCTTCTTTACCAAACTTTGATCATGCTTTAGCAGCTTCCCTGTGCAGCCATTTAAGAAGACCTCTTCTGCAATTTACAGACAATTTCACCAAAAGCCTTATTTAGCTTCTTAGAAACTGAGAGCAGCCTTCATCCATTGAAAGCAGCAGATGGGAAGTAAGTTGGCTGCCAGTAGTGAGGGAGAGCTAAAGAGATATATAGCTCCTGAGTGTAATTTACTGAAGACAACTCTCAGTGGTTTACACTAAAATTCTTTGTTTAACCACAATTAATGCTGAAACCACAGCTTTCACATGGCTGGGTTCTGCAGCAGCTATTAACGTTATTATTCCAAAACACCAAGGGAGTAACACAGTGCTCTGTAAGGAATGATACATCTTTCTTATAGTCTGTAATTCTAGCATTTCAAGATACTAGAGATCGCATTCAGGTACCTTAATGGTGTGGGCAGATTTTCAACAGCTCTCAGCGGGAGTTGCGCGTTGCTGACAGAGCCACTGAAAATCCAGCAGACTTTGTGCAGGTATTCAACAGAAAATCAGCTACTTTGGAAAATGGCCATTAAATTACAAATCTTGAGTATCTCCAAACCATTTGGAATCCTTATACAAACAGAAAGTTTGTAAATCCAAGGAAAAATACAGTCACAAGTGTTGCATGCCCTGGCTCTGAGATGGGTTTAGAGTATCTGAGTTTGACCTCTCTCTGCCATGATTCAAGCACCACATTCAGACACATGGCAGCTGGAGGATCCCTAGAATGAAAAGATGCCAAGCACGTTGCTCAAGGCCACAGAGGAAAAATCAGTGTAAGAATCTGGAAAAAGAAACATCCATCTATTAAAAAAAGAAAAAAATATCTGACTAACTGTCCCTTCACCTGTCCCTTTCGGTGTCACCAGAGGCCATCTGTGACATAAGGCAGATGTTTTCACACCCACTGAGAAGGCCAGTTGCAGGAGAATAATGAATAGTACATTATTTTCTTTTATAAAGAACCATACTTCACCAAAGCATTTAAAAAGACTATTTGGTTAGTGTTTGTAGCAGCCTCGTGAATGAAACAAGAAAGTAATACTATAACCGTTACTTGACACGTGTTAAATGATTTGCTCTGTGCCACAGTGGGGAAGTCTGTATCAGGATTAGGGGGGATAAATCCATGTCTTCTGCGCTTTTCTCTTTCTAGCCTTCTATTCAGTTCATTAGACAAAGCAATGCTAAATTTTGATGTCCTTAAACTTCATCGCACAATGGAGCTCTTCCAAATCCAGCCTAAATACTCAAACAGAAATAAACATTAATCAAAAGCAAGGGATCTTTGTATCGACTTGTAAAGACTCTGGATTCAGCTTTCTGGGAGGACTGTTCTCCACAGCAGCTGAGATTATGAACACGTGGTGTAGCCCAACCAGCATCATAACTCACTAAGCAAAAGGCTGCTGCAGAAGTGCAGGGAGCAGTCCTGACTACACTGCCTTTGCAGGGCTCTTTCTTTCCAATATCAGGAATTCCTTTAAGATCTTCATCTCCCATAAGTTTTTTTTTTCTCACTTTTTTCCTTTGCTGCAAAGGACTTCTAATACCACTGCAGTTATAGGTCCTTCTTTTCTTATTTGTCTTTCAAAGCTTTGTCTTCTCTAGTCTTGTGTATGTTTCATTACACCTTTGTGTACTGAAATCAAGCAATGGTGGGTCACAGAAAGTTAATAAATTGCTACACTGCCTGCTTTTCACAAGACATGATGTGTCTTGATGTGACATGATGTGTCACAAGACATGATGTGTCCATATTCATTCAGGAACAACATAAGCTTTAAATGTCAGCATTGACTATTGTAAAAAATAGGTTTCAATAGTGGTGTAGAGTTGTGGTGGTTTTTTTTTATCTCAGAGGAGGATTGTTCAGGCTTTTTCCTCCCTTCCCTGCCAGTTCATGATAGTGTTTCCTGTATAATCATCAACTTTTCGGCTCTCTTCAGAAACTGATTGTAGTTCACATTTGAAACTTTTAAATTAGAGATAGGTGAACCAATGTAGCTAAAATAACAAGGACTGCCTAGCTATCTAAGTTTCTCACCTTTTGCAATTTCATTTTTTTTCATTTCTGAAATGACAGTGCAGAGTCAGGGTCAGAGTCCTAAAATTGTTAAAAGAAAAAAGTGCATCCAGCCCTGGAACAAACATTTTTTCTAGGGCTATTTCCCAATTGCCCTGAAAAGAGCAAAAAATTCACAGCAAGGCTTATTCTTGTAATATATCCAGTTCAATACTGGAAGCCCATGATGCTCTCAAACTTTATATAAACATTCTTGATGCGAAATATCTTTTTAAAAATACCACTTTTTAATAAACAGAACCTAAGATATTGTGAGGTGCACAGACAGAAGGAAAAGGAAAAAGAAAGTCCAATAATATTAGTAAATAATACTAGTAACTAACAAAGAAAAAATAATATTCACATTACTAATATTCATACCATAAAACATTCCCTAAATTGTCATAAAATGTCCATTCAGGCCACGGCCCCTGGGATTAAAAGGAATCTATTGAACAATAAGGTTTAAAATTCAAGAAGTATCATTTGAAAATGTAAAATGAAAAAGGGCTGAAAAGAAAGAGCTGGCCTATTTCTCTGCTGTTTCAATGAAAGGCTGCACACAGCATAGCATAGCCACGTTCGCACTAGCTCCAAATGAACAAACTAATAGACTGGGTTACAATCAATTGATTTTGCTTCCCCAAACTTTAGCTAAAGGGGTAAGAACATTTTCTTCACATTAGGACACTATACATGAAGGAATCCATGCACAGCCTTTAACTGTGATTCACTACAGAAGTTTTCTGTTTACAGGTTCTTTGTTCCTACAAAACTAGATCACATCTCTGTAAGGGAGTATGTCGAAAATCACACAAATATACTCTAAGATCCTTTTGCAGCTGTCCCCAAACATAAATCATAAAGGAAAGCTACTAGCAAAGAGAAACTAATGAAATTTTAATACACATTTCTCCGCTTTCATTTCTTTCTGAGCTCTTGAATCTCTTCAGATTAGTTTAGAGTCCACTGGAGGAGGATAGCTGAGTCAGATCAATCTGTACTTCACTGAGAACCAATTAGCACCTCATCACAGCACAAAGCTCACAGCCTAAAAGGTGCTTTGCACCCTGTCTGGGGATGTGTGCACACTTCACTGCCAGTCTGTGGTTCCTGATCAGAAACTCTGCTTTAAAAATGTCAAGACATTCTGTTACAAGATACGGCTTTATGTCTGAAGTCTAATATCCATTAGTCCTAACTCACTCTGCCTCTGTTCTCCGGGGAAAAAAAGAGCTTTATCTCTACAAGCCATCTGGATCTGCCAGCCAAAATGGTTCCCTTTACTCAGTACATGTAGATCTGCATGCATTAACGGAGTATGTATACTTCTATACTTACAGTTCCCACACAAATGTTTCTAAAGTTAAGATTTTAGAGAGAAACATTTCAACTGTTTCTCAAATTGTGGTCACAAGGAAGCTGCGGAAGCACTCTGAGGAAGCAAAAAGTTCTTGTATTAACCAATGTCACAGGCAAATAAGTATTTCAACTAGATCTGATGAAAAATTGTGCTGCTGTTAGCAATTAAAGGTGTTTAGTTGTTCGCTGGCTCTCGAAAAAAAAATGCTTGCATCCAGGAATTATACACCTTAGTCACGATTCAGGGGAAATGAGCTGCAGTAAACTGTTTCTTGATCACCACAGACTGCTGTAGCAGTGAAAGGACTAGTGATAGACCCCAAAAAAGGTTATGTTTATAGAGCAAAGAAGACTAAAAGAAGAAAGAAGATGGAAGAGAAAGAATGGGAAACAAGGGGAAAAAGAAAAGGAAAAAAAAGTTAAAAAAATAAGCTTTTTCTATTTGTTAGAAAAAGAAGAAATTATACCATTTTACAATACCAGCTGGTATTTTAGATGAGTAGCAATTAAAGAACAAGCTCGAGTTTATGCAAACTTTGGGGACCACCATTTCTACATACAAAAGTCATTTCTGTGGGAACTCAAAAGCCATTGGGGTTTTTATATATAATAACTGAATTATATATATTTATATAAAATAACTAAATAACTGAAAATAAAACCAAAAAGCAGAAGCAAACCCCTTATTATTCAACACTCTGTGATCCTTAGTAGAGCAAATCACTGCAACCTGTGTGTGTTTGTGCATCAGTGGTAAACTTGTCATCCATTCTGTGATACACTAACCCATTCTTCATTCTGAAATTAGATGCAAAATTATGATAAATGGCTTCATCAGCTATATTTAGTATAAAATTCTATTTCTGCATTTCTCTCATATTTAATTTTTTATTCCTTCATTCTATATAGAGACATATATTTTTTTTTCTATTTGAGGTGGAGAAAGTTGGTCAAGTGGTTAAGAGAATGGCATATCAACATCACTGTCTCTGTCATATTTGTTTCCTGCACAAGTGAAAGAGTGTCAATTACTGAGCTGCAAGAGCATTCACTCTTCTTCTCTCTCCTTTCAACATTTCTAAAAAAAAAAGATGTCTTTCATGGGCTTCTTCATTGTATTTTTTACAAATAAGTTTCCTAGGACACCTAAATTTGAAACTATATGACAACATGAATTTTCCTGCTTCATCTCACACTTTCATAGATACAATAAAGGTCATTTTTCTCACACCCAGGAATGATTTTGATTATGATTTCTAGTAAGGCTCAGGCAAAAAATCATGAATCAGAAGGGGAAAAAAGTATTGTAAAATGGAGTTAGAAACACTAGGATAAAACCACATATGAACAAAGAATATTCTTTGCCTTCACTTACTGAGATTTGTAATCATGCATGTATCACTGTAACCATGAAAAGCAGAATTTCATTAAAGAAAACCAAAATTTTTCATTTACCATATAAATTCTACAAGCCGCACCATTAAGAAAAGCAAACAGGACTTTCACAGTACAGCTCGATTAGTCAATAATTTAATTCCAAATACACCATCACAGGGGAAAGAGATCAGAATTCTATAGTTTCAGTTATTTTTGCAAAAGTTCTGATATGTTTAGCTTCTCTCTAAACCATCAAAACCCTTCCATTTTTGACCATTTCAGTGGGAGTTGAATGTTATAGACAGACACAAATATCCTGACTCAAGTAACTGTACATTGCTCGTGAAAATTACTTCATTATTAGCAGTTTATTCACTCAATGCTTGTGTCTTTTTGAGATGTTTTTGCACATCCTTTTAGAACAAAACATTCACTATTTATACTTGTGTTACCATGTAGGATTTATATTTTGTAATCTTAGAGGACTACACAGTGGCAATATATTAGACATTGTCTTTGACCTAAGAGTCAATGATAGAGGAACCTGCCAGCATCTTAACTAATCTTTGCGTGACATGTCTGTATATGTAAATATTTAGCTTTAAGGTAGTGTACGTCATTCATGAAAATAAGAATCAAATGTTATGAAATTATTCTTCCAACAACCTAAACATTTTCGTTCATTCCTCAGACATGCCAGCTCTCTCAGATAAATTATTTTCAAAAAAAATCTGCTTTTGTCTCCAAAACTGCAAATAAATACACCAGAGATTTGGTAATTGCCTTTTAAAAAAATGTTCTAGCTGGACTGTATGATAGACTGTATGACTGTATGAACTGCTACTAGGATGATAGCAGTTCATCGTATGTCATTTCATAGAAACTGGGGAAATCTTCTGCTGTAACATAATGGCATGTCAAATTTCTAACCTCCAAAAAAGGGAAAAAATATCTCTTGTGCACACAACTATCATCATGAGATCATCTTACTTTCCAAAACATTTAAAATTGTTTCTTTTTAAAAAATTAATCAATTATACCAGGCAAAAATATTATATGGTAGTAATTACAAGAGCAGCCTACACTTCCCCAAAAACCGACTCAATTATCAAATAACTCTTACCCTCGTCTCTGAAACAACATTGTCATATTTCACCACTGAGTAATAAATACCATTGTGATTTTATTCTAGTCTTCTGTTAAGATAAATAGTATAAAACCTTGTGAGACCAAGGCAGAGGCAGAGCCATACAACTAGTCCAACAGCACAAATTATGTTTTATTTCTCTTTCCATCTCAAAAGAAAAGCTCCCTCCTAGAGCAAGTTATAACCAAAAAGCAAATCATTACTGAAAAATGAATCGCTGGTGAAGAAACTTAATTCCAATTGTGGAGGCAGAAATTTCAAAAGAAAAAAAAAACCTGTTTCATTTCCAAATTTGTTAGTTTGTTTGGGTTTCTTTTGCTTCTCTAAAGCAAAAGAGAGAAAAGCGAATCTATCTAAAGGAAATCATTATTACAATCATGATTTCAGTCTCTGAGCTGTCCAAATTTTATTTCAAAGAACTCTACAACTTCTTGGGATGGTTCCAAGTAGGATTAAGTTTATGCAAAATTAAAGGCTGCTATTTCTCTTACTATACAAATTAAAATCACTAATAAATCTCTAGCCTTATGAGCAGAATCAGACTCCTCTTATTCTGCACAGAATATGTTAAAGGTGTGTGACGCAAGCCCAACTGCAAACTTTTAAATGCATGCCAGAGAGAGCAACTCACCCTGTGGCAAATGCAGCATCACCCCACCATGGTTCCTTTGTGGCAGCCCACTTGCTATTTATCACCACAGACAAATCCATAGCTAGGGGTAGGTAACATGACTTGCTTCATCCAATGCCTGTAACCATGGTTAGGGCTGATCCACATTACCTTTGGAAATATCTCAGTCAAAATATCCTAGGAAAAATGAAAGAATATCCCAGGATATATGTCCAAGCCTTTGATAACACCTGCCTTCCAATACTTCTGCTACAGGACCCTTATTCTGTATTTCATGCTGTTGCCTACTCTTTCCCCACCTTTTCTGCACCACTCCCACTTATGAATGATAAACCAGAATTCATATGGCTCGAGTGCCCTGAAGTAATTAATCTGCAAATAAAATATAAATTTCTATTTATATTTACTCTTTCAAATGAAAAATTTATTGAAGACAATTAGACATGTTCACAGCATGCACAGCTTTAACTTCCCTACCCTTTTTTTTTTTAATGTCAGAATTTTTTCTCTCAAAAGATCACCATGTTAACCAGGGGAGCAAATTCCCCTCCATTCCTGTCCAAAAATACTGTGTCATTTCACCAAGAAAGACACAATCTTGTTTTTTCTCACCAAAGTCTCCTGACATTCTAAGTGAACTACTTTTTACTGTCTTTATTTTCCTCAGTTTTTCAAGCTGATTCTAAGACTCTAACTACAAATGCATGAAGCAGTTATAACACTGTTGCAGTTCCAAAAAGCTAACACATATTGCTGTAAAAAAAGGGAAACCATCAATGAATGTGGGAAGTTTTTTCCATCTTTAGTACTTTGGAGCCATACCATTCAGGAATGGTAGGAAGATAGCAAATCCTGGGCCAGCGTGTCATTACTTTGGATCCAGCTATGAAGACAGAAACACGGTGGCAAATCACAAACCCCAACAGAGCTACAACCTGGAATGATATATATTACACATTTGTGAGCTGTATGTCTCATTTCTCCATAGCATGCTCATTTGCAGCCAATGAAGTCTGCATGTTGAGATGAGAATGTTTGATATTACCAACATCACATTCATTACATGCTTCCTGAATTAGGACAGGTACAAAAAAATATTTTCTTTATAAAGCAAAGGCTGAGCCAATCTAATCAATGGTTATGTTGTCATATATTTTAAAACTTGGCTGATGACATACATGCTTCCCTTTGTGCTATGAACTGTCTTTTACGTTATTATCTTTCATATGCATTATATGTGCAACAAAGAAGAATGATGGCAAGAATTAATAGCAGCCAACATTTTCATTAAAAATGTGTAACTGTGGTTAATCCCACTAAGTCAGAACCTTGTTCTTCCCAAAACTACTGATGTCATAAATTACCTGTCTGTCTTTGTACGGAATTGACTGAGAAGAAATTAGTGTAATAAATTGTATGATTGCATTGATATCACAAACTCTATAGCAGTGTTATATTATTTTCACCAGACTTCATGTACATCAACACTTAAAATCCTTTTTCATATTCTTCCTCCAACTCAGAATGTAATTTTTCATTCCCTTAATGTTGTTTGTTTTCCTATTTCATCATCTAATTTGTATACAGCATATACTTAAACCTCAAAGTTGTACAGTAGTTCGTAATAGCACACTGCAGCCTATGAAGTCTTAGTAGAATACACTTATTCCAGAAACCTATCAATATGAAATATTTTTTGTGTAAATAGAATAGTTGAGGGCCTATTTGTAAATTCTATAGGCAAATGCATGAAAATTATTAAAATACTGCACAGCGTTAGCTTTAGTAATATTTGTCTCATTCCTAGAGTTGCAATAACTGCTTTGTTCTTCTGCATTACAAGACAACAGTGTTTAAAAGGAAAGAGTGATTATTTACTCACCCTGTGGTTATAAAGCAGCATGGAAAAATAACAGTAATATGGAAGTACTTCCTAACATCCTTATTGGATGTCCAAAATGGAATGTGTGGCTCATAAGACTGCAGTCTCTACTAAGATCCAGATGAGACCACAGTTCTATTTTTTAACAACATTTTAAAATCATAATTCATAGGGATTGGTTTTGCCTGAAAAACAAAGATCTCAGCAATATGGTATTTTCATTAAGGGTGTTTAACTTCTGAAAGAACTTTTTTAGCATTTCCTCCCTCAAAGAAACAAATAACTGAAATAAAATATTTATTCAGCCAGAAACAGTAATATTTTTGTTTGGAAATGAAATTTTGTGCAGTCTGCCTTTGTGTGTTTCTTTTAGTCTTATTAAACATAACTCTGAAAACTACTACCAGCAGGCATTATAAACTATGGAATACAATAAATCAAGAGTATAACAGTGGTTTCACAGCTTGAACATGGAAAATTATGCCATCCAGATAATGTAAATAGATTGAAAATAGCACCAGACCCAAGTAAGTTCACTACAGGATAGTAGTTATCATTTTAAAGGGCAGAGATGCATTATTTTTGCTGGAGGCAAGAATCTGAAAGTTATCTGTCAATACCAAAGAACACATAAGAAAGATTGTTATTTCTTCCCTCTATCAAAAAGCTGCCTGAAACAATTGTCACAGAATGGGTATCAAATTGTCCTGCAGGGATGTGTCACAGTGGGGTTTGGTCTTCGGACCTCTGCTTTGATAAACATGAGATTTTAATTGCTGATGAGAAAAATTTTGTGGGTAAAAATGAAGAGGCTCTTGCTATGTTTTCACACAGAAGAAACCACTCTCACTCTTACAGGAGTATGTAACATGTAAACCATTTAATCTAATCTAATACCAAGAAATTGATATTGTGACAGTACCAAAATGAAACCAATTCTTTCTGATGCTTTACCATTAAAATCACTCAAGTTATCATATTCCCATAAAATTATTTTCTTTTTTGTTTGTTTGTTTGTTTTTCCACTTGAAAACTCCTTTGAGCAGCAGCTATTCATAGAAAAGATCTCCTCAGAATGAATGGGACTATTTTGGGGTTCTAATTGACAAGCGGCTGAATATGAGCTGGCAGTGTGCCCAGGTGGCCAAGAAAGCCAACGGCATCCTGGCTTGTATTAGAAATAGCGTGACCAGTAGAAGTAGGAAGGTGATTGTGCCCCTGTACTCAGCACTGGTGAGGCCACACCTCGAGTATTGTGTCCACTTTTGGGCACCTCAATGCAAGAGAGATATCGAGGTGCTGGAGCGAGTGCAGAGGAGGGCAATGAAGCTGGTGAAGGGCCTGGAAGACAAATCATATGAAGAGCGGTTGAAGGAGCTGGGACTGTTTAGTATGAGGAAGAGGAGGCTGAGGGGAGACCTCATCACTCTCTACAACTACTTGAAAGGACACTGTAGAGAGGTTGGTGCTGGTCTCTTCACACAGGTAATTAATGACAGAACAAGAGGGAATGGCTTCAAGCTCCAGCAGGGTAGGTTTAGACTGAACATTAGGAAAGAATTTTTCACAGAAAGAGTGGTCGGGCATTGGAATAGGCTGCCCAGGGAGGTGGTTGAGTCACCATCCCTGGATGTGTTTAAGAGCCGTTTAGATGTGGTGCTGGGGGATATGATATAGGGAAGAACTTTGTAGTGTAGGGTAGATGGTTGGACTCGATGATCCCAAGGGTCTCTTCCAACCTGGATGATTCTATGATTCTATGATTCTATGATTCTATTTGCAGCAATAAAATCATTATAGAATATTCCAGAAATAATTGCTAATTTAGAAAAGGTAAAAGAAATTGATTGATTTAAAATGGAGCAATAAAACAGCTTTTTATAAGAACTATGTGACATATATACCTATATATCCAAATACATATGTTAGTCAGCAAGGTTATGAGTTAGAATACTTGCATAAAAAATGCTAGAGAAACCAGCAACAAACTTGTGCCTGCAAACACATAAATGCAAGCAGCAAGGTATAGCTCTGAGCAAAAGAACTTGGGCACAGGGAAGTCTGAACAAAGGAAGGAACTGAAAGCTGAAGGTTGGTGGAAAAGTCCTCTTCTCTGGCCTGTTGCTTTTGAGCCAATATTAACAAGTATTGACAGTATTGTCTTTTTATATGTGGTTATCAGAAGCCTGCCCTGATGTCCATTGACGTTTTCTCCATTAATTCTGGCATTTTTCTAGGATCCGACCTCGCTGTCCAAAAGTGTTTGTTTGCCCTGAAAACCCAGAAAAATGTATGTCTAAATATTTAAAAAAAAAAAAAGAAAAAAAAGAAAAAAAAAGACAATGCTTAAAAGACCCAGAAAAAGTAACAGACAAGAAATGCAGTTAATGTAGTTAATATTTCTGTGAACAGCTGCAGTGTTCCTCCTAGCATACCACAGAAATTATCTAACTGCAAAAATATATATATTTTTTAAACCCTGTTGTGGAGTATTTAGATAGATAGATAGATAGATAGATAAATAAAATATAAAAAGACATATTATTGAAACTACTGGCTGATGTATGATAAAATATTAATATATTAATTAAGCATAATTAACATTAAAATACAGGCATCATTTAGATGTTAATTAATTCTTGTTTCTCTTATCTTACATGAGCATACATGGCATGTCTAGCAGCAAAAGATGTTGTACTGAAATGTCCTCCAGAAAGAAATATATTAAAAAATACACATGTGCTCAGAAATGTTTTCTAACTACATTGTCCATACTAAGAGCTCAAACACTTTACATGTAATTGTTGTTATATTTGGAACAATGATAAACGTATACAGAAAAGGACGTGAACTTCAGACTCTACAGGATCAAAGGAAAACCTGTCTATTCAGTCCCCAGATACTAGTTTGTAGTTGTACCCTGACATTGTTTTCGTCTTAAATGTTTTTTAAGAGCTATTTCTATTGCTGCCCTTTATGCTGCCAGTCACAATGGAATAATGCTCACTAGTAAGTCAGGGCTCATGAATCCTTTACACTTTCCCTGCAAAGTTGAGATAAACAACCTTCCATAGGCATTATGTTTTTCTTTCTCAGACTGGAGTTTCAAAAATTAATTGAAACTGAGATCTGTAAATAATTTTGAAAGTTCTTAGATTCTCAATATTTACTTTAAAATAACAAACTGAAGCCAATAATATTTTCAATCATAACACCTTTCCTTCCCCTGCAAAAAAAAACCCCACCACTGCCATTGTTTTTTAAAGGTATTTACTGGGCCTAAACTTCCTGAAAGCACTTGATTCATATTCTGATTCTGATAGTTCTCAATCCAGGTTACCACTTAATATGTGGAAATAGTATTCTTCCAAATCTATATACATAAGAGAGATGGACAGGAAACTGCTGATATTTTTTGCTTCCTCTACTCCAAACTGTCAGGTATGTGAAGAAAGTAAGGTCTGGAGTAAGCTTAAAAGGTAAGAATCCACCATATGTATGTAAATTTTAATTATGCATTTTAACTAAAAGTCATTAAGGGCATTGACTACTCCGTGATCACAACCTTAGTTCAGACAAGATACTTACAAGACATTTACTCATGTTTGATTATAGAATCATGTAGTAGCTTGGGTTGGAAGTGACCTTAAAGACCATATATTTCCAACTCCCCCGCCATGGGCAGGGACACCTTCCACTAGACCAGATTGCTCAAAGCCCCATCCAGCCTGGCCTTGAATACTTCCAGGAACAGGGCATCCACAACTTCTCTGGGCAACCTGTTCCAGTGTCTCACCACCCTCACAGTAAAGAATTTCTTTCTACTATCTAATCTAAATCTACCCTGTTTTAGTTTAAAACCAGATAAAACCTATCACTACACTCTCTGATAAAGAGTCCCTCCTCATCTTTCTTAGAAGCTGTCTTTAAGTACTGGAAGGCTTCTGTAAGGTCTCCTCAGAGCCTTCTCTTCTCCAGGCTAAACAACTCTATCTCTCTCAACCTGTCTTCATAGGAGAGGTGATCCAGCCCTCTGATCATCTTCATGGGCCTCCTCTGGACTCAGTCCAAGAGGTCCATATCCTTATTATGCTGGGGACCTCAGAGGTGGATGCAGTACTCCAGGTGGGGTCTCACCAGAGTGAAGTAGAGGAGCAGAATCATCTTCCTTGCCCTGCTTGTCACAGTTCTTTTGATGCAGCCTGGGATGTGGTTGGCTTTCTGGGCTGCAAGAGAACATTTCAGCTCATGTTGAGCTTCTCCTCAACCAACACCCCCAAGTCCTCCTCAGGGTTGCTCTCAACCCATTCTCCACCCAAACTGTATTTGTGCTTTGTGTCGTGACCCAGGTGCAGGACCTTGCACTTGGCCTGGTTGAACTTCATGAACTTCGCACAGGCCCACCTCTCAAGCCTCTCCACATCCCTCTGGATGACATCTCTTCCCTACAGTGTGTTGACCAAACAGCTTGGTGTCATCAGCAAACTTGCTGAGGGTGCACTCAACCCCACTGTCCATGTTGCTGACAAAGATGTTAAACAGCTCTGGTTCCAGTACTGACCCCTGAGGACACCACTCATCACCCGTCTCCACTTGGACATTGAGCCATTGACCGCAACTGTTTAAGTGCAACTGTCCAGTTCCTCATCCACCGAGTGGTCCATCTGTCAAATCCATGTCTCGCCAATTTAGACACAAGGATGTTGCGCAGGACAGTGTCAAATGCTTTGCACAAGTCCAGTTAGATGATGTCAGTTGCTCTTCCCTTATCCACCAATGCTGTAACCCTGTCATAGAAGGCCACCAAATTTGTCAGACATGATTTGCCCTTACTTAAGCCATGCTGAATAGAAGCATTTCTTTCACTGAAATTTGTAATTCACAATTTTCAACCAGAGCTGCGCACAGGATTTTAGAGAGAAAACACATAAATAAAAGAATCTTTAAAAGTACCGTCATTCAAGATGTTTCATACAAATTCTAAGTGGGCTATCCACCAGGAGCAATGTAAGAAACAGTGGGCACAGAATGTATTGGTGTCCCATAAAAATAATTAAACTTTGGGGATAGCAAAGCCATGGATATGTGCAGTAGCACTACAATGTATTTTATATTCGATGCAGATTTACAACATGAAATATGGTCAGATGAAATATTTCTTTTTAACCTTGAGGTCTGAAAAATGATAATTCAACTTGATTACCATTTCTCTGCATACTGTATTAGGCTACAAGCCAGACATTTTATATTAAATGAGGCCATATTTGCATAAAGTTGTCAGGGTTTTTTTCAGCAAGGGGGTTGGAGGAGCACATTCTTAGCAAATATTGTGTATACAGAAAGGCAGGAATGTATTTAACATTTTGAAAGTGTATTTGTGTTTACAACATATAAAGTACTTTAAATTTTTTTTTTTTTTACTCCTGTTTTCTTATATGGACCATTTGAATGCACAGAATTTTTTGTGACAATTCAGGCTGAACAAAAGAAAGTCAGTATTAAATGACACTTCTTTCTTTCCTGCTGTCCTGTAATGGTTTTTTCTTATCAATCAGTGTTTCAAAAAACTTGTGTTTTGATACCAAAGAGAGCTGAGAAAGTCATTTTAGACAAACCACCAAAGAAAGAGAGTTATAAGAGCCACACAGTGAGCAGAACACATAAACACAAAAGTGGCCTTTCTGATATAATTTATTATAGAACACTTAGGAAAGTTGTCATGAGGGAACAGAGAAATTACTGCAATTGAGCAAACTAGTGATCCAGTAAATATGGTATTTTCTCCCTGACAGTAATGAGAAACAAAGATTTTCCCTTCCCTTCCCTTCCCTTCCCTTCCCTTCCCTTCCCTTCCCTTCCCTTCCCTTCCCTTCCCTTCCCTTCCCTTCCCTTCCCTTCCCTTCCCTTCCCTTCCCTTCCCTTCCCTTCCCTTCCCTTCCCTTCCCTTCCCTTCCCTTCCCTTCCCTTCCCTTCCCTTCCCTTCCCTTCCCTTCCCTTCCCTTCCCTTCCCTTCCCTTCCCTTGTTGTACATTGGTTTTCTTTACAGAATAAAATATATTTATAAAATTTGTTTACAGAGATTATGAATTGTTAAAATTAAAAAAAATAATATTTTAGAACTACTAAACAGTAATGTCTAAATTGACCTGAACTATATTTAGAATTTTTCATTTTATGAGTAAGATTTTATTTTAGTATTCTGAAATCTCAAAAATACCTGAGAAAAAAGAAAAAAAGGGTGCCTCTTAAGTGTTGTTTAGATTCAGACTGAAGGCTTAAAATAATTTAGAATTTGGAGTTCAATTTATATTTGTTATATATTTCTACCTGAAAGTTTAACAATTTTTTGCACAATTATAAATTAATAACAAGTATGTACTTAATAAGAGGTATTATAAAAAAGTTGCGTAATGTACTGAGATTTTTAGATAAAGGAAGATAGTGGTGAACTAATTTTATAGACTGAATTTTAAAATTAGAGGTGAAAGATGAAATAAAAGTCTTGACTACTTAAGGCTATAGAAAACTTGAAGAGATTTTTTTTTCTACTATAGAAAATTATGAAAATTCATTTCATAAGAATGAGCCATCTTTTCAAGTATATTTGTCTCTCTTGTCTGAGCTTCAATTGTAATATCATTAGGTCTGAAAGGATAACTCTGCTCCTGGTTTTTCACCTGCTTTCTGTACTCGCATCTCCCTCTTCTGTAAGTTTACCTAGTGTGACACATGGGTCATTGTCAAAATGTACTTTTCTTTCTCTTATTCTGTCCTCTGCAAAAAAATTTACTTATGCTTTACTTTACTAATTCAGAGTACAACCCCTTCATTTTTTTTGGGGGGGGGACACACCTAAGCTACAGAGTTCCAAAACCCACAGTTTATATACTCTTGCTTCTTTCTAGAGCAGAAGGTTGAGTCAGATCCCTGACAAAATATCCTGCATTTCTGTTACCTACAAATATCTCAAAATGTATTTCAAAACTCCTTCCTTATCTTTCACATTCTGGTGTGATCTGTAATGACTTGCTGAGTAATGTTACTGTCATTTGTTGGGAGTCATTTGTGACTCCCAACAACAGTGGGTGGTTTCATGTCCTTTCTCTACACTACTCAGTCTAGTTCTTTTGATTTCAGAGCTAAAAAATTCAGTTGCCTTTTGCTCATGATGAACTTTAAAGACTTTCCACATCTTTGTCCCTTTAGGATGCAATACTTTTATTAGGAGAATTTACAGACAAAGTAGAAAAAAAGATGAGATTTCAGCCCTCTGGAAGACACTATCTACACAAAGAAACAGTGGACTAAGAGCAGGAAAGGAGGTTGTGACTTAAAACAGAAGTACCACTTTAAAAACTCACTTCTGGTTACTGTGTACAGGTGACTGTCCTGTTCTTCTAATTTGTCTTATTGCAACTTATCTACAAGAGTATTTAGTTTTACCTTTATTACTTCTAAAGTTTGCTGTCTTTTCTTTCAGTATAATCAATCAATTTATATGCTGCTCTCCTCTTTTGCCAAAAACAAATACCAGTTGTTGCCTGTTTAGATATCCTTCACTTTGTCCCTTCATTGCTCCTCTCAACCTATTTGTGAAAAATGTATTGCCATGCCTTACAAGAATCACCTTAGAAAATTGTATTTTGTGTATCCCCATTCAATCCTACGAGATAATGAACAGTAAAGAAGAAATAAAGAGTAACCGCCGTTTCTCCGGGTTTTCCATTAAGAAGCCCAGACAAAGACCTAAATCAATAGGCTGCACTGATAATGTAAACTGAAAATATTTATGCCTTCCAGGGAAGAATTATGATATTATAGTATGTAATAGGACTACTACCATGGATAAACACAGAGATTAATAAACCTCCCTGATTCAGTAACTCATTTTGCTATGGACCAATTTGGCATAGCAGTACTGATGATTAAAGCCAAAAGGGCTAAAGCCTCAATTTCTTAATGTTTCATGTAAGAGCTCTTAAAGTCACCTGGTTTTCACAGTGTGAAATGGTCACCTCCTAAATGTAGTGTCCAATAGAGCACCCACAGTTGGGTGCCCAGCTATTGCCACACCCCAAAGATCACTGTGGGAGGAAATCTCAGACTTCTTGGTGAGAGAGCTAAGCCTATGCATAGGGCACACATCAGGCTCTTCACAGCAACCTATATGACCATCACATTAAAGACTGTCAAAAACGAAATGATGCAGAGAGAAATATGTGCCTAGAGAGCCTCATTCTGGAATCCTATGTGAACATGTACATCACCCCTTATGAGACAGCATAGTTATAAACTACGAATCAAAACAGGCATTTGATTGAAATATTCATATTGTTGTCCAAGATAAGAAAATTAATTTTGGACTTCTAGGTTCAGACATTCTGGCTGAAAGAAAATGCACCATGTACGAAACAAAGACTGCACAATTAGTACCCAGATAGACATGAATGAAGCTGCTAGTAAGAATCCTGCCAATTAGGCCAGACTGAGAGTTCTCAAAGCCAGGGTAATATCCTTTGAATTTACACTTCAGTGGCTCAATCTTGTCCAGTAAAATCTCAGATTTAGTACAGTGAGTCCTAAAGAGAGAAATTAATTTCCTATTTATTTTCCAGTAAAATTAACATACACAAACCACATACAGAGACCACAGTGTGGCTAGGCTTTAAAGCTTACCACTTAGTTCAACAACAATTAATTTTAGAATAAACATATGAAACATCTGCCCAAAACAACTATTTTCCCTGCCCTGAGGACAAAAATACAGGATTTGAGAAACTGTATGTCTTAGATAAGTACATGCCATACGCTTAGATTTTACACAAGTTGAAGATATGTACTTAGCAGATATTACCTGATTTTACAGCAATTTAGCACTGCATATGAGTACAGGCTTGTGTTGTAAATTTGTAGCAAATTTGTGAAAGATTTGTTTTACAGATAATGGTAGGAGGACAAACATTCCATTATAGAAAATGAGTCTGCTACAGAAACATTGCCTGGCAGAACAACCCAAATCCTGTAATTTCCTCTTTATTTATTCATTTAAACATAAGAATTAGAAAAGCTTAACAGAAAGTGCTGAAATGAAATGCATTAAATGTATTATTTTGCTTTTAACCCTGTAAAAACAGCCCCTGAAGGGCAGCATGGGTTTTAACACAGTTGGACACAGTTGAAGTCACTGATGATAACCTGCCAGATTGAATCAGACACAGTCCTTTAAAATGTGGTGCTGATTTGGGTAAATCCGGTCTGGCTGACAAAGCCATAGATCTGTTTTACCATTAGCTACAATTGCAGTATGGCCCACAGATCACAGATGACTTAAAACAGGATTTCTCTGAAGTTCAGTTGTAGCAAATCTCACTGAGGTCTGCTCCTGCAGCTCTCATCCTCTGCCTACCAGCATACAATAGCTTCAGGGACGGCAGCAGATGAGCAGCATTTCAGGTATTGACATACAGACAGATATCTACGGAGAGTTTCAAAATCATCTAGCAGGGAGGTTTCTAAACTGGATGAAAATCAGCCCAGTTCCATGTAGCCCTGTGGAACCCCTTCTAACATCATTAGGCCCCTCTGAAGGTCTGACCACAGAGCCTTCTCCTGAAATCATTTCTGGGCAAATGTATGAGACCATCAAAATGGTTTCTCACTTCTCTAACAATTGTTTGATGGGCTTAACTTTGTACAAGCTATTTCTATATATCTGTATTCTTGAAGCTAACAGGACACAAAAGCTAGTGGAAGAGTATTTAAACTCTAAAACCAGATGAAAAACGAATGCTTTTAATATTGTTTCTACAGGCTTTATATTGTTTCTACATATTTTCAATCATGATCATGAACAGTAATGGAGCTGCCAGAAATAAAGATTTTTAAAGGTAAGCAAATTCAGTTGACACATTGTGACAGAGATTCCTACCCCATTTGGTTTAGGTTGTGTTTATGCTGCTTTTTTCGTTGTTTTCTTTTTGCTCTATATAAGAATTGAGTTTACTGGAAGAATTACCTGCAGACACAGCAAACATTAAGTGTATTATAGAGAATAATCACAGATATAAATTTTGAATTTGCAAATATGAGTATTTGGACTTTTATGACCCTTCAGCCAGGGAATAAACACATACCATATGATTTTTAGGTCTAGTTAAAATTGTGACTTCTGAGCAATCATGAAGGAAAAAAAATACTCAGTTCTGTCTTAGAGACAAAGAATTATTTGCAGAATTACTTAGGTGGAATCTGTTTCTGAACTGCTTCCTCCTCAGTATGAAAAGATGTATGTGTACCAAGAGACTCACTGACTTAAAATAGGACTATACAGAGATAGAGAGTTATGCTGGCAATTACAGTGTATTCAAGACATATTAAAAATGGAATTATTTTTATGGACTACAGAAGGCTTTGGATAAGACCTTACTTGTTTAATTATTTGGTGAATTTAGTGAACACTTGAGCATTTTTATTAAAGAATGAGCTTAGGGAATTGGCATATTAACAAACAAAAAGAGGTAGAATTTTTAGATAAGTTGCCTGCTATGAACTGTTTGCCAAAATTAGCGAAATCCCTAGGTCTCTGTGGTTTCCCAGACATAATCACCACCTGTCAACCTTATATGTCTGTTTTATTTTCAACCCTCAAAAGCAAAGACTACATTTTTAACACCACCTGCTACCTATTATTGAATATATTGTCACATTTTCTAAATTATACACTGTATGCTGCAGTTCAAGTTTAAAGCGTTTTAAGAGCTTAAACCTCAATTTGGGATCTGCACTGCACTGTATGCATGACTGAACAATTAAAATCAATCAATAGATTCTGAAAGACTATCCACCAAATTCTTTCATAAATAGTAATTCTTACTGCAGATGTGAGATCACCTGAACTGAAATTTATGCTCTATGAAAGTAGGGATAAAAGTTCCTCACTTCAGGTACCTGCTGTAGTCTTCAACCTATAAGTTATTATGTATAATCTATTATGTATAGATCCATTTTCAACCTTTCCATGATTTGTGGGTTCCAAAGAAATTTTTTAATGTATGAGGGTCAGGTTTAGAAAGTTCATCTTATGCAGGCTGCTGTGTAGCACACACTAAATTATTTCTCTTGGTCAACTTCACAAGTCATTTAAAAGTAATGGTAACTCCCTGGAGTCAGGTAACTCCCTGACTCCCTGGAGTCACTCCACGGGCTGAAAGCCACTGATCTGTAGGATAGTTAGCAATGATCAGTGAGGTTTCCAGGCTTCCTTCCTGTCGCATCGCCTACTCAAGTGGTTTGACATTGTGTGCTTCCACTTCTCCTGCTAGCTGTGCCAAATTGCCTCTGACCTTCTTGTTGTACCATTATAAGCCTGACAATGTCTTAAAAGTGTTAGGAAAATAAGCTAGGTTCTAAACTGGCGTGTTTTTTCTATGAATCTAAGTGGTAAATTTTGCCTCAATATATAAGGGAAGTGGCAGAGCTTGCAAACCACCACTACAGATTACAGGTAGGGGAAAAAAGAAAAAGAAAAAAAATAAGAAAACTTTTGCCTTCAGGAGAGAACTGTGGAATTTTTTACTTCCTAGACCAAAGATCAACCCTCAGAGTCCCAGTCCTGCTACATTATTGAATGGAGATATTAAAAATCACAAAAAATACTCTTAAAATGATGGTATATATTATCAGGGACAAAATTAATCCGTCATTTATTTAAAGCAGTAATAAAACAGATGACTGGTGAACATTGCAACAGCCTGTATTTTGATAATAGGTCAAAATCAATCCAATTTTTCCTCGTTGAAAAATAATAGAAAATCCAAATAATGCAAATAATTTTCATAATAGTTCACTCAAAGGTCTCAAAGATCCCTGTTTAGTAATGTAGATAAGACCCCACTTAGTTCCAGTGAGAACTAGATTTCTCTGTTATCTATTATAGAAAGAGAGGATGTGCTATCAGATCTGATAGCATTAACAAAGCTGTAGGAAAATTCTAGAAAATTAACCATTAATCTAATTACCTTTGAAATATTTCTATTAATTTCAGCAGAACCTGGTTCAGATAATTTGTGAAGAGAATTATACTGATCAAGGCAGCAGTCTGCTCCTCCTCCTGCATGGTATTCACCAAACAGCAAATTATCATGCAAGACAGGGATCGGAGAGACCACCGATTCTTCAGAACAGCCCAGAGCCCAGCTCATGCATCACAAACTCGACTGTCACTGGAATCAGCAACATGCCTGTGTGAAAACTGACTACAGCAGAAAGCCCCAGCTAACGCTACAAGAGCTGCTTCCTCTTTTAAAGTTTGCTGAGAAAGCTATGAGAGAAAAGACAAAACAAATGCGTAAGAAAAATACAGGTCAATACTGTCCTTACAATGGCTACAATAAAACATGCAAAAAATCATTTAGAAATTAAATTCCTGAGCTGTGTATAAGGACATAATATTGTCTTTCTTGTTGCTTTCTTTTTTTTTTTTTTTTTGTGACTAGTGGATAGAGACAAACAGTGATTTCCAGCAATACAAGTGTCTTCTATGTTTTCATGAGTTATGATGCTTAAACACTATAACTTTCTTTCAACAGCCACAATGGATACTTGCAAAATATCATTAAATGCCTTCTTCAAAGCCATTTCCTTGAAGAAGGAGGACAATTGCAACTATAACATACAAACTCCCCATCCATACTATGACAGATGAATTTATCTACAATACACTGCCAAAGAGTCTCTTCCAATGTCCTCCGAGCTTCTTTTATGCCAGTGTTGTCTTCAGAGAGGTTCGGCTTTATTTAAGTGCTAAAGTTTTAAAACCCAGGGTCAGGTACAAGAATTACCAGTTCCCTTCCTGCTAGAAGAGCTTCTGTTCTTCCCCCATATTCCCCAATATGGTATGAGTATTCTAATATTTTGAGATCCAAAATACTTCACTTCTTGAAAGCATAAAGTAAATATCAATCAGAATCCATTTAGAGAATGTGAGGTTGCTACAGCAAATTTTTTGAATTCTGGACACTCTAGTTTTCCTGCCCAGGATGTTACTGTGGCATATAATAATGGAATATAATATCACCATGAAGTAATATGCAATATAAAGTTAGCATAATATAATGTTACTATGAAAATAATATCTTTTCCGTTAAGAAATAAACAATGGAGTGGCAATGAGGATGAATGAGAGTACTATGCAGCATAGTCCTGGCTTCTACTACATCTAGTGTCAGACCTGATTTCCCAATGTCTCTGTAGTCCATCAGAACCCTTTGGGCTGCTCAATGTTATAATGTCTGGAGCCAAATAAGGAGACATCTCTATTGATAGATAACTCAACATGCCCCTCTTGCTTTTTTTTCTCTCCCCCTGTAATTTTCCCCCTTCCTAGACCCCTCACCTGCAACTCTAAAAGCTGATGCCATTAGCATCAAACTGGGCAGTGTGACTACCGTGTTTCTCTCTATACTTGGGCAGTATGATTGTGTTCTCTTTTCCTGCACTGGGTAAGCAATCCTTTAAACACATCAAACAACCAACATCAAAGAAGCCAAAACAGACTGACAGGAAGGTGCAGAAACACTGCTCACAGTCTAAGGTTCATACAGGTTATGAAGAACAAAATCTCATTTGGTTTTGCTCATCGATCCGCAGCAAAAAGAAATTATATGGTCCCTTCGAGCTACACTAGAGTCAAGACCAAATGCATAGCTCAGGGAGACTGCCGTACTGACTTTAATCCTGAACAGCCAGAACATAAAGAGATTGGCAGGTGCTACCAAAAGTGGGGGGTTTTCTGTTATTATAAACACATGTGCTCTTAAAAGCATCCTTTATTACCAGGATCAAGGCAAAGTGTGTGTGGTGCTATATTCACTGCTGCCATCAAGTGGACCAAATCTGTGCCCCAGAATGTGACACAGGTAGAGACAGCTATATTTCTTCAGAACTGCATATAGAATTTTATTAAAGTATAGGAAATAAGACTACCTTTACATATAGCCCATCTCAATTCCTCTCTCCAAAAAAATAAACTCAGTCTGTCTGCCAGGAGTAATATACCTATACCTTTCCTCTCCCTGAATCCAAAGGAAGACAGATTTTAAATCTACCAAAAGAATCTGTAGGGTTTTTATTGGCTGAGGAGACACCTTCATGGGAAGACCTTCAAAAAACACAACCAGATCCTTTCGATAAAGAATGCCACCTACTTCTTTTTAGAGGATTTTTATTCTTTCAATGATGCACTACACTTTTCAACTGGCAGAAGTTGTCGCAGGTGCTGAGGAGCAGTCAGTTTGCACATTTTGCAATGGCAGTAATCATCAGCAATAATATATACAATACCTTCTTCTTGGCACATAGGCAGCATTTCCCTAGGAGTTTTCTGACAGCTGATGTTGAACCTTATTAGTCTGCCATGTATGCAGTCTTAGAGAAAAAAAGCCAAAGCATTAGTCAGGGTAATCTGTATGATTAGCTTCGTTTCTCTGTGCTCACAGATGTGATTAGTAGGGAGCCAGAGGACTGACGTGTTTCCTCCTGAGATCTTATCCAAGAACAATTTCTGAGAAGTTTCCATAGAAATCCCTACTTACACTCTGTGATAAAAATAAATAATGGCATATTGTGGGTCCTGACTCACTTCTCCATAAGCAATTCTGTATCCGTGCCTTTTAATGATCATGGTACTTGCATGTTACACCTGAAACTGACTTTAGAATCCGGGAGATTGAAGTCAGAATGGTTATTGGGAACGTTCAAATTTAACTCAAATAATTTCTGTGGTGGCCCTCCCTTATAACCTTTTGAGCCATCCACTGTTTTACCTGACTGGCATTTATTTTTTCCTCATGTTCTTCAGTGCTGCCTTCTTATTCATTCTGCTCTTAATCAAAACCAAACAAGCCCTCTCCGTGTGACTAGCAGAGCTATCTTATTTTTTTAAAGCTCCCAGAATTTAGGGTGAGATAAGTATATGCAGCTGCAGGATCTGCATGAGAGTTTGTCAGTCACTGGATTGGACCGAACATGAATCCTGGAGAGGCATTTGAGCAACACTGACATCAGCTAACAATTACAGAAAAACATGGCAGAAAAGGGAGCATTCTCTGCCTAAAGCAAGGGAGAGAAACTCTAGATTGCAAGCAAAGAGCAAATAAGGTGGGTAAAGTCTCAGGAAGATGCTTGGATATATCAGAATTACTTGTCAATTCTTTACAGGCAGTTTGCAACAGGAAAATTGAAAGAATAGAAAATAGGATGCAAATCAAAATGCAGTAGAATAATAAATAAAATGATAAAAACCCACAGACAGTTCTAGGCCATTTTCTTCTAAATTTGTTTGCTTTTACAATTTCTTTTCATTTCAGTGGTAATTCTTAAATCTGCCCATCAGGCCAGGTACTTTATTAGAATTTTTAAGTCAGCTTATCCTTCAAATGTATGTATATTATAGCTTATAGTTTTCTAGGAAATTATCTCATACCTTTGTAGCTTTTTCAGTAGTAACCTTAATAGATGACGATACATCAGCTTTTACTTCCATGCTGCTGCTTGATTTCTCTGTTTTATCATGAATCTGTTATGAAGGTCTACTTGGTTCAGTCAGAAAGCAGCATAACATTTTCTTCACAAGCTGTACAAATCATCATTTACTTCTTCATCTAGATCTATTCCATTCAAAGAAATAAAATGAAAAAGAATCCATCACTGTGAATACAACTAAGTATACAGCAATCTTAAAAGTATTATAACTAGTACAAAAAATGATGGTGGCAAAAGCTATTTTTAATAGCAGGTAACCCTATTGATGAGATTAAATTGAATCAGCCTGGAAAATGTTGTTGGTATCTAACCAGCTGTCAAGGCAAGGGCCACCGATATTGCTAAGTGAATTCTGGTAAACTGGATCTAGCCAGCTGTCAGGAGGTCTGACCAGTGTCAAATACCAGTTACTGAGCTCAAAATCCTCTTCTCAGAAATTCCATGAAAATGCTCTGAGTCTTTTTGAAAATTATTGTGAGTAATATTAAAATACTAAGCAGTTTGGATAGACTTTCTAGTTCATGAAAGAAATAGAGAACCCTGAAATAAAGGTTCTTATAAAGCAGAAAAATTAACTGAAATTTGCTAATAATGGAACATCTTAAAAAATCTATTTCTTCAAAAAATGTATTTTTTGGCCTTTTGTTTCAGTTTTATTTAATATTATACCACTTTAAAATAAATAATTTTGAAGTAAAAAAGCTTCTGAATAGTTGAAATGATGTGTTGGAATGTTTTTCTTGGATTTTCTGTCCCTAAGAAAACTCCACTATATTTACCAAAGCAGATCCATTTTGACTGACCCATACATTCCACAATATGATTACACGAATTTTCTTATGCCATCTCTTAAGTAGTTCAAATAATTCCACTTGATTGTGTATTTGCCATTACAAGTAATCCTGATACACACTTATCAGTTTGTCCATTACAAAAACAGTTTAAAAGATATTTCTTCATTTTCCAGTCACAAAACACAATCAGGAAGAAATAGGTGCAGGTAAAATGGTTCAAAATGTAAGCAAAGAAGGTTAGAGGACAGCTCATGATGCTTAGTCTGAGTTTGCAGAGATATATACAAGTTCCATAAGAATCTTTGCCTAATCTTCCCAGATGTTGAATCTTAGCCTGATATGTATGAATCTGAAATTTTTGCCCATATACACTGGGTATGTACATCAGTTTCAGCTCCAATATTCAGAGCAGGGAAATCTCACATTGGTATCTATAGCAGAAACTGAAGCTGAAGCTTGCTTCAGGGAGCTGAATCAAGAGGGAGAGTAGACAGGAAAAGATCTGCAGGAGCATAACAAAATGGAGACATGCAGAAAAAGAAGGAATATGAATACACAAATGATTTAACAAAGCATATGACTGACCTGAAAGTTCATGTTGGATTTGTTGTTCTTGTTCATTACAATTTGACAGGTAAACCAACATCAGAAGTTCCATTTTTAAAAATACAGCAAATAAGCAAACAATAAACCCAAGAGAGGTACTCCTTACGGAAACTTTTATGACATGTCTTAGCCTAGTGTTTCTCCTGTCCTGAAAAAAAAAAAAACATAAAAGCAAAAAATTTTAATAATATCAAGAATATCCTCTTCCTCAGGCATATATTTAAGAAGGAGTAAGAATTCATCATGCAGGCAGTATGCTTTCGAAGAATAAGGAAGTCCACTTTCTTTTTTCTTTTGTTGGGCACCTCTGATATAGCCTCTATCCATTTCTGGAAGTGACAGATGACACTATATCCATATCTTTGCCATTTCCTTGATGCTGCCTGGAAATACCATGCTACTTGACAGTTCTAACTTTAGTATATGTGCCAAGTGCTTGTGTTTTGAGCTCCAGTGTGTAAAAAGAATCCTGTGCCCCATCTGACCAAACACAACCTGGGCCCTGGAAATACTAATCACTTGTCATGAAAGTATGTTAATTGCATTAAAAATTACAGTGTTTTCAGTGAATGCATTTGTCCTCACTGTTGGAAGTCCCCCTGCTCCTGGAATTTCCATTTCACTATGTTTATCAGCCAAAAAAATCAGTCTATGAGGCTGCATGTGTTGTTTCATTACAGATTTCTAATGTACCATTGAAGGGAATAAATAACTGAAAAACTCAATTATTACAGTGGCAATAACTTGTTATATGACTTTTTAAAATTATCTACATAGCTCCCATGAACCACAATAACCTTATTATATTTTTTGAAAATTCAACAAGTGCTTTATTACCAAAGTTATTTTTGCAATTTTTAAAACCAGTTATCATTATTTTCTTGAGACGCTTCAACCACCACAGAAACAACAGGTTGTGGGCTCATTAATTGTTTACAAAGGCTCAGCAACTCTACATCACTGTTTAGAAAACACAGAAAACTATCTCATGGCCCACCCCTGAAGAGGCTAAAATATGAAGACAGAAGAAAACTGACTTAGAATGCACAGGTTCAAATTGCTTAAAATTACATCGTGTAGGCGTTCCTTTGAAAACTTTTCACAGAAAATTTGTGGTGGTCTTTAGCCAAGTTTCCAAAAGATAACTGAGCAAGCCATTTGAAGTTATAGGCATTGACTGCAGGATATTCGGATTTATTCATTTTACTTCAAACAAAAGCAAAGAAACTAGACGCTGCATTCCCAAAGGTATTTGAAGCATTAATGCTCTCATGCCGCCTAATCCTTCTGTCACCAGTATATGAAATTGTACACTGCCTTGATTAATATTCTATTAATCCATGACAAAGTACCCATATCACTCACACACTTATTTTCTCGGCAAGTTCCTGAGATATGCCTCATTAACTGGATTGCTTGTTTGATCTGAACGCTGTCATACTGTTCTGTTGACAGCGAGGGTGCCTCGTGCTAGACTGTGCAGAGAATGGTCTTTATTAGCACCAACCCCTTCACGTAATGTCTTTCTGAACCCTCTAGCCTGATGTATGGAAGATGGCCCAAGGTCAAACAGTTTATGGTTACTGTTAATGTAAGTGTTGGTGTCTTGTCTGAGTTATCGTAAAATTAATTTAACTTACCTTTGACCTACCTTTGAGATAAAAGAAACATGAAAAACTCTTTATGTTGAATGAATCTTTTTTTTTCTTCATGGACTGAAAAAATATTTTTGTCTATGCTGACTTTTTTTCCTTATGACTTCTGAAGGAATTTAGTGCTGCTTAGAGGTACCATCTTGACAGCCCTGACACCAAAATTCTCAGCTAGTTACAGATCAGAAACAGCATGGTCAACAGCAGCACCCTTTTTTTCTCATAGAGAGCAGTTCTTCTAAATGGAGTTATATTTCCCATTCCCTGAGGCTGCCTGCTCTTTTTTCATCTTATCAAGAACTCCAATCAGCTTTAAAGGTACAATGAGTTTTTTAATTTGCCTATAGGGAGGTGGATCAAGCCCTGCACCAAAAGCCTTTTCTTTTTTTTCTTTTGTCTACCTCTGAGTCTCCTTTAAACTTTAATTGCTTAATGAGATATAGATTTTTATATACTCAGAGCTGTATTTTTAAGGGAAGCCTGATTCTAGAAGAGGGTTAGAAATCAATTTTGTTCATTTTCTCTAAGAGGAAAAAGCCTCATTATCCAGACACATACACATACCCCCCCACACCATCTAGATATTTGACATTTGGATCTGGGTGCAGTTCTAAATGTTGGCATTTTCAGAGAATTAGTGGTTTGTGTGCATTCTTACCCAGTTGATTCTGGCAGGCTGCAAATCTGTCTAGCCTTTCTCAAAGATCACCTGTAGTGGAGAATTCAAACGATCTATTCTACTTCTTCATTATCTTTACCATAAGAAAGTGCTTTTTAATATTTAATCTGAATACTCCTCACGAATTTAAGCTGGTCTTGTCTACTGTGGGCATGGAGAACGGATTCCATCTTTCCTCTTTTCTGCAGTTTCTGTATCATGTGCTTTAATCCCACTTTATCTTTAGGAAAAAGGGGGGAATATTATTTATATTTACTGCTTTATACTTCTGCTTAATTTTGATGGAGTATTTTAGGGTATAAATAAACGTTACCTTATCCATACTGTATAAAAAGTGACAAGCTGATGGAGGAAACTGGTGTCCAAACATCGGAGTTCCAGCTTCAATTGACATAGTATACAAAAATCAGTCTCACTAGTTCTATTTACTTACAGCTCTCTGGCATTCAACATATTAAACATAAAATCCTCTACTGCTCTTATCTATAATTCTCTTTACTTTTACTTTAATAAAAAAAAGAATTATTTCATTGACTAGGTGGGATAAGACTGATAACAAACAGATTTCCTGATTTATACTCATTGAAGTTTACTGAGGTCATGCAGTGCAAACCAGTTGAGACTGTGGTTGTGAGCTAAAGAAAGCAAACTTCACTGTTGCATTGCATAAGCACCCCTGAGAGCCTGACAATACTTCTGTTTCTTCTATCGTGCATTAGGTGCTATTGGACCAAACTTGTAAGCAAATAAAGCACCTACTTATCTCTCTAAGAAAGGTCCGTTTTTTTACTCCATACTTCAAAGCAACAGTTAAAAACCTTCATCTGAATAAAATCTTTTCTGTACTGAAGTGAAGCCACACGTGGAAAACTGCTCTAAGGGTATATAATGCATTGTTAGTCAACAGCTTGAAAACAAGTCTTACTGCATAATGTAAAACATAAATTTCATACGGCAAAGTTGTGACAGCATCTTACAAATATCAATAAATATATATATTTACATACTAAAAATAAAAATTAACTGAGTGATCCAAGGTAACAGAAACCACTATTTGAAACCGGAACTAACAGAGCTCCTGGATACATTGAGGTCAACAGTAAAAGTCTTGGTGGTTTTGGCTAGGTCAAATTGGCTTAACGGGGTTAATTATTCTGATTCAAGGTGAGATCTGATGGATCAGTAAGGCATGAACTATGTGAAATACATATGTACAGGGACAGATGGTCAGTCACCAGTTTGACTTTGATCCTAGCAAAGTGTTCCTGACAGCATAAGAGGATTTGTTCTTTATTAATAACCAGCTGGATACAGAGAAAGTTTCTCATTTCTACCACACATTATATAGGTTAACCAACCTTGTAATAGCTATAGACGCTTCCCTCTGCCAGAAAGAAAATTATCTTGGCCAGAGATCGTACCCACAGAGATCGGAAATGAATTGAATTTGACTTGCTTACAGTATCTCAGGTAACATTGCTGATGGCAGTAGTATGAAGAGGTTGTTAAGCAAGCCCACTGGATATTATTATTAATAGACAGCAAATCAAAATTCTGAGCAATTTCTTGCATTGAAAAAGGCTGAATCCAGTAGAGACAAAAATGTGTGTTTCAGTGTATGCATAAAGAAAAAAAATTACATAAACCTTCTCCAATTTCAGTATTTCAGATAAGATTTGTCCATATTGCTGCAGCATAAAAAAAATAATGGTAATACATGGAGGATGATTTAACATATGGTTTTGGAGAAAATGCATGGAAAATAAACTTTTCAGATCAAAGTTTGCCATTGTCTGTGAAACTGATAAAACATCTTTAACAAAAAACTATATGAAGAAATCTTTATAATCATTATATGGAGAGCGTAATTGTGATGAGGCAAGTTTATGTGATACTTGGTATCCCAACCATGACAACATTTAAATACTAGATATTATGTATCAGAAAGTTGGTAATATAAGAAAGAAAAAAAAAAGGCCATCATAAATTTGTCTATTGGCATATTGCGAGGTTTAGATTCATAGCCTAGTAAAGCCACTGTGAAGGTTTATTTTATTCCCAATTAGATCAGAACCCAAAGGTATCCTTTATCTCACCTTAAATCAGATGAGGTCATTATTATTTTTAAAAAATATCAGGGAGTTACATTTTATAACCGAGAGTCACTCTTCTTTAAGAAAGAAAAAAAGTATGTTGAAAGCTAATTTTCATGAAATGTATCATTTAATGTGAACATTTAATTTGTAACACATTTTCCTAATCTTACAATGGCAAGTAATTGGTTTTTCTATGAAATAAACAAAAACTGGTCTGAATATTATTAATATTATTTGCTTGTTATGTATAAGAAAAGAAATCCTTTGCTTTTGCTTGTACAAGTCATTAAATATTAGAGAGAAAATGTATTAGCAATCTGGATACTTCTATTCTTTCTACTCCTGTGGGAGAATGGCTAGCTGAGAAGGGTTACGTAGACATGATCCAGCTGGCCGAGCAAAAGCTTGAGAAACATCGGATTCAGCCCCCGTAACTACTGGGCTGGTAAAGACACCTCGTCCTTGACTATAATTGTTGTAAGATAACAGAGAGGTTGCAGCTGCTCAGGCATGGGAAAAGAGGATGAAAGTAACTGTAAAGAAGGAACCAAGGGCGGAGTTGATCTTTCTAAGAACTAACCAATCATGAGCTTAACTTTTGTAATATGTATGAGCTAATTATGTTAGAACATAAAAGGCCACTGTGTGAATCAATAAACGAAGCTTGCTGATCACTCATATTGAGTGGCCCTGTCTTCCCTCCGTCGCGACAAATGGCGCCCGAAACAGGGACCCTACAGAGGGCTGAACCTGCGAGCCACGGTCAACGGAGTCTCAGTGCTGGTCCTGTAAGCAGCGCAGGAGGCGAAAGGGATTAAAGGAAAAGGTCCCCGCGCCCGAGAGCGAAAGGGATTAAAGGAAAAGGTCCCCGCGCCCTGGAGCACCTATAGAGAGTGTCCTGCCGGCTACGCGCCGCCGAAGTCTGGAAGGCTGCAACAGCGCGCTGACGAAGGTATGAATAGACAAGCGGCGTATGATCTGCTCAAATGCTTTTTAGAAAAGCGGAGCATAGAAGGTTTACATTGTAAAAAGGAATTACCAGAGTTATTAGCTTATGGGGCAGCTAGAGGATTCTTTGCCAATCCCGATACAGTTTTTGAGGAAGAGGAGTGGCGGAGATATGGGGATAAAATATTTGATGAAGTAATAAATGATGAGAAGTTAGCCAAGAAACTGATGAAGCCTTGGCGTGCAGTTATGAACGCTCTGGTGATGCATAAAGCAGAGCAGAGAGCTGCTGCTGCTGCGTCTGAAAGGTTAGGGGGATTAACTGGGACGGGTGCAACTGCCTCGCAACAAAAGCCAGCTCCCCCTCCCTCGGGTTGCCCGTTGCCTCCCTCGGTTCGCACTATAGTCGTCCCTGAAGGGGTAGCGGGAACGTGGGAGCACTCGGTCTTTGTTCCATCTCCTCCCGAGTCACCTGGAGATAGTGAGGACCCATCGGCCCCCCCGATGGAAACAGAAAAAGGAGAGAAGTCAGAAGAAAGTTATGCAGGGAAAGGAATGAGCCATAATCCTTCCACGGAGGGGCAGAGTATTATCACAGAAAGACAGAGGATGTGGCAGCAAATTGCAGAGGAGGCGATGGCCTCCGGAGATAGAGAATTTGCCTCGAGCATTGTACATGAGGCGTTCCCGGTAACTTACCAGCTAAATGACCAAGGGCGAATAACTGCCACAATTCAGAACCTAGATTGGAAGTTATTAACTCAGTTGCGATCCACGGTGAGTGACTCAGGGATCAAAGGAGAGCCCACAAGGCAAATGCTAGACTTTATCTGGGGCACCAATATATTACTCCCGGGGGATGTACGTAGTATTATGAAGTTGATTTTGACACAACACCAGCAGCTGTTGTTTAATGCGCATTGGCAAGCTGCTTGTCAGCAATCAGTTGCCACAGTAAGGCAACCGGGAGATCCGTTACACGGAGTCACCCTTGATGAGCTATTGGGGGTGGGACTGTATCTGCGGCCAGAAGCACAGGCACTTATGGGACCGGATAAAGTAAAAGAATCAATGACATTGGCAAGACAGGCTTTTGATTGTCTTAAGGAACCTGGAGGTGTGCCTTCATATATGGGTATTAAGCAGGGAAGGGAGGAACCATTTGGCCTATTTATAGATCGAGTAGCAGACGCCATACAGGCGGCCGGGGTGCCCGATTATCTCAGAGGCACTATACTAAAGCAGTGTGCTATACAAAATAGTAATCCGGCCACACGCAACATCTTGGCTACATTGCCAGGGACATGGACTATCGAGGAAGGACTAGAAAGGATGGCTCAGGTACCGGTAGGGCCACAGGCAATGTTAGTTGAGGCAGTAAAGGAACTAGGGAATAGTTTAAAGGAACACGCGCAGGCTACGCAGAGTCAAGTTCTTGCAGCCCTTGCTCCTTTGCAAGCCTCCGTTCATCGATTAAATGCTACTGGATCACCTCGCCCACGATGCTACCGTTGCGGCGCTGCTGGACACATCAGACGGAACTGCGACGCCAGCTCAGTATGGTGCAGAAACTGCCGGTCGGACAACCACAATGAGACTGCATGTCGCGCTTCCAAACCGGGAAACGGACGATTCAGCGGGAAGAGCCGCCCCGCGCCGACACAAAAAGCGGCTGCATATCCGGCAGCACTCAATCCCTTCAGCTCAGACCAGCCACAAGCGGAAGCCTCGGCTTGGACCTGGCAACAGCAGTAGATTGTACCCTGTTGGACTCAAAGCCTGTCCAGATTGCTACTAGCACTCAAGGACCAATCTGTATCAATGGACAAGCTGTCGGAGCACTACTTATAGGCCGTTCATCAGCCACCATGCTGGGACTTAATGTGTTGGTGGGACTGATTGATAAAGATTACCACAGTGAGATCCAGATCATGGCCCACACGTTATTTCCACCGCTCTTCATCGCTAAAGGCACCAAGGTGGCGCAATTAATTCCCCTACCACATCTTGCGGGAGCCCTTCCACCGCTGCAAGAGCAGCCACGAGGGCAAGGAGCCTTTGGATCTACAGGACAAATGGCCTTACTAACTGTCAGCTTGCGCCAAAGGCCACAACGCCCGGTTGCTGTGCAATACGCCAACCTAACTATATCACTTGTTGCTCTTCTAGACACTGGCGCTGACATTTCCATAATCAGCACGCATAAGTGGCCGGCTCAATGGCCGACCTACGCGAGCAACGCCACGGTCGCAGGAGTAGGAGGATTGACCCTTGCTCGCAAATCACCCCTTCTACGATGGACCATAGGGGACAAGGTACCATCTGGGTTCCCAGCCGTTGGGTAAGGCCCGCCATCGACCACCCTGAAGTCGCCGCTGAAGGTGACCCGACTAATCACCATAAACCAACGGACTGAGACCGCTGCGCCTGAGTGTGAACCATGAGGTCGCAAAGACAGAAATTAATTGTACAGTCTGTGGGGTCTGTAACCCCTAGGTATTCTGTGCATGCTATTTGCTTAGAAGTTGAAACAGAGAAAATGGTTAATTTAGGTATAGAAAGCTTTATAGTAGTTGCCTTAGTTGTAAGCATAAGAGCCATCCCATATAGCGAGATGTTTGACCCACGAGAAAATGTGTGGATAACTTTAGCTCGATCACTCAACACGACCAGCTTTTGTGCAAGCCTAGCAACACCCCGCTCCCCATTTACTACGTGCCTTATAGGGGTGCTCTTGGAGACTGGTTGGGTCTGTCCGGATGGCTGAGAAACCTTTTACAGACGGGATTGCTAGTCTTAATCATTGTACTAATAGCATTGCTTTGTGTGAGTTGTGTGTTGTCTTGTATGAAAACCCTTGTGTTACGGATGTTTAACCAAGCCTGTGTCATTCAAAATAAAAACGGGGGAATTGTGGGAGAATGGCTAGCTGAGAAGGGTTACGTAGACATGATCCAGCTGGCCGAGCAAAAGCTTGAGAAACATCGGATTCAGCCCCCGTAACTACTGGGCTGGTAAAGACACCTCGTCCTTGACTATAATTGTTGTAAGATAACAGAGAGGTTGCAGCTGCTCAGGCATGGGAAAAGAGGATGAAAGTAACTGTAAAGAAGGAACCAAGGGCGGAGTTGATCTTTCTAAGAACTAACCAATCATGAGCTTAACTTTTGTAATATGTATGAGCTAATTATGTTAGAACATAAAAGGCCACTGTGTGAATCAATAAACGAAGCTTGCTGATCACTCATATTGAGTGGCCCTGTCTTCCCTCCGTCGCGACATACTCCCAGGTCTCGTAAGGCTGAAGAACAACCTCTTAGCCACTTCTTCCATCACTGCTCTTCTAACTTTTACACAGTAATTGCATCTGTGACAGCTCCAATTTATTGTTGGGAGGACGGCAGTTGTCCATTGCATGTAGAGCTTGCATATTCAATGTCCAAATCTGTGGTACTTTCTTGTAAACCTTTGCAATGCTGAAGCAATGACCAAGGAGCATGGGTTAGCAGTGTTCTGGAAAGCGTGTTGTCTGTCTCATTAGTCTGCATCCTGTCAAGGCTATCCAGGCTTATTCAGGATCATCTGCAAAGGAGTCGAGTGTGGTATAACCAATAACAATTTTGAATAGATAAATTCCATGTAATGTCCAATAAAAACAAATTTTCTTAAACTTCTCTTTTTCTTAAATATTAATTAAATGTATCCCTAAAAGCAAATATTGGCAAAGTGTCAAACCAAGTGGAACTAACCCGAATTTCCACATAAAAGCTGGAGCAAAATACCAAAGAGCCTTGATTCAGAACACAAGCAGAGACTGAGAAGGAGAGGATGACTGGTCATTACAGAATTACATTAGATTTTCGAACAGAAAGGGCATTCCAATCTCAAGGCTCTCTATATGAATTTCTGTGTAATCACCACAAAGGTTACCAGTGTGTAGAAACTAATATTTTAGTAACTGTGGGGACATAACAGGACCGTAGCCCTCGGATGTTGTGCTGTGAGGATTCTAGGGGATGCTGTGCAGTGGAGCACTACTTGTTTGCAAATACTGTATCATATTTCTGTCCCAGAATCAGATTATATTAGAAATATAATGAGGATTCATTTTTTCTCAAGTTTCCAGTCTAGATAGTTATGTCAAGGTGTTTAAACAGGTGAGTAAACCATCTCAGTTCAAGGGACCTATCTGAATTAAACTGCACTCTGTACTTCTGAAAGTCTCCTTACTGGAAATACCCTCAGAAGCCAACTCTTACTACTGTAACAAAAGCTATTAAAAATAAATTTAAGGGGGTAGTGGTGGTGGTGGTGTGTTTTCTGTTTTCTAGTTGAAGGGAGATTTATAAATACTGTATTTCTTAATTCTTAAGAATAAGAGAAAAGTTTTTCCTTTTTCAGGAAAGATAGTTTTTATTATATATGCTCAAAATGTAATATGTCACTCAACTTCATAAAACACTTTCCCTTATATATTAAGTTACTGAGATGGCTAAAATGAATTCCTAAACCTATATGAATATTTTAATAATCTGAAGACTACAGCAGGGCTAGTTTCTATTCTTTTCTTATGTTTTGTTGTTATACTTTCTTATTTTTATTGTTAAAATGGGAATGACAAAATAAATTCCATTTTTAAGTCTAAGTATGTCCAATAAAAATACACTTTTTCATCCATATAACTTGCAGTCCACTTTTTAAATAACTTGCAGTTCGATACCACTGACGGTTCTAGGTATGTGTGCACGCAGCCTGTATTTAGAGCCAGTTATAAAACATCTTCTCTCACTGTAGCTTCCTGTGTTCTCACAGTAACCTTGTCTTCATTTTTCCTTTCCTCTTCATTTTTAGAAGCTGTGGACATCTGAAGGGTTGCTGATATTTCTGAAGGGCTGGCACTGAAACTGCCTTCTTATTTCATAGACTTAACTCTGCTGAATCTCTTTTCGCTACTTAGAGACTTATGTATGTCTTGTGTTTTTACTTAACTGAAATTCCCACTTAGTTTGGCCTGTGATCTTTTACAGTACGATGTTCCTGAGACAAAAATATTGCATCTAGGATATCTGCATCTCTAAGAAGATCTTTAGGTATCTTATGCATATACTTCTAAAATTACTGCACAGAGTTCTTTCAAATGCTGACTGAAATGTCTTCCTGCTGTTACTCCCAGCTTGGAAAATATTTTTAAAAGTTCATTTTTCAAAGTTTACATAGAAATTTTTCTTTCCAATTTTCTTATGGTTTCTCAAAACAGAAGAAAAACACTTTTTCTTAAAATTTAAACATTTCTAAGCCATCAAGAAATTTTTTAGGACAATACCTGTTGGGAACGATAGGGCCTCTATGTAATATTATTATATCATAATAATCATTCATTTGCACCTTCTGCATAAACCAAAGGCTGTTTTTATCTTTCAGATGTCACCTTACAGATGGCAGAAGTTCAGGATAGGTGTTAAGGGATAGCTCCTTTCCAGACATGGAGTATTGTACAACACAGGACCTGCAGATCCATCCTGTATGATTGTTCACACCCCATAAGACAGAAGATGGTCTAAGAACTAACTACTAGGTAAGACAAAATTAATACCTTCTCATATTTGGGTTCAGCTCTGCCAAGACTCCTAATTACTGAGGGGAGTGCATGATTTCAAATTCTGGATGGAAATGGACTACTCTCCTGAAGGCTCAGTTATCTGCTTTTTGAAGAACAGATCTATATTTATCACTTTGGCAGTTCTTAGTGGCTGATGTAGCAATGGGAGCCTCTGATGGTCTACTATCTATTTTACTCAAAAGCACCTTATTCTCCTGTATTCTTTGTATACATACATGCACAAACAAACAGATTTGCGCGCATGTGAAAGGAGTTTGGGCGCCTACAGTAGGGCAACAGATACCACTGAGATGATGCTTTTCTACACATCTTTGTAAATTGTTTGAACTCGTATGAGAGTAATTGGTCAACACCAATTTGCATAGAGGATCCAGGATGGATTTTATGTACTGTGTTGCCCCAAATTATGCCTAATTCCAAGATGTAATAATTCGCTACGTTCCCCTCTACTGCTGTCAGCCCAGAAATATTCCCTTCTCTGGGATGCCAAGCTCAGAACAAGTGCGCTTTCCCTTCCTCAGTTTGTAGAAACCAGTTATTGTGCACAGCCCTCAATCTTATTAGTAAAGGTCTTCCTCATTTTTTAGAGCATAAGATTTTCATTTAGAGTAATTCTTTGGTTTATTTACCTCTTACTACCAACTTACTCGTACATCAAGCCTTTTATCCTGGAAAATAAGTGTTTAAAATAGAAGCTAGAGCAAGTGAAACTGTTGGACCAGAGTTTTTAAAAAGTCTAGGGATATCTAATCAGCCCATTCATCACTGTCACACACATTTCCAGAAGCTACTCCAAAACTCCCAACCTCCACGTACTCTCCTGGGAACTCTTCATTGTTTTCTGCCAAAGTGTCAGCAAAATAATCCATTCATATCATTTTGGATTAGGCTGAAACCAAGAGTGCAGAAGAAATGAGGCCTGCAAGGATAGCCTAGTAGCTCCACATCATATATGGAACTGTTTTTGAACTAAAAAATATATTTTTATCCTTTTTTTTATTAAAAAAAAAAAAGTGTTCATAAACCATCACTTCACAATTTTATATTTTCTCTTTTGAGTATATTTTAAATAATAATGCCCTCAGAAAGATGCAGTAAATCTAAGAATACATTGTCTCTTCTCTGCTTCCTATTGGGTTCAAGCTTTCCCTTCCTGTCTCATAGGAGTAGATTTTTAAGTAAAGTATTTAATTGTTACAAGTTCTTTAATTACACTTCCTTTGGAAAAAAAGAGACATCATTAAAATCCCTGTTTTTTAAAAGATTCAAATTGGTGCTGTGTAGAAATATTTGCTATACAAGGTCACAAAGTATCATTCTAAGATTTATTTATCTTAGCATTGTTTCTTGGAAACTCAGAGTTTCTGATGTTTCTGTACAAACGCAGATGACAAATACAGTCCTATTCAGATTTTCACTCAACTTCATCTTAGAAGACAACTTAATGCAGTTTTTAATCTAGTTTCTAATATAGCTTTACTTTCATTTACTTTTAGGCACCACAGTTTACTATTTTCAAAAACATTTTAAAAGTTTAATAAAATGTTACTGTTACAGTCTAAACTTTCAGTATCACATACCCACTTGACTCAGCAAATTGAGATGGTCAAAAAACATATCCTTCTAACAATTTTTTTGTCTTGTAAAATTATTCATTACACATTAAGGGCACATCACGCTTCACTGAATCAGTAGAGTGATCACTGCATGCACTAACCATTCTCATACCTTATGTCATGCTGTAGTTTATTTCTTTTTCTGTTTTTCTCTCACTTTTTGCTAGGATTGTTAACAAACGCATGTCTCCATGTGTACTGGCTATGCACTGACTATTCCCTTCAGTATTGGTTTCTTCCAGTTTAAATATAGGTTGTATGGCTCAGGTGGCCATAACTGTACATACTTCTTTCCATGTAGAATATTACCCTTATAGTCACAATGGTATGGTTCTGATTTTAATTTGTGCAGCCTTAGACCTTTACAGCAAAATGGGCCCAATTTTCATAACTTCTAAGCATGCAACATTGGCTTTGCAAATGATCTCTGAACTAAGAATTCCCATACTGACAGGTACTTTCCCTAATAGTCTTTTTAATGTTCCAGTTTAAAAATTGCACCTTGTTTCTAGCAGTCATTTCTTTTCCCATCAGTTACTTTTAGTGCAAAGGAGACCAAACTTGCAACATACTAGACAGTAGGCAAGTGCCTAAGTGCTGATCCGTAAACAATCTGGATTTAATGTTTATTCACATAATCATAATTTCTTTCCCAGTGGGCATAACTTTAATTTTCTTTAATAATTAATGAAGAAGCTGACTTAAGAAAAATAAAATAAAACCTTCAAGAATCATTCAGCTGAGTCGATTCCTAGATCTACATGCCAAAAATTAAAACTTGTCTAAAAAACTTTCTAATAAGTGGAGTTATGTGCATAAATAACAGCTAATAGTACCTTCCACTTTCCAGTTTAAAGCAGAACAAAATTTACAATGTAGAAGTGTATTTACCTTAATTCTGTTATCTTCCTGCAGGTGCACATTCACTAAGGACTATCTAATGTCTGAAGTAAATGGGACAGAGGAATGACAGACTTTTGTTTTATTTCTTATATCACTACAGTTCATCTCCAAGCCCTATTTACTATATATGCTGAAAGAAATAGAAATCTTATTAAACGACAGTTTGAAAATATGTGATTAAAATGGTATCATAAAGCACTCGTGAGGGGCAACTTAACGTTATCCAGGCAAACTCAGTCTTGATGGGTTTGTTTAATCACATTTCCTCACATTATGCATTTGATTTGTCAGAGTTAACACTTCTTTATGTAGCTTTTCTTTGCACAGTGTCCTAAGTCTAGATGTCTTCATTTTTAAGGAGTATGGGGGAAAACAATTGCCAACACTGTGACTAATGGCGACTCCACAGGGCTGTATAACAACCGACCTGAAGTGCCTCAGCAGAATCTAGAAACAGTGGTAGGTTTCCATCCAAAGTGTGCCAAAAGCATTTGTGCCATCAGCTTCAGGGGTAGTTTGATAACAGCAGAAAGGCATGGCAATGGCAACATAAGGAGTGTCCCACGTGCCCTGGCAGAGACATGCTGACTGAAGATGCAGTACCTAATTAGAGAACATAGCTGCTTAACTCTTTCAAAGTCTGCAGGGTATATTTACAAAATAAGATTTTTTTCAAAGTCTTATAGCCTAACTGAATTGGAGCAAACTTCAATGCCAGTTGAAGGCATTTCACTAACTTGATTGCTCCACTCCCTCTTTGACAACTTTCAAATCCCTATTTCACAGGACGAGAGGTTGTCAAGAGACTTAGGGACCTAAAAACATTAGATTTCTCTTTCACGTTGGCAAAACAACACTCTTCTTTAAACTTCTTGAGTGAAATAGTGAAATTATATCCACAGACATTTTTAAAACTATTCAGTTTGGAACAGATAAGTAGCTAGAAAAAATATAAATATTTAAAACTGAACAAAATATTAAGCAAACTGAAAACAGAATCTTATAATTAGAAATGTCGGCTGATTTTCTACATTTTCTCACTAAATGATGTCCCCTGTAACATTTCTCATTACAGGATGCTCTCTTGAATTGCTGTAAAAAATGCCATACTTTTAAATACATAAATCCACATCCAACTGAGGAAGCCCTATGGTTAGTAACCTAGAGAAGAAAATCATCAGGCATTGTTTCAGTAATAGTATTTCACATTTCTTCAGAACTTCACACAGAAGACCTCAAAGAATTTTACAGTTCAGATAACTGCAATCTAGAAGTGGACTGAATGCATGCTTACAAACAGAAAAGCCATATTATATATAGCAGCAGCTCCCAGCCTGGGGTACTGCCATTGCCAGTAATCCCACTATGGCTGCCATAGCCATAGAGTGTTGACCTGGATAACCTACCCCACCTATTTATCTAGATATTGGCAGGGTCTCTCTAACTTTTTCAGACCAGTGAAACCAGAGACTTTTACAGTGCTTTGCCATGAAATAGCCTTTAATTATAGTAGCTCTAGAGAAAACATTAGGAATATTTTCAAAACAGAATATGGCTGAAATCTCTTTACCTTCTGTCTTTCAACTGTAGAAGAAATATTCTCGTTTTCTCCCCTTTAATTTTGCTTTGTAGATTACCTGGATGATTCACACACAAATTGGCAGAAAAAAAATGGAGAAGACAATTTATTCAGTTGTTTCCAAACAACCATAGTATGCCCTCCAATATATAGCAGAAGGTGGAAAAATTCAGTTTGCCAAGAGAAAAACAGTGTAAATGGAGAACCTGGGCCTGCTTCCACAAAATTAGTTTTATATGAGCAGAATCTTGTCTTAGCACATTGAATTTATTGATCAGCAACATATGAAGCATAGTGTTTTGTATGTCCTTCCCTCCATTTTTCCCTCTCTTACATCTAGAAGAAAAATCAAAATAAGAAAAGGTGGGGATGGGCACTTTAGGGAGAAGTGCCAGCTGTCCACTTTAACAAGTATCATACATCTGGAAAGAGATGGTGAAATAAAAAAAAAAAATATAATAGATGTTCACTGTACAATGATGATATTTATAAACTCTTCACATTGTCTTTCTTTTATACCTACCTTTGGGGGAAAAGGGACAAAATGCCCCTAAAAATCATGGGGGGTAAGAGAAGTGTGTTCTCTGTGGAGTAAATAAGAAAAATGCATCATGTTATAAAACTGTCCACAAGTTAAAAGGAATGTAAGAAAGTCCCTTAAAAGAGCGATTTGCTTAATAGTCCAGCTGCTTGAAGCAAACACTGAGTAAAGATCTTCCCTCCGACAGCACAACCTATTTCAAGATTTAGGACAGACTCTTCTAGATTTAGGAGCAACTCTTCAACTTAATGTGAAAGCATCCTTAGCCTCACAACGTTTCTCCAAAATGTTAAATATTTTTTAAAAGATGGGAAAGAAGAAGGTCAAATAAGTACACGGGAAATCTGTGTTCAGTGATAGATCCCGTGTATTGTGCACCTGCAAGAAAAAGGAAACATATACGGATGTACATGTTATGTCTTTATAAAACCAGCCTGTCTTTTCTTCTATGCTTCTAGATAAATTAGGAGGAGGAAAAACACCCAGCTGGTAATAATTATAGAGGGAGGAAGATTCAATTTGTAGTACAGTGAATGCACTAAGCTTCAAGTGCCTACAATGTTTTTGACATTTTCAGAAGGAAAATAACTCAGACATGAATAAAACATATCCACAATACATTGATAACTCAAAATAAAGTAAAGCACTGTTAAAAACCATTGAGTGTGCTAAGATTATTGGGTTAAAAAAAAAAAAAAAAAGACAAGAAACAGCAACAATCAAAGAAAAAAAAGTCCAAGGTTAAAAGAATCACATTCACTTCAAGGCTGCAATATTTATCAAGTCAACAGTTTGCCCACTGACAAAAATACCATTTCAAAGCTGACCATACAGGCTACCAGACCAGGCCCCTGGGTATGAAAATAAAATAAAGAGTTACTGACTTGACCAATTTTTTTTGTATTCCTCAAGGTATGAGGCAACTTATTAGTCAAAATCCATCCTGGAAACCCATTTAATTAATATACATAAGCATTTGCATTTAATATATAATTTATATTAAAAGAACATGCCAAGACTGATGAGAATTTACCTTTTGAAAGATAACCACAGACAGACTACATAAACCAATGTTCATCTCCCCCTATACTAAGACACTCAACATTCACAAATTTTACCCAGTAAAACTCTGATTTGATTAAAATTCTAGGACTTCTGCTTCTGAGTAGTTCCTTGCCAGTTTTCACATATTCTAGAACTGCTGTCTCACAGGTGCTGGCCCTTTTCTTTCCTTTCTCATCATCTTTCTCAAGCTTTCCAGCTCCTGAGGTGAGCCTCTCCCATCATTCTGCCAAGGCACGTATAGGAGTTATGCCCCAGCCCTTGGTAAGTGAGCTGCTACATATTGAGTTCTGCTGGCAGCAGCCACTCCTGCTGAAGGTCATGCACCTGGGAGGGATGTCTTTACAATTTAATCCACTGTATCCTGCGCTCTGAACAGGTTTCAGCATTGGGTCCAGGTCCTCCTGAGGATGAAGTGGATGTCAAGTAGGGCGGCCTACCTTGGCCAATTTTGGAAAGGAATAAATGTAAGCGAGGATAAAGTGCAAACAGACATCAGGAAAAAAATGCAGAAAAAGTGCTACACTACTGAGCTATATTTTGGATAAATGTGGATGGGGGCAGTAGTCAGTTTAATCACATTTAGACTAGAAGTTAGCAGATAGGCTAGGAAAGGGAGTTTGCTTGCTCGTTTCCTTTTTAGCTTGTTAGCTTGTTGTGGTAGCTTTTTACCCAGCGCAGCCTGTACCAAGCAAACATGGTACTCCAAATTGAACAGAAAACTTATTCTTCCAAGTGTCATCCAAAAGGTAAAAGCAACAAACATGTTTGACAAATTACATTAGATTGTGCACAGGTACTTACAAAATACTGTAAATATATTTTATAGTACTGTGACAACTTACCTGTTCCAAAACACTGTTGTGAACTAAGGCAGAAATATCAGCCCAGAATGTTTAAAACATGATTTAACATTTTATACGAGTATCCTATATAAGTAAATTTTTAAAAGACTTTTTTTTGCATAAAATACAATTTTTCTCATTCCAATTTTTCTCCTTTGTATTTCAATAGGGGACAGAACTAGTGTGAAACACTAAACCTTCTCTTATCTCTTCTAATTTTTGCACATAAAAAACCCCATCTCTCATATTCTCATGCTACCAAATGTATTGGCTTTGAAGCTGCTATATTATTTTTATACAAGTCCAAGGGTGATTTCTGTGTGCCTTTTCTTGAGCCGAGATCTAGTATTTAGTAGGTGTAGCAGAGCTAGGCTCTGCCAGCCCATGGAAAGAAACTTTGTATGTAATAATCATTGGCTTTAAGGTAGGTTACAACTTTGTCATCATTAAACAGTAATTGAGGTAAATTGCATCCAGTGCAGTTATTTACCATAGTGCCATCCTAAAAGAGTCAAGAAAACCAAATTCTCTGTATTCAGTTAGAAACCATGGTGAGTAAATCAGTAGCTCTATGTTCACAGGGCTTTTGTAGATCCCAATTCTGCTCATGTGCCTGAATATTTGCCAATTCATTCCCAATGTATTTTCTCCTGTTCATTCATAAATGTTATCTGTCTCTCAGCTGGGCTTCCTGTGTATGCTCTTGATAAAGTCATTAGACACAAAATCCCTGTGTGTTTACAAAAATTTTTCTAAAGAGATTTTTTCCTGTTTAAATAAGACAGATGTTGGGTGCCAATCCACAATTATATGAACACTCTGATCTCTCTCTATCACAAAACTGCTTCAGCAAATTACTTTAAACCCCACCAGTGGGCTCAGCTGTAACCCAGTAGCTCTACATACTGGTCTCTTGTAGTCCTGTAAGCAGGACAACTCCCAAGCCACAACAGAGAATCTCAGTAAGAAATAAATGAAGAGGAGTCATGGGTAGTTTGGAAGGAATTATTTTGTCTTGAAGATCTAAGTGAGGGGAAAATAAACTTAAGAATTGCAGCTGACCAATTCCAATTTTGCAAAGGAGTAGCTGCTCCTATTTTAAACATCACTAACTTCATGGCCAAGTGCTATAAAGTCTTAGAACACTTAAAAAAAGGTGGTACATCTGCTAGCTAGAAAATAAATTGTTGTCTCTTCTGATCAGCCTTGCATCATCTCAAGACACTCTCTTATAAGGATGACATGAAACAAAATAACTGGAACAGACATAAGCATCCAAACATTTCTATTAAATATCCAGAGCTCCTGGATGGCGGTTGCCGTGCCTGCTCCTTGCCTTCTGCGGTCAACAACCAAGTATCAAACCAATAGTGAACCACCTTATCACGGTGGACATGGCTAAGTCTTGATCTGTGAGTCATTTTCATCCTTTAAGTCCTTGTGTACTCTAAAGCAGCTCTTACTCTTTTGGAGCTACCCCACAGAAAGTGTATGCAAGAAATGCAAGAAATGCTTGTCAACCAATCAGCACTCCTTTACTCTGGCCCGTCCCCAAAGGGATGTTGTCACTAATCTACAATCTAACATACAGAAAGGAGTGGAAAGAGGCACCTGGACTTACTTGTAATTAGGCCAGGCCTTTTGGAGAGGAGTAACATGTCTGAATAATTATTGGAACAAAGTTGTTCCTGTGAGGCCGGGGTTGGAAGGAAAATACCCTGAAAAACTGTGAAAACAAATCAAAATCAGTGTCCTGCATAACTCAAAATCACTCAAAACATGGAAACTATTGCTATTGACTTTGTCTTATACACTGTTTGCACATTTTCTTTCTGGACATAAAATTTAGTCTCAGCTCGTAGAAGGTGACAAAATGCCATAGAGCCATTACTTTAAGGTGACTGGGGCACACACTTTGGTAGTTGCTTTCACTGACCTCCGCAGAGCTCTGACAACTCTACCTTTGCAGAGGTTGCAGCTGTGACGTTCTTCTTAGAAGCACAAGCCTCTGCAGAAATTAAAATTGAAGGGGGAGACTGACTATGATTTTTTGCTATCTGCTAGCTCTTGCCAGTGTTATGAAAAGACAGAAAGGGTTGGTTTTTTTATTTTTTTCCCTTAACAATAATCTTTGGAATTATAGAATTCACTGATTTCACTTTTAATGTTATTATATCTACAAAGTCAGTTGCTATAAGAACTAAACAACATATTATTGAATATTTTTTAGGTGTTAAATGAGCTCAATTTATTATGGAGCCCTGTAGATTCATTTGTATAAACTTCCTAGGGATGTGTAACTCATAATCTCTCTGGGTCTGTGATAATATAACATCTGCTGTTTTCTTATAATGCTCTAGAGTGCCAGCCTATGTACCTAACAAGATGTTTATATTTTCATGTACTCCAGATTAAGAAAACTGCCAGTTTTATTTCAGCCACATATAGACACACGAAATACCTGTAAACACTTCTGTATCAGTGAAAATTATCACTGCTTTTCCAATTAAAAAAGGGGGTTAGTAACTTCTCTCTGTTTGAAAAACATGAAGAAAAACAGAGGCTGCAAATCAGAGGAACTGACATTAACTAAATAGACAAGCAACCATGTATGCAGCAAGTTGAGTACTTTTGCTTTTAGAAAAAGGCTATTGCCGTCAATAACTTTGGATGGTAAATTCCGTTTATTTTCTGCTAATGGTCCAGAAAGCAGGTTTATAAAATAGCCATTCATGCAACTTTCCATGAGACCAGTGTGCAAAAATTAATGTGCCAGCAAAAACCAGATGTCTTTATAGGAAGCTAGCAGGGCTGCCCGTGGCGGCGTAGTCCTCCACAGCAGGGAAGAGATCAGAGCTGGGCCCTGGCTGCTGCTGGTGGGTATGGCTGCCTCAGCCATCTGCAGGATAGCAGGGGCTCTGCGAGCGGCTGCCACGTTACATCAGGAAAGTCTCTGATCTAGAAACCTCGCTTTTTGACTACCCACTGCTTTCTGGTGTCTCAACCATAGGCCAAAGTGGGCATGTCTGCTTCCTGCAAGTGTTGCTCTCTGTCTAAGCATGCTGTAATTCTCAGGTCCTACACAAACAAAATGGTAGGGACATATATTTACTTGTTTTTATCAAAGGAAAAGGTTTTCTTGTGCAGGCATAGCCATTCTACTAATTCTCTATAAGCAGGGTAAGATTTCTGGGTAAAATTACAGGAGCCCGTTCTCACCTGGAGATCTAGTTTAAAAAAAAAAAAATCAATTTTTTGTTTTAATTTTAACTTGAAAGAAAAGCATTTCAACATTTTCATTAAAAAAATAAGGAAAATAATCTTACTCACTAGGGAAATTTCTTCTCAGACTGGGCAACACTGTGTAATTGTTAGTCACTGTAATATTCAGAGATACTATAAATGTAATGCAATAGGATTTACCAGCATATACCTATTGTATCATCAGTTTGAAAGCTCCAAACCTATGTACATATAAATTACTCTAATAAGTGGTAAGTCAACAGGAAACATCTGCTCTAGCTGGTGAACCCACTAATGTGATCCACCTGTCACTATCCAGGTCATTACGTAGCTGTAATTGTGAATTGCTGTAATATTTTTGGCATATATACAGAGCCCCAAGTTGAACTAACAGACTGAGCTGAGGTCCAAGATTAATACGCCTTTTTTTGCGTGTGTTATCCTATATGCATATTTACAATATCTACTAAGGCCAATAGGAAAATACCAAGGAAATTTCTTTGCATGATTTTGCAGTCTTCTTTTCAGTTAGAGGCATTTTAGAAGATATTTCACTATATTTACCACAAATAAGACAGAACAGTATATGAAGAAAGTTGCCATGAAGTATTGGTTCAGAGACTGTTTTACAGCACTAGTTTTCTCATTGTGTCTTCCTGTGTGTCTTTCTATTTATCGCCCCTATTTTCTCTGTACCACTCAGCTGAAAAACTTACTAAAACAAAATGCTTTTAGGAGTAATGTCAAGACTCAGAACTTAATCTGAATTTTTATATGAAATATTCAGTTAAACCAGAAATAGTCTGGTTAAGGTCTTACTGTTCATAGCAAAGTATATAGTCATTAAGAAGGTAAGAGCCAACCAACCTTTTTGCCACTAAAAGAGATCAACCCAGCTTAGGTCATTTATGTCAAATGCACCTCAGAAAATGAAAGTTCTCTTGCACAAATGATGCACATCATGCTTTTAAAAGGTGAAAGCCCTGATATCTTACAGTGGCTTATGGCAAAAACACTTAACGTTTCTACATATACAGACTACTATTATTTCTGGGGATTTTGTTAACATACCAGCACAAACCTATTAACATGTTATAGTTGGAACATAGGCCTGAAAACTGGAACATCTCAGCTCCATTTTTGGATGTATAGTGATTATTTATCACCAATCTTTAAATGATCTTCTGTGTTCAAAAAGCTTTGTTGTCCATTTTTAAATAGCAGACACCATACATTATAAACTGTAGGGTTTCACCTGCTATAACCATTGCTTGTGATACTTAATCGACCAAAGAAATATACAAGCATAATCCAGAAAAAACTATTCCAAGGGTTTTATTATACCATGCTATAAGTCGTCTGTAGGAAGTATTTTAAATAACTTCTTACCTAGCTCTAAAGGGTACACATTGAATTCTTCGTCTGTGTAGAAGTTAGGCAAGGCAGATACAGACACACAACAGTTTCTTCTTCCTCTTGTGTCCTTTTTGTTTCAAAGGCAAAACTCAGTAGATCCCAATTTTCTCTATCTTCCAAATTTCCAGCTGAGCAGCCATTCTCTTTTATCCACTGATAATAAAATATATATGATCTAGGCAGAGAAGAACTGAAAAATCACCAAAGTAGAAGATTTTGTTCGAAGACAAGCCAAAAACCAAATTGAGCTACCCTAGCTTAAATTAAAGGAGAATGAAGCTGTTCTGTACTGTCAGATCCCTGGAGCTCAGTGAGACCAATAGAAGGGGTTATAAAGGAAACACTATAAAACCATAAGTAGGGGGAATTTAGTGACTCTAATTGGACTCCAAGAAATTTCAATCTAATACTTCTAAAACTTAAACTTGGAGCAGGAGGTATTGGATGAACTAATACCTAAATATCTCCTACTGAATCCCAGTTATAACCTCATAGAACATTGGGCTTGTTTCACCACCAGGCAAATGCCCAAACTCCTAGCTATTTATTTCTCTTTAGTGACCAACCTCTCTCTTCCTGTCCCATCTCTTCAGGATACCATAAAAAAATCTTCAAAGGACTTTGGGATAATGCCAATTTAGGATGAGACTGGTCTTGATAACAAAATTAAACCATACACTCTTTCAAGAATAAATTACTGTCACTATTCATGGACTCATTGTGCATTAAATTGCATCTACATAAATAAGTTGACCTAAAAGGAGATGACCTGTACACTGGAGAAGGTAACTGCTGAAGATTGTGTATGTATAGTATCTACACCCCATGTACAATGGTATTTTGGGTTATCTTAAGCTTCAAAACAGATTTTCTTTTTTTTTTCCACCCCTAAGATTTCTTTCTTATGAAAGCTATTTTGCGTACTTTAGCAATAATGTGACAACTGATGGGTATTTCTTATCACTCCAATGTCTTTTATTAGTGTTCATGCAAATTTATTACTTTTTTAATCTTTTCTAAATAAAAGCTCTTTATTAAGGTAAAACATTGAAATGTTAGTGAGATAGTGTTTTCTTATTTAAATTAAAAAGGAATTAATTACACTTTTTTTTTTTTAAAAAGATAAATTTAAACACAAGCTAAAGGTACACAATTAAAAGAGTATATGAGTTGGTAAACTTTAACTTTTTCCTTCATGTCATCATGTTCTTAAATTTCTTAAGTTTTCAGGACAGTAGCAGAAACAAACAAAATATTGCCCAATAGATAGAAACTTACTGTGCTTACACAATGTTATATAACACCTATTAGTATGTTTAAGTTGGTTCTGACGTTATCTACTTTCATGACTAAATACTTTCATGATGAAATACTTTCATTAAATGAAATAGACTCGTAATCAAGATTTGGCATATAAGTAAAGGAGATCCTGAGTTTCATATGAAAAATAAAAAATACAACAAACTATTTTGTTGATATTTTTAAAGGGCAACTTTCAAATTGAAAATTGCTTTTCTGCATGGAACACCTACTAAATTTATAGTATAACTAATGTGACTTAATACTCCGTCCCCATTCTGCATGTTAAACTGTTGTGGTATTATTAATTGATCTTCTGTATAATGCTAGAGTCCACCTGACAACATGACAATTAGATATCAGTATAATTTCATGTGTTTGGGTTGTCCCTATAAATTCAAAAGCAGTGCCAATGTGTAAAACATACTGAACATTTACGTTTCTGCATAATCAAGACATTCATTGGCAGCTTATATTTACTTTGAAAACCCAGGCAGTCCTCTCTCTCCCTTTTTTAAATACATTAAAAATATTTCTATTTTATGAAAATTTTTTTTCAAATAATGATACATTTCTAAATAACCTCTCTTAAAAATTATAACATGACAGTCTTCTTCAAAGAGTTAATACTGTTACCACAACATTTTAAATAGATTTCAGGCATAAAAATGCATCTTCCCAAACATTTCAATTATTTTAATTTTTTTTTTTTTTTGATCCAGTCTTTCCAAGAATTGAATGAAACAATGTGGAACCGAGAAGAACTACAGGCATAATTTATATTTTAGTTAATTAGCCAAACCACATTTGAAAACCAAACAACATTTTTAGACTTTTTTGGTGGAAGGAGACATATTAACCTTACCTTTATCAAATAGAAATTATTTTATAATATAAAGCAAAGCCTCATTTCAAAAGGAAAAAACTTTTCACTTCAAAACTGTTGAATTAAGATTTTTCAACTTTTTATAGCTTCCCCTTTGCTTTTCTTCAACATGGCATGTTCTACACCTTCTTGTTTCAATGCTTAGTTGCCTAAATATGTTAAAATAATTTTTCCATTTCAAATTTTCCTAGTTCCTAACTGAGCAACTTCAGGTCTCTGCTAGCCTATCATAAGATTTGCTTTATTAAAGCAATGAAGTATGTGCCAACTGCATATCAAATAAACAGTTCTATTTGTTTCAGTGGAAATCTTCACAAAGACACAAAAACATATTGCAAACCATGGCCATGTATAAATAAATATAAGCCCTAAGTAAATATATTGATTTTAAAATGCTTTAATGCCTCCCGATGTGACTATGTCATCAGTACTTACTTTTTCCCCAGAAATGTTTGTCGTTTTTAGCCCTAAGTATAGCAATTTTATGGACTACTTTGTAGTATGACTAAGAAGCGCCAAAAGAACACACCTGTGATGGCCAAAATAAAGTCATCCAATATTTTTTCCCATATTTTCACATAAGAGAAAATTTCCAAGGATAAACCATGTGAGATCTTCCCACATAATTATATGGAAATAGGTCTGGAAGGAAGCTACAGATGTCACGTTCTCTATGCTTAAATTTTACCTTTGAATTATTTTACTTCACAGATATGACAATTAAGGTGGTGCATGAAGATAGAGAGTATTAAACCCTGGAAGTATGGAAAACTTATTTATATGTTAGCTAATTGATAATTTTTAATTAAAGTCATAAAAATTGACTTGGAAATCTTCCCAGCTCCTCCCACAGGGATTAAGAGGCCATCTTCTCTAGATTTAAGAGCCAAAAATTAGGCCTTTAAATCTAATGTCAAATAGCCTTAAATATATATTCCATAGATAATTTATGAAGGATTAGTGGGAAAAAATATATAAGTAGAAATAGTATCATTTCACTATTTAGGAGTCTGACTGCTCTCATATAATTTGTTTTATATTGGATTTTTGTTAATAAATGCTCTAATGCATCTTTTCCCATTGTTCCATTCCATATAATATAATCCAACACCTTGAATTTATATAAAAATCTAATAGGGAACACCTCATTATTATAATTTTAGCCACATTGATTTTTTTTTTGTTACTCAATTTTCTTCTTATGTGTTTATTTTATTACTTCCTTAAAACACTGCAGACTCTGTTTGTCCTTCTCAGTTAATCACCAGGTAGAAAGCAACACATTAATCTAATTACAGAAATTCATCTTGCTTTTAGAGAATTTTCATATTACTATTAATAAGCAAGACATTAAATTCAATACTGAGGTTTTGTAAGAAGATAAATCTTAGTTTAATCAGTTAACATGAACTAAACTGATATTTTAGTAAAATTTCTTATAGTGAAATATGATGAGATTCTAGGTCAGATCTCTCACGATTTTCAAAATTTGACTCTAAAATACCAGAGATGTATATCTCTAAGTGTGAGGCCAGGACAAGTTGGCAACCATCTCCATCGAGTAACCTTCTGCTATGAAGGTTTCTTCGTTTATATGGGTTCTTCTTCCAGCCCTCTCCATGTAAACCCCACAGTTTCAATGTGTTCTGCTGCTCAAGTACTTGCGTGTTTCCCCGCTGGTGATATCATACAGGTATAGATGAAAACCCTCTAAAAACTTTTATGGTCAAAAGGAAAAATAGCAGATTAGGTCAATAAAAATAATATGATTTCGCTCATCTGAATTAAAACAAACTATTTTCAGTGGAAAACAAAAAAGTTCAGTATAACTAAAATAAAGCCTACAGTGTAACAAAGATTGACAAAGCTCCTACCTTTGCAATTCATATTTCATGGGGGTAAAAGCCTTAACATTTGCTGTTAGAGGCCTGAAAAATCATCTCCTTTCATTCTGAATGGAAGTGAATGAGAATTCAGAGTGGTAGGATCAAAAAGAAAAAAAAACACGTACAAAGAATCTTGACAGGGACAATATTATTTGGTCGTCATTTATTTCTACAAAAACAGTACTGGAAGCCCACGTACATATCAGAATTATTTTTATTTTTTTTTAAATATAAATACCTTAGATGTGTGCTAATTAAAAAACCCTAAACCATAAGTGGGTAAATTATAATTGCTATCATCAAAGTATCTCCTGCTTTTAGGTGGATTCTATCAAGCCTAAAAGCATTACTCAGGAATGTACAGAGCTGTTTCTTCATCACACTGTTTGAGCTTTTTCTAAGCAAAAAGAGTAGATTCCTTATCTGAAGAATCTTATTAAAAGGTTTCTTATTCATTGGTCTTTTTTTGAGTATAGGTCTATAAAAAATTAATGCCTGGTTCCATAATGCAAGATATTAAGTTTCTCTTTCAACCAATCAGATATATAAATTAAATATTTAAACAACTTTATTACATTCTGTAGCACCTACAGGTATTGCCAAGACAGTTTTCTACCTTGATCCAGCTGTATAATGTCAAAGAATAGCAAAATTATTTTGGTTCACAGCCTGGAATTCTTACTGCCATATCTCTGTCCTGTTTAAGAAAACTTCATTTTTGATAACTGATTTAGGTTAAGTCCTCTGACTAGAAGATTGGACTGCAAGATGATGCAGGATTGATGACTTGCATTGACTCTGCATATTAGACATTACGAGAATATTTAGCTAAATGGGATTTCTGGGTAGTGGCTTAGTTGTTTTGACAGGATAGTGATGAATGCACATTTTATATCAACTTTTTGAAAGCATATTGTGCCGCACAATGAGATATGCTCTGACTGGCATATTGCAGACATTTTCCTTAGTACAGGAAGCTTTTTGCAATCAAATGCTGCAATGAATAGATAGAAATGCTGCAGCTCAATTGAATATGATCAGCTAGTTCCATAAGAACAGATGGAATAAATGCTTGTGATATTAGGAATCTAAAACATGCATTTAAGCTGAAAAATCTGTACATAAAGTTATAATGTTTCTGAATAGTATAACAAATTATTATTTTTTTATCTCCTTTATTATTCTGAGCTGGTGGTGCTTGCAGCATGTACATCTGTTTCAAACAAGGTCTGGGTACCTTCCTTCGCTTTATAGACGAAAATATTTTACAACCTACAAACTAAGGCTGTGTTGTAGCATAGAGAATAATTATCACTGGCAACATTAAATTCCTGGGAGAACGAGGAAGGCTTTAGGAGTAAAAAGCCCTTTTGCAGGTGCAGTGGGCTCTTGTGAAGTTTCAGGGGGCATGGAGGATTTGGGTGCCCTCAAAAAGGGGAAAACACATAGAAGTCAGATTTGAGAGTCTGAGAAGAAACACATAATCTTTCTTAATCTGAAGAAGATGCTTAGTATGCAGCTTTTTTTTGCAGGTAGCTTTCTAAAGCCAAATGGAAATACCAGCCTAAATTTCTTTCCTCACAAGAACACTTTCTGGACCTCCCTTGGTAACTAAGTTGGCGTTTAATAATGCCTGGAGAAAGACTTATGCCATACTGTATGATACTTGTGTTCTCAGTTACAAATGGAAAATAAAAAGAGACAGTCTAAGGAATTTACTTGTGCACATAATGTTAACTATGAGGAGAAATCCCTTTAACTCATTCATGCCAGTGCAAAAGACGCATCCTCCAAGTTTCTGTTATTAATTGCTTTCATGTCACAGTGGTTCTATCCTTATTTACTTCTAAGTAAGAAGTAAACATCCTTACATCCTTATGTGAGGATAGAAGTAAATAAAAACTTGTAGATCATTATGATATAAAAGACTGGTTCCCATGAAACAATAGATTTAGGGTATCAGTCATACAACAATTTCACCATACTGTTTCTTCTGCAGAAGAGTTTGATCGCATTGTACTTCCTTCATTTATAGGTAACAATATAAAAATATATTAACTGTTGAAATTAAAAGTTGTAAACATAGTAATACAATATATTAAAGTAATGCAATCAATTATTTTTGCACGACTTTTGTAGTCCACTCAACTTCACAAAGTTAAAGTTTTTTGATCCGTAGTTTTTTATCTTGTAGATAAAAGGATGGCTGTTTAAAATTCTGTCTTATCTAACAAACCCATCATTAAGTGAGAAATCTGTAAATCACACAAAAGATACTGTAAAACACCTTGAAGTGTTTCTAGTTTTAAAAATATTATTTAGATGTGAATGTAAAATATATGACAACACAAGCTCTCTGATTAGGGTGTTTCATATGATGAGTGCATAAGGCTTTTGATCATAGCACAAAGGAACTTTTATTTAAGTAACGATCTGAAGATGTGGTTTCCGTATTACCTGAAACCACATTTTTAAAATTTTTTCTATAAAATGATTCTCTGATATTTCAAGAGTCTTGATAAAGGAGATAATGACTGGAAAAATGGAGGAAAAGACATTGAAGTTTCCGTTCAAAAAGGATTTTTCAGGAAGATGCTTTTACTCTGATTCAAAGCTATCTTATAGAAAAATAGTATCTACCAGCTCTGAATTTTAATAACGAATAGCCATGCCAGAGGCTACTATTGTCAGTCCCTCTTGTTCCTGGGTACTTTACATAGTTCTGAGCTCTTCTGTACATCAAAGTGAGTATGAAATCTTGAAATACAGTGCATAATCTCAGTGTCACTACTTGATTTTAGTAATGGAAATACTTCAAGTGGTCATTTCTGTTGAACAAAGAGAGGGGGAAAAGCAAAAAGGATGTGTTCAAAGATATTGTGTGAATTATTAAAATGCTACAGGAGTGCATCATGATTCCTTACTGGTTTTTGCAAACTTTTATTCTGTAGAAAGCATGAGTAAATAGCTCAGCTGCATTTCTTTTTTCATCACCCACTGCTTGGATTACAGTAAAGAAACAAAACACACAGTTTGAAAAAAAACAAAGGTTGTTTTTTTGTTTTTTTTTTTCTTTTCATAAAAACCAACCTCCTTTGACTATCAAAATGATCTGTTCTCATCTCCCTGTGCTAGCTTCCATATAATCACTGCATCAGCTTTGAGGTTCAAGTTCAACAGAATATCACTTTATGTTCTGCTCTAAAGGCACTGAACAGCTCTTCGAGCAAAATGGAACAAAGAATGAAAGAAAACTAGTTTATAACTATGAGTTTACCAATAAGTTCTGAACAGGCGAGGTCCAGAGCTTTCAGCTCTGACTAGAGCAATAGAGGTTATTCAGAAAATACTAAAGCTTATCCTGGATAATCAGTTTTGCAAAACTTTCCAGTGATAACAGTGCCAGTAGATCTTTTCACTCATTATAGGGCAATAATAGGCATTATTTTTGCCTTCTTAATGTAAACCTCAAGAAATGAACTATCCCATCTTTTCCTGTGGTTCCGCACAGTTTTTTTTCTACACCTTATTTTTCCAAAATACATTGCTGAATCTGGCAACTGGCCAGGGATTACAAATACTAAAGGCAAGCTCATGATAGGCTCTAGCACTAGAAAATTAACTTTAAAATCATGTTGAAACTTTCCAAAGGTCAATGCTACCAAAAAAATAATGCTAATATAGTATTAGGAATGCCTTAGGAGTCATATTTAGGAGCTGCAAAATAATGAAGTATATGATCGTCTTGGTGGATGGAAATGACCATGGCTTGGCTAATAAGAAAACACGAGCCTTGTAAACTTTCTGATTCTCTTATAACTGGATCCATAAAACCATCACAGGGCATTTTGAAGTGTCCTTTGATAAAACAGAGACTAACTTTGGGCTACTTTGTATAAAACTCACCTGTCATTACGTGGGGGCATATAATATTTTCAGAACAAACTGAACTGTTAAGGATGCAATATAAGTTACTAGTGAAAGCAAAAGAATAACTAAAAGAACAAAATGGATTGGAGAAAACAGACCTGTTTTAAATTGAACTGTTTTTAAAACAAATAGATCTGTGGAGCCATACTGCCACCACCTTTACAGGCATTAATGTAACATCATTTAACTGAATATTTGGCAATGTCAGGGTAAAATTCCATAGCAACATATTGCATATAAGCCAGAAGTGTCCAAACTCCCCATCCTAAATGCTCCCCTCATTCAACTTTTGCTTGAGGGATGATATTACAGGGAAAATAAACTCACATCTACACTGCTCCAAAAGAGTGTCTGTAAGGTCATTTCTATGTAGAAAGAGGAAAAAAAAATGTGGCACTTCTTCCAGTCATCGTCTTCATGATCAACCTCCTTTACCTGTCTCCAGAGAGAAGATACCCTCTGCAAACCAATGGTTGAATCCCTCACTGAGGTAGTTATTACATCTGCCTGATGCCTCCAGTCACTGTAAGGACATGGTGCCATGTAAACATTCATCACCACACAGGTACTCCTGGCAGACCAGAAAAGCTGACCAACATTTAGACAAAAAGTCAAACATAAAAAAAAAGTAATGGCTTTGCAGTAGATTTTTTCTTTTTTTTTTTTTTTAATTATTATTATTTATTTATTTATTTCCCAATTAATTTTTCAGAAAACACTAGAAAACCCACATTCAAGTCTCCCAGTTGGGAATGTTCCTCCATGAAAGAGTATCTCCAGAACACAGAGTTGGAAACCTGATCTCTAATCTTATTTTCCACTCTCTGCCCAGAAAGTCTGTCAGGGATTTCTAGTCACCAGCAGCTACTGCACTGCTCCCATGGGGTTGTTACCATTCTAATTCTAACACAGATGAGAAAAGCAAAAGAAAGAACTGTTGTTAATTGTGGACTTTCAGATATATTTCCTTTTCAGTAGCTCTCATAGTAGCTTGAGAGCAGGAGAGGCTTTTATCAGTGGCTCCTCAGGTGGATTGAGTTAGGTCCTATAATATTATCTTCTAGTTTCTAAGACCCAGAAGCAGCTGAAACTTGGAAGATTCATTGAATACTCACTATCATCCTGCTTCACATCACTGAAGTCTTGTGGTTGCAAGAGAAATCATAGAATCATAAAATACAGAATCATAGAATACAAAAAAGGAGAACAGCTGTGCAGATCACACTTCCTATACTCTCACTGTACTGAGGAGACTTAAAAATTACAATAAATTAAAACAGACATGCACTGAGCTCATACTAATTCATCACAATCAAATTTATTTTCCTCAGAATGCACTACCTATTTAAGAGCATGAGATTTAGTGTCCCTGGCCACCCTACTCAGACCCTGACCACCTCAGACTACCACTTGGATACTACTGAGCAAGTATTACTAAACTACAGTCTCCTGCATTCCTAAGACTTCTGACTATATTCAAATGATATTGAGTTAAATAAAGAAAATCAAAGGGTTTTCATCCTTTAAGTAGTCTATGTTTGTAGAAGAAAAGATATATTTAAAAAAAATAAATAAAAGAGACAGAGAAGATTCCAGTTGTTTAGGTTTACTTCTTGGAGCTAAAGAAAAACAACAAAAAACCCCATCTGCTTGGACTCTGATGGCTGTAAGTTTGTTGATGTACAAGCTCAGCATGAATCCTATCATAATTTTATCTGCCTGCCTGTGTTGTCTGTTTTATATCCCTATGGCACTGTCAGGATTAGGTTTTACTTAGGTCCAAGGCTTGGCTCTCTATTAAGCAACTAAACGGTGTTTCACCAGTTAAGATAGTGTGGGGAAGGAGTGTAATGAATGTCCTAATCAGCTCTTGGGATTGCTAAAGATTTCATATCTTCTTAGAGCATCCAGACCGAAGATGCACGCAGATGTGCTTAATGTCTTTGTGTGCTTTGGTAGCGCAGTTCCCATAATAATGCAGCATCTGCTTAGTGAAAAAGATTCTTCAGAAGTACAGAACAGACAAAGAAAAAAAACCATCCTTTATCTTTTATTTGTGCAAAACACTTGAGCAACTGCAGCATGGTTACATAACCTACTTGCAGAGAGGGAAAAATGGTGAGATATAGGGTGCCAGGAATTATCCTGAAATTATATTATGGTCCAGGGACCATAAATTGCATGACAGAGAAGTGCTTGGCAACTGCTATGCAAACTCAGCAAAGTTGTACACACATTTGAAAAAAAACCAAAACAAACCAAAAAAAACAAAGAATAAAAAAACAAGAAAAGCAAACAAATAGAAGAAAAAAACTTTTGCAATTTTTTTGAGTGCTGAATTTAGACTTCGCAACCTAGAGGAGAGTTAAACAACACTGCAGAATGTCCTTGTACACAGTTTGAAAATATTTTGAAATGTCCTGAATTCTTTTTAAACACTTAGCATCTTCTAGAAAAATCTAGCTGGCTGAGCATGGAGAGTGAGAACAGAGTCATAAGAGTGAACAAATATTTCCAGCACATATTATGGAAATGATAGCACTCATGATTTTAAAATGCATGATGCTTGCACAGATGCCTTTTTGAATCCTGCAAAAGTATCATACCATATAAAAATTATCTCTAGTGTTTGCAGCAACTCTGGTTTTATGTCTGATTGAGTGTTCAGTAACTACATAACTAACTACATAAGTGTTATAATTTTAATTTCCATTCAGTCCCTTTATAAACTTTTAAAGTTTGGCTATGTGCATTGCTTTGTCAGGAAAAGTATCTCTACTTCAGCATTTTAACTATAATTAATGATGACACTCACCTTGGTTGTTGCCAAGTTTATATTCCCTAAGAGATGGAACAAAACACACAACGTGTGAATTATTTATACTTCCATATGGAGGCTTATTGTTAATACTTTCTCAGTAATTCTTAAGCGTTGGATCTTAATGAGGAAATGTAGATCACTGGTGCGTTTAGTTCAAAATATAAACAGAAGCATGTATCCAAAGAGATGAAAATGCTATTGTACTTCAAAAATGAACAATAAAGAAACCTTCCTTCCTGTCAAAATTGCTGTGACAGCTTTCAGAACGCATCTACACATGAACCTAGATACCCTTCTCTGCTGTATAATCTGCCTTTGAGCAATGACACACTGCCAATATTTCAACAAGGAGCTTCCATAAGTTTAAAAAAAATAATAAAAATCTCTGTTGTCTTGCAGTATCCCTTTAAATGCCAGGCAATCTATGATCTATGGCAGGTTGAAGGAATGACAGGATATAGCTCTTTACTTTCTAATTCAAACTGTTCTCATGTTAAGAGGGAAAGGACAGCAGCATTTGATACAGAAGCTTTAATTTATATATTGGGTGGAACAGGTGCTCTATCTTCAAAACAGTACCTCAAGTGGGGTTAGCAGCAGCTCAAATGTGCTCTGGATCTCCTGCAGTTTGGAGGGAGCCCTGGACTCACTGTATTACTGTTCAATCATGTTCTGCTAGGTATCAGTTCAAAATATAGCTAATACTTGGGTTTGTTTCTTTGATCAAAATGCTAACATTTTCTCTTCATTGCTCAAATATCAAGGTATTCATTAGTTCGTGTGGAAGTAGAAACTTGGAACCAAGCTTGATCAGAAAAAGGGAAAAATTCTTTTACTTTCTATCCTTTGTAGCTACACATAGATATCTAGATATAAGAAGGACAATATAAGAAGGACATGGACCTGATAGAGAGGGTCCAGAGGAGGGCCACTGAAATGATCAGGGGGTTGGAGCACCTCTGCTATGAGGACAGGCTGAGGGAGCTGGGGTTGTTCAGCCTGGAGAAGAGGAGGCTCCAGGGACACCTAATAGCAACCTTCCAGTACCTGAAGGGGGCCTACAGGAAGGCTGGGGAGGGTCTGTTTACAAAGGCCAGCAATGACAGAACAAGGGGTAATGGCTTTAAACTGGAAAAAAGCAGATTTAGATTAGACATTAGGAATAAGTTCTTTACCATGAGGGTGGTGGAGCACTGGAACAGGTTGCCAAGGGAGGTGGTTGAGGCCCCTTCCCTGGAGACATTCAAGGTAAGGCTCGACGAGGCCCTGGGCAACTTGGTCTAGTTGGGGGTGTCCCCGCTGACTGCGGGGGGGGTCGGACTAGATGGCCTTTGAAGGTCCCTTCCGGCCCAGAGGATTCTATGATTCTATGATTATAATATTTATATAATATATAATATTTCTGTTATATATATGTACATTCTGTTCCAAATATACATAAAGTGCATAATTAAACTTCCCGCAAAATCTTATTTGCCCACAATTTTCTCTGACTAAAAGGAAACAATAATTTTCACCTACATTTTTAATTGGATTTTCATATCGTTTCATCAGCCCCAGGGCAGGAAGGTAGGACTAGATGATCTTTGAAGGTCCCTTCCAACCATTCTATGATTCTATGACTTCTATTGTTCCTAGATACTTGCGACCCAGAATAAAAAAGCACCTAACTTGTGTAAAATAACAACACAGCATGTGAAGGGAACTGCAAAGTCTATCTGAAGTCTCTGCAGAGGAAGAAAGCCTTTGAAGAAGAACTGTCATTCTTAGCACACATGTGTGAAAATCCCAGGCAAACACTTTGCATAACACAGACTTGTTATATTGTGTGATTTCTTGCCAATAATGTTTCTGCATACCATCTGATCTTTTAAAAGATCCAAATGAAATCCACCAACTGACAGCAGAAAAAGTTTAAGAAAAAGCGGGTGATAGGAGAAATCAAAGCCTTTTTCTGTTTCCTGTACTTTTCCCTGACTGTCTTTGCATTTGCAGAGTATCTCGCTCTCAGAGTAGAACTCGGGTGTTGAGAAGCAAGGCACTGTATGAGTTTTGCATATATTTGCCAGCATCAGGTGGGGAAAATGAGAGGATTTACACCCTATTTGTCCTTTCCAAGTAGTTTTTTTTTTCCCCAGTCATTGGAGAGATGCCAAACCCATACAACTTAACTGTCCAGCTCCCTCCCCTTGGGCACTATTTAATGAAGGTGGGTTGCATGTTCTCTCATCCAAGTGGTTTCAACCACTCTGTGACAGCCATCCATTCAATATTATTCCAGTTTACATAGGAAGGGGCATCATATGGTATAGCAGCAGCTGTGGGGAAGCTCTGAGAACAAGTGACATTTTGGTCCTTTTTTGTTTCCCCCTTTCTCAGACAATATGCTTAAACTGAGCAAGGTAGACGCAAACCTTTCTGCAGATCTCAAAATACTGTTTTGTTTTCCAGCTTCAATTAATTCATTTTGTACTCCTTATCTGTGATAAAATACAGGAACTGAGATCAAGAAGTACATCAGCCTGAGTGAAATTGTCCTATTTCATCTGTAGTAAGAATCTCCTTCCATATTATATGAGTATGTCCCAGAGTTCTGTCTTAAAATTGACTTTGTCTCATGGTTTTAAATTTCTATTTCCACTGATGTATATATATTTATATGTTATTAATTTAGTTATCATGGACTGATGATCATTTACCAGTTGTAAGACCTTTTAAAATTCAAGAATGCTTTAAAAAATGTTTAGATAAAAGTTGGAGCATTGACAAGATGGAATCTTGTCTCCTTGATGAATTTCTAGAGGCAGACCGAGAAAATGTTACTCACTAAGAAAATAATTTCCCAGTCATTATGGAATCAACAAAATTTGGAAATTCATTCTAGTCAGCATAGCAAAACTATTAGTTCAACTCTGAAACTCTTACATTAAAAACTAGCAAAGTGTATTTCTTGTAAAACCAACCTAATTGTACATTATATTTCCTAATCAGAAAGTCTAGTAAAGTGGGGTAAGATTTTCCTTGATCAAAGTTCACTCATTTTGACATATTTATAAAAGAAACAGAGCTTTGGTTTTATTTTTCATAGGATCTCTAACTATTTGTTTCTAATGCCAAACTATTGTGACTGTTCTATATTGCATATAGCTAAAACATGATCGGCTTGCTAAAAACCTTACTTAAACATGGGGCAAGCCACAAGGGATAAAGCAGAAATCAAGACATCTAAATTTAAGGGGTTGCTGCTGTGATTGGCTGTAGTTAGGACAAACATATGTTGAAGGATGTCTGTGTTTCTAAGACTATGTCAAAATTCAGAATTAGAATTTAGATTTTAATTTTACAATCTGTAATCTAAAATATCCTCTTTGTTTCTCTCTTCACCTTCTCCTGTGTTGCTCTCATGATTTTCCTCAAAAGCTCTTTCTTTCTGTCCCAAGTATGAAGCCCAGTCTCATAAAGTAAGAAATGCTAAATAATAGTTTGCATATTTACTTAGACTATAAGGAAACCAACAAAACAAGCTTGAATGGCACTTTCCATTGATGATTGTCTACAAATGAGAGCTATGGATAGCACTTCAGAAATCTCAGATTGCAAACAAAGCAGGTAAAGACTTAAAGGTGTCTGTTTGAGCTGCTGACAGGGTAAGCATTTAGTTAGGATTTTAGTTCAGATCACGATTGTGCTTTTTATGTAAGTCCCCATTTATTGTGCCTTGGTTTACTTGGCACAGAGATCTCGGAGGGTACTAACTGGATTCCATACACCATACTAGAAGAAAGAGTTCAGAAGCATATCGAGTACTCCAATCAGTAATAGTCATTTAGCCCAAAAGGGCAAGGCTAGAACTAGCCTGTGAGACGCAGTCTGGATTTTAGCTTAAAAAATTTCGAGAGCCATCTAATCTTGGTTACTCAAAACAGTCCTTTAAATGTTAACATATTTTACTTGTTCTTTTTATTTAAATCTTGGCTTTTTTTTTTTTATTTTCAATTGAAGAAGCATTAATGTTATGAAGTAAGAGAGAATGTATTAAGTGAGAGAAATGGTAAATTGAGCAGAGTATGTCTGCCCTATGCATCTAATGCAGTGCTGTTCTCTCAAACTAAAAAAGAATTTTAAAAAATTACTAATATAATTTTAAGGGGGAAAAACCCCAACCAAATAAGTCCATTTTGCTTACATTTTTGATTCAACACTTTTCTAGAACTTTGTACCCTGTCTAGTTTTAAAAGTCTTGAGAAGGGAGACTCTCACTGCTTTCTGTAGTAGAGTTTCTAGCGTCTTTACCCCTATTTGTGTTCTTTTATCTTAATTTTATTTGGTGCCTATTGTATCCTTTTTGCACCTCGAATAATTCATCTCAATACAAAATCAAGATTCTCTTTGGATATTTGTAGATAGTTCTCCAATTTTTCTTGCTCTTAATACTCTCATAAATCAAACTCTGTAATCTATAAGTTTGTGCTAGGCAAACTCACAGCTTTGAATGCAGTATTGCCTGTGTGATCTCATCCATTGCACTAAGCATTATAAAGCAGTGATTTATTGGAATAGGGAAGCCAAGTAAATTCCCCGTCTAGACTAATGTAATTGTTCCCTTGTTCTAAAGGTTCAATGATTTCACGGTTAGTCATTCTATCTCTTTTCCCTACAAATGCATGCGGATACCCAAAAAAACCTAGAAGACTGAATCCATAAATATGAGGTAAAACAACTGCAATCCATAGGCAAAATAAAATTTATTCGTGTCTTGCATTAACACAATTTCAGTAACTCAGTGTTGCTAAAGACAAAGCAACCATACTGAAAACAGGCTGGTAGGCAGCTTTACTATTCGTGTCTCCAAAGATTAGGAGATAAATGCTGTACACACTGAGACCAAGCTGTCTAAAAGAAAGCACTGTGTGCATTACATATTCTGTGTGTGCAGTTATACAACTTGTACCTCCACATAAAGCAAGTATTGATGATTCATACCATGCAAAATCTATTAAGTGATTTAATGATGAACAGGAAAATACATTAGTTTCTGAAAATGTTATTCCAATAGATACACCCCCTAGTCTCCAGCTTCCTACCAACACAGGTAATATATGTCAGTAAGAGAGTATCTATGTATACATAACCTATCCTCAGAAATTAGTTTGTCTGTAGTTTGTCTGAAGTGGCTTCCTATGATCTATGTTGGCTTTCAGACTAATATAAATTTTGTACTAGAGACACCAGGTATTTATTTTATATAAATATTTTCAAGTTAAAAAAATTAAAACTGTAAAACTATGATTTTTTCAGATAATAATTGAAATACATAATAACATTTATTATTTCAATTTTCCATCCCACCTAATGATCAGTTTTCTCTTTGTAAATCCATACCTGTTGGACAGGGCGAAGTGTCCTAGATGTACATGGCGGGAAAGCAGAATTTAGACTTACATGGTCAAATTCTGCTGCACACTGGTCTGTTCTGAGAGTCAGTCACTCCCTGAAATAAATTCATAATGCAAACTCTTAGCCGAGTACTGTTACAATTTAATGAGATCATTATAATTTTGAACTTTATTGCTTTCATCAAATGTACTTTTGAAAAAGCATCAACTATGGTTTAGAATTTCTATTTAACTTTAGCTTACAAACTCCAAATGCGTCTGATTCGACTATTGCAGTTTGGGTTGACTAATGATGCAGACTCTTTCCCATAACTATATATTGAAGTTGGGCAATCAACAGAAGTGACAAGGAGGCGATTCTTCAGTTACGTAGCAATACATTAACCTTACTGTACAAATGGTAAGTAAACTGAATGTATCACAGTTCCTTAGCAGCAAATAAGCTAAATAACAAGGCAACATCCAGCATCCTTTCAGTCTCACAGATGATTCAACTTGATTAATAGGAAAACACATAGCAAACCAACTGCCAGTATCTTCAAAGCTGGACAAGGTTTAGCAGTCCCACTGTGACTTCTGTAGAGTAGCACTCACAGCACAACAGATACAGTATATTATAATTAATTCAGTTGAAAAGAAAAGGTGAATTTTAGATGCATTTTATTTTCCTCTCTTTTATGCTTCAGCCTACCAGAAAATTGAAATCTCTATCTCTGGCAGTGCTGTGGCAGACTTCCAGCTTTATCTTAATGAAGAAGGAATTATTTTTGACAGAGTTCTGGTTTCCAAGTATCCCAAAATCCTCTAATTCATTTACATGAGGTAGAGAGGAAAAGTAAGAATGGAAGGAAGAGCAGTGAAGCATACAAATATTACTCAAAAAGGATATAGGAAAGTGTTCTGTGGAATAGAAGACATGAGTATTTTATAGTAGAGAAGTACTTCAATCATATTTCCTTAAATGCAACGCTTGAAAATTCACTATTTCATTCTTAAATAACACTATCAAAGGAATAAGAAATGAAAGTTACCAATTTTGAAAATCAAATGAGACTGAGAGGAAGCTGGACTTATAAATGCTTTCAAAGGACATTTAAGAATATGCTTTTATGAACTAATATTACATCCTGTCATAAGGGCATTTTTCTCCAAAAAAAAATCCAAGCCAATAGCTACTATAAGGAAAAACCTCATACTGAACTTCAGAAATGCTGATGTAGACAATTTCCTTAAATTGACATGTGGGCTGTTGGTTTCAAGCAGCACATTACATAATCTTCCCATTATATTTACCTAAAATTTCTGTAGTGCCATGTGTGCCTGTGATAAATTACGGAAAAAATTACAAGGACATCTGTGTTCAAAGAACATCGCAACTCTGACTGAAGCAAAGAAAACACAGATGCCTGAAGACTGAGAAAGCAGGACAACAGTTACATCACTTTATCCCTTAGGTCTAAGGTCTCAGTATTCTACAAGTTATATATTCAAATATTAACTGTATGTGGGTATACTTAATTCCAGAATAAGAACCTTATTGAATTGTTGTTTCGGTTGAGAATATCCTTATTTTATAAACCTATAATTAGCAAGACCTCTTAATAAAGTGTGGGGAGAAAACAAAAAATGCTAAAATCTTGGCATGGTGGGTTAGCCTTGGCCAACAGACAAAGACAAACTTCCACCCATGCACTTGCTCACTCCCCTCCTTCTCCCCAGCGTGACAGAGAAAAAGTAAGAAAATAAATGAAAATGCTCTTGGTTCAAGATAAAGACAAGGAGATTGTTTACCAATTACCATCACAGGCAAAACAAATTGGAGGGAAATTAATTTATTGCCAGTTAATATAAGTATATTCCAGTAGTGGGAAACAAAAAAGACAAACATTAAAGCAACACCTTTCCTTCTCCCCTTTCCCAGCCTCAGCTTCATTCCTTCAGTCCCAGCTCCTCTAATCCCCTTCCCCGAGCAGTGCTTGGGGTTATGAGGGAAGGGTGCTACAGTCAGTATGTAGGGGTTTCGCTCTGCTTGTCCTTTCACCTCATACTTTTTCCCTGCTCCAGCATGAGCTCTGTGCACACCACAGTTCCTTCAGGCATATCCATCTGCTGCAGCATAGGATTCTTCACAGGCTGTAGTGTGGATATCTACACTGGCATGGTCCTCTCCACAAGCTGCAGGGAAATGCCTCCTCCACCATGGTCTCTTCTGAGGCCTACAGGGGAATTACATCTTCTCTGCCATGGAAAAACCTCTCCTCTGACTTTGATGTTCCCTCGACTGTTTCTCACTCTTTTTGTTCCCTTCTCCTCTGCCTGTGTTGTGTTTTTTTCTGCCCTTTCTTACATGCATTTTCCCAGAAGTGTCCCACCCGTGGCTGATGGGCTCAGCTGTCTCCTGTTGTGTGTCTGTTGCAGAGATGGCTGGAACTGGCTGTGTCCAGCATGAGGCAGCTCCTGCCAGCTTCCCACAGAGGCCATCTCTGCAGCTTCCTGCTGCCAAACCTTGTCACCTACACCTATACACTTGGTAAAAGGCTCAAAAATATTTTTAACATATTTTCTTTTTAAACCTTGGAATTTGTAGATTTTATCACACAGGAACATAATGTGTTGATCCACATTTGTGTTAAGACTACATATATTAAAAAAAAGCCCAAACTGAAATAAAAGTTCATGGAAATTATACCTGGACTTTGAGCTTCTCTTATATTCATTAATGTTTTTTACTACATGCAGATTTGGTAAAGATGTAACACATACATTGAGCTAAGGTTTAACTTTGACAATGATTACTTCATTGTCAAAGAAACAGAGGCAGATGCCCAAACCTGTTGCAGGGTTTTCTGAGTTTTCAGTGAAGGAGAGAATTGGAAAGGAGAAGCTGGGTTATTCCCAGACTGTTCAGGACATGTTTATACAGCTCATTTTCAAATTAGCTTTCACCAGAAACTTTCCTACTTACTTGTGATACAGTTAAAGTTTCCTTTCCTCAGAAAAAGAAAGAATCAATAACAACGGTTCTTCTCTTCTCCAAGGGTGACTGGTCTGGTTACAATCCAAGTTCACCTTAAACAGGAGATACTCATTAAAATAAACACTTAACTACAGGTAATTTCTAGTGTGCTTCTTCACTGTTCTGCCACCAGCTTTGTTTCCTAATTTCCAAGTTTCTATGGAAAGCTCTAAGGTACACGGAGACATCATATGGCAATATAGGGAGGTTTTGCAAAACTATATTTTACCTTTGTATCCATGTACTTTGGAATTCTCCATGATTCCCCTGTTCTGTCCTGATGAATTAGAAGTTTCCTCATGGGACATTTTATAATTGTGATATGGTATAGTTCGAAGAACTTTCTGGAACACATCAAATCACTAGTAAATGGTAATTAAGCATCAAGAAGCTAATTTGTTTTTTTTAATGTCAAACAAAAAAAAAAAGCCAGTGATTTCAGTAAGAATAGACAATCCAAATCTGTTGATCAGGTTCAATTAATCACCTAATGGCCTTTCATATAATAAATTCTAGATTTGGAATCATTTGTAAAATCTGATACTACATATTCCTATTTCAGATTTATTCCCTTTGTTTAAAGTATTAACAGAACAATCCCTTTTATTGCAGTCTCATGAATCCCACTAATGTTCACTGAACTGAAGAGAAAGTGTCCTGTCCTGATGCACTATAACCCTCACTTTCTGAGATAGAACCGTGATACACGAACCATAGATTCCTTTTCTAGTCATCTTCTATTATGTTTGGAATGGCTTAAGGGAAACAAAATCTGGATTAAAATTAATATTTAAGGATATTTTCATTATTCACGATTCTCCTATTCAAAGAGGAGATTTGTGCTCAAAACTTCAAAAGGTATAGAATAAAATACAGAACCTTTAACACTTCTAAGAAAATACACAAAAATTATCTACAAAAGTATCAACAAATCTATTTACAGAAAATTAAAAAGAAAGATTATTACATGGTTTGTCTTTTATAAGATTAGCAATAATCCAGCACAATAGCTTGAGTTATTTGTAGGCATTTGCAATTTCCTAAGGTTGGAAATTATGAACTTTCAATTTTCAAAATAATAATTTTGTATTGATTTTATTCTCTTAAAGTGTCTACTTTTGATTAAACTAAGACAATAGAAACATTACAACAGTGTGAGTACGTTTGAATTTACTGATAAAGCAGAAAAGAGTTAGAGCCATAGAGAGGTTATTAACATAAATTGCAATTATGAAACTGATTGTCATCATTTCAAATTACTTGACAGATTGTCATGGAAAAATAATTTATGCAAATTTATTAATGTTTATGCAAATTTTTTTACTTTAAGACTGAAATAAGACTATGGATCTAATACCCTTCAACATTTACAGTGAAAAGCAAAGGACATGCATTTCACTTAAACTTATTTGAATTAATCATGGTAAAAACAAAATAATCTTATTTCTAAAATTGCTTTGATTGAAAGATGTTCCTGAGTCATACAAACTGAGCAATTAATTTAGCAAAGTATTATGTAGACTGTGAAAGAGTTCACTTTAGATGTGATCATGGACACATTTTGACTTAAGATCAGGAACTGTTCAGAATGCATTAAAATGAAGTAGTTAATGAGGGGAAATTGGAGAAGGATGTTACGCTGTACTTCTTAACCGCTTTTTTTTTTAAGTCTTCTGATTGCTTGTAAATTTTGATTTAAAGTGCTTTATGTAATCATGTAAATACTCAGCAGGCTTTACCCAAGCCAAGTTACGTCTACAGCTGCTTTGCAGATTTAGACAGGAAGACACATCAGACTGCATTTGAGATTTGACCATCAGCTTTTTTGCAAATTGAAAGTTTGCTCATTAACAACTTTTTTCTCTGAAATCATGAAGAAAAAAAGAAAAAAAATGTTGATTATGAACTTTCTAATTGCAGTCATAGCGAAAAAAAGGACAAATATGTCCAATGGGCCAATGAGTACCATCTACAGAAGATGTTTCTGCCAGGACAAGCTCATGAACTTAACTCTGAATTCACTATTAAACAGAAACATTTTTGTTCTGCTATAGGTTTAGCTACTTAATAATTTCAAAGAAACCATTATTCTTTCAACATCTGAAAAAATAAAAAGGTGAGTAGCCTCAGTAAAACAGAATGTGTTGACTGTTCACACTGGTGAGGAATGAGAAGCAGTGACAATATTCCAAGATACCTGACATATTTGTATCCTTCCATCAAGATAATACGTAAAGTAAAGAGAATTTATGCATGTTCCCATGGAACAGCTGCATTTTCTTTATTCTTTGCCCCTTTACATCCTCATCAAGAAAAGATCACGTTACTCCATCTTTAACCATCCCTGTGGCCAAAGAAATGGGCCAGGTTTCCATTTGGAGCTAGTCAGGTGCACTTTTAAATCATTTAAAGGACATGCTCTTTAATTTAATAATTCCTCTCTACCACTGCCTGAGAATTACCTCTTGCTGGCGACTGCCTCAGTGGAGACATATGCCAGTTCAGGGTATTTAGCTGTGGTGAAAACTATCAAATTTGTAATGAAATATTTAATAATTCAAAAGTATGCCCACCTTCTCCAATCATAGAATCACAGAATTTTCCTGGTTAGAATGGACCTTTGAGATCATCCTGTCCAACCAACAAAAAAAAACCCAACAAAAAAAACCCCACATCACCAAAACCAAACCAAACCAAACACCCACAACCACACCCCACACCCACCCACAAACAGACACAAACCAACAATCTCAGGCACTAGAGCATGCCCTGAAGTGCCATGTCTACACGTTCCTTAAATACCTCCAGGGATGGCGACTCCACCACCTCCTGGGCAGGCTGTTCCAGTGCCTGACCACTCTCTCAGTAATTCTTCCTAATACCTAATCTAATCCTGTCCTGCCGCAACTTTACACCATTTCCTCTGGTCCTGTCATTTTTCCCTTGGGAGAAGAGGCCAACACCCACCTCTCTACAACCTCCTTTCAGGTAGTTGTAGAGGGCAATGAGGTCCCCCCTCAGCCTCCTCTTCTCCAAACTAAACATGCCCAGTTCCCTCAGCCTCTCCTCATATGACTTGTTCTCTAGACCCCTCACCAGCTTGGTGGCTCTCCTCTGGACACGCTCCAGCAGCTCAATGTCCTTCTTGTATTGAGGGGCCCCGAACTGAACACAGTACTTGAGGTGAGGCCTCACCAGGGCCAAATACAGATCACTTCCCTACTCCTGCTGGCCACACTATTCCTGATACAGTCCAGGATGCCGTTGGCCTTCTTGGCCACCTGGGCACACAACAATAACAGAAAATTGAGAGGGTTTTTTTCTTGTTATGTGAAACAGATGTAATAAAAATTTGAAGTGAACATTCTCAGTTTATGACTTTGTAAGCCAAAGATATAAAAAATAATAATCTGTGGAAGAACTATTTTTACATTTCATATTAAATTTAATTTCAAACTTTTGCTTGTAGTTATTATAGGAAAAGAACATCTGAAGACTACAGTCAATTAGCTTTTATTTTGATTTGTCTGTCACCACTTATTATTCATTATGGTATACTTAGAAGTCTTAGCTATATTCTGAATCCTAATTTCTCTATATCAGAAGGCTGAATATCAAAAAGGTAGATGAAGAATTACACCTGAGGACGCTAGAATACGGTAGAGGCCTGGAATTCCTCCAAATCCAAGGTACTAAAATTGTCAGCAATCTATGCAGGGGAAATGGAAGGAAAAGACAGGACAAAAATCTTCAGAAAAAGGGCTGAACTGAATTAATAGTTTTTTCAGGAAAGACTCATATCTAGGGAGGAAAAAACCCAACCAAGCTGATCAGCAAGGGAAATTATGCTTTAGGAATTGAGAAGTAGAAATGTAAAAGGCAAGTAGACAGACCCATGAAAGGACATTAAAACAAATAACTTAAGATTCTTCAGGTATACAGAAGAAAAAAATAATTTAAAAAAAAGATTATGAAGATGGTTTTGGGTAGAGATTAAAGATAACCTTAATGTGACTCCAAAACCAAATTAACATATAAACATTTTCACAATGAAGCAGTTGTTGAGATAGGGGCAAAGAGAAGGGCAATAGGAAAACAGAATCCACCACAATGAAACTGAAAGAAAAACTCAAACAGCTTAATGACCTAAAATTGGTTAGGACCAATGATCTCCCCCGACTAGTTGTTCCATATCTGATACACAAAATCATTATAGAACCATAGAATCATTTAGGTTGGAAAAGACCCTTAAGATCATCGAGTCCAAATATAAACCTAACACCGCAAGCTTTCTTACAAAGATTTTTAAGGTAAGAGAGTCTTGGTTTTGTTTTTAATATCTAGTGAATAGTAATGGTAGCACACATTTAAAAAAAAATTAAAAAACCCCACAAACCAAACCAAAACAAACAACCCATAATTCAGAAGTGGATTACTCAATCCAGATGTTCAGAATTGTTGATATAAGCTCAAAAATGTGCAAGGTATTATAACAAAATTTTATGTTAAGAGGAGCTATAGATATGGAAGGTAAAGAAAATAGGGTTAGACATTAAAGGTCTTAGCAAAGATAACCTGGGAACTAAATTTCCTAAGTAACAGAAGTAGGAGAAATCTCATCTAACTGGACTTCAGTGTGTAATTGGTACTATCACATGAAAATCTAATAGAGTTGGAAAAGACAGAAAGTAATAGTGATGGATGAGAAACTACTAAAGAACTGATAACAACCACTAAGCTTCAGAGAAAATACTGTGACTAAGTGAGATTTTCAGTGAAGTTACCATTTTAAATAATGGGACTGACAAAATATATGATTTTCAACATCCTTTTTTAATAAAAAGTTCGGACAGCACTACCTGTTTTAGAAAAGACTGGCATATCACATAGAAAAAAAGAGGCTACCTCAGTGATCAGTATAATAAGAATAATAATGGAATGAAATTTGAGGAAAAAAAATAGGGATGGATCATCAGAGGAAATGAAAGTCATATCTTGCAAGAAAAGGGTAAATGAAAATTTTTGGCCCAGAAAAAGGAAAGCTGAGAAGCAATATAACAACCATCCATAAATATTTGATGGTGGAGAATATAAATACCAGACAGTGCTGGAGTAAGAGCAAATTTAGGAGTATGATCAAGAAAGATTTTTTTCTAACTGTGAAATTTCAGACAGAGTAGCAAGTGTAAAAGACACAACTACTCTGAAATGGAGCTTCCCACACCACACTGTGATAATAAGGGATGATGCAAGCGGTTTCTGTTACTGAAATATTTCAGTCTATGAACATACACTGAAATCCTGCCATGAAACTAAGATTTAACTTGATTTATTTACCCAAACTCATACAGTTGGGGAAACTGGAGAGATGGGAAAGTATTTTTTAGATCCTAATCTTTTTTCCTGGATTAGTATTCTGCCTTTCCTTCAATCTATGCTCTCTAGAAAAGCTAGATCTCTTTGGTAGTGGCATCTTCCCTTCTCAGTCAGCTCCAGAAGACATACAAGAAAAGTTGCACAAAAATTGCACATTCTCCTGGCTGTGCTAATATGTTGGGGTTTTTTTTCCATTCCATTTATTCTTTTCTAGAGTTAATCTGTTCTTTTCTACTAGTTTGTCAAGCTTAATTGTTGCCTTTTGTCACAGACAGGCTTGTGACCTGCCCTTTTCCCTCTGTTGCTATGCTCATAAATCTGACCAAGAGGAGCTGCAAGTCTCACAGAGCTGCAGTGAAACAGCTCCCCCAGATGGTTCTATTTAGTACGGAGATCCCTAAGGAAATGCAGTTTAAACTCGTTAAGATTCTGAAGTGTTTGGGGAAAAATGGCCTTCATAATATCTATGAACTTTCATTAGCAAGCTTTTACTGAAAACCTTATTGAAAACACCGCTGACCAGCTATTGCAGTCTTCTGGATGCCCAAAGGTCTAAAGGTCATACTTTTGTGCTACGTGGCACTTATCACAGCTGACATTCAGAACAGTAAAGACAGAATGTTTGGACCTTGGAAGGTAGGCAGATTACATCCCTGATGAAGAAAAATTTGTGGCAGAGAAGGGGGTCATTCTTTAGTTGTTAAAGCAGCGAACAACCAGATAGCAGAGGAAATACCAGGTGGTATGGAGGAAGACCACGGTATGAAGGGAATTTGTGATGCCTCAGAGACAGTGGTCTTCCAACAGTGGACATGACAGCAAAACAAAAGAGTGGCTTGATCTGTCCATAGAATATGCTGGTTCAACAACAATTTTGTCAGCAACATGGAAGTCAGTTGCTTTTATTTCGTAAATAAAGATACTTCATTTTGCCCTTCAAGATCATCAGAAAGCTCCCGTTTTGTAATGGTGACTTGTTAAAGGCCTAATTAGTTCAAAACAAATTAACATTAAATTTCTGGAGAAAATAAAAAAAAATAAGAAAAGGACTGTCACAAGTAATTCCTATGGTAGTTGCCATGGATTTTCAGCTCAAAATATGGCAAGTCAGGCCCCCAAAACTCTTTGATGCAGTGTAAAAGTGTAGATTGATCAATATCTATATTTATATATCCTTGTATGTTTTTGATTTGCCATCTGTTCTTTGAGCTTGTACATTTCATATTGTCCAGCTTTTCTCCACTAAAAATGATATTTTATTTTTTTAATAATAATAAAAATAGGCTTCTTATACACAGGGTCTCCAAGGGCTTGGACTTAAAGACTACCAAGTGACCTAAGTTTCATGATAAAATTCTGGTATTGCTATGCTTTGGTTCTTTCCTTTTCCCAATGTTGCAACACTTAACAGTATCTCACTGTGAAAGTAAAATATTTCTTTAGAAGAGAAGTTATCAGGACACAGGCTAAAATTATTAATTTATTCCCAAAAGGAATTTCTAATTTCTTTTAAAAAGTAAAACAAACCATACCAAAACAAAAACCTCTGGTTTGTTTTTTATTTATTACTAGTCAGACAATAGGTGCAACTTGCCATTCTAACAATGAAAATAACCCCACAAAACAAACAAATATAGATCACAGAATCATAGAAACATAGATGGTTTGGGTTGGAAGGGACCTTAAAGATCATCAAGTTCCAACCCTCTTTCCATTGGCAGGGATACCTTTCACAAGACCAGGTCGCTCAAAGCCCCATCCAGCCTGGCCTTGAACACCTCCACATCCACAACTTCTCTGGGCAGCCTGTTCCAGTGTCTCACCACCCTCACAGTAAAGAATTTCTTCCCAATACCTAATCTAAATCTCCCCTCTTTCAGTTTGAAACCATTATTCCTCATCCTATCGCTCCACTCCCTGATAAAGAGTCCCTCCCCATCACTCCTGGAGGCCCCCTTCAGGTACCGGAAGGCTGCTATAAGGTCTCCCCGGAGCCTTCTCTTCTCCAGGCTGAACAACCCCAGCTCTCTCAGCCTGTCCATATAGAAGAGGTGCTCCAGCCCTCTGGTCATCTTTGTTGCCCCACTCTGGACTTGCTCCAACAGGTCTATGTCCTTCCTATCTTGGGGACCCCAGAGCTGGATGCAGTACTCCACGTGGGGCCTCCCCAGAGCAGAGTAGAGGGCTAGAATCATCTCCCCCAACCTGCTGGCCAAGCTGCTTTTGATGCAGCCCAGGATGCAGTTGGCTTTCTGGGCTGTGAGCGCACATTGCCAGCTCATCCTCTGGGCTGCTTTCAATCCATTCTTTGCCCAGCCTGTATTTGTATCTCATTTGTATCTCACTTGTTTCCATAGTTCATATTTCCAAAACGTGCCAGCAGGTATATTTTATTTGAACATCAAAAAAGACTCTATTTAAAATCACCTGTTTGGAGATATCTCCATCTATTTTTTTGCTGCAAGTAATTATGCAAGTAATTAATGGAAAATTATTAAGAAAGTTTGAAACACAATGGAGTGATAATGAAAGTTCTCTGCCCATGTTAAAATAACAATATTAGAGCAACCTACAATGCTGAATGAACCTGACAAAATCACAGTCAGCTTTGCCCCTATTTAATATCAGTGGGCTTTGAAATTATTTCATGTAGGCACCTTGCAGAAACATGTCATGGATTCATCAGATTTTTGAATGTCACTGGCTGCATTAGACATGTCTGATAACATTGTGGTTCACATTCAGCAAATACACCAACTATATGAACAGCAGCAGAAAAAAATTGTCCTTTCTAAAAGACCCTGGAAATGCAAACACTAAACAGCAAATATCCACCGTGTGTCATTTCTCTTCAAAGCTGGCAGCACTTTGCATTTTCAGGAAGGTTATTTTTCCCAGTAGTTCCATCCTGACCAAATGGTGGTGGCAAACAAACAATGAGCCAATATCATCAGAAGGAAAGGCTGGCAATAATTTTAACTGTTTCTTCCCTAAGGAGTAGAGACCAAATGAGGAAATGACCAAAACAACTGAAAACCATATTTATCAGTGTCAGTGCTGAACAAAGGATTGCCTTGTGTTTCATAACAGATACTATTAACTTACTGATAAGGAACAATATGAAGTTCAGCACAGGATGCTCAGCTTTAATGCCTTTAATGCAATCTACTCTGTGTGCATCAGTCATGGACATCCAGCAGTCTTTGGTAATAAGAATATAGTGAATTAGTCTTACTATAATGAGAATGTTTGTATGCCTTCATAGGGAAAAATAAATAGTAGAACCAAAAGGATGGAAACATCAAGTATTAAGAAGATAATGAAATTATATTTGCAAAAAGCCTAAAACTTCAGGAAGAGATTTTCAATACAATGAAGTTTGACATGAGCAGTTAAGGCAAGCAAAGCTATTGCCAATTACAGGCTGTCTTTTCAGGTCATTCCAAGACAACACAGTAACAGTAAGCACGTGACTAGATTGTAACAAAAATGATAATAATGAAGAAAAAGAACACTTGCTTTAGAACCTAAATGTAAATTTGAGTTTTTTGAAAATGAGGTCTTCCTCATAGGTTTTGAACACTTTTAAATCTAACCTTATGTTTTGAAAATCTGGTCAACATCACAGAAAAAAAGCTAAACTAGAAAAATAAATCTGTTACTCTAGAACAGATGTATGGCAACATGCAATCTGTATTCTACATAAACAAGTCATACTTGATCTGCTCCAGTTCTGAGTATTTCATCTGTGGCCAATTAATTCACAAATCTTTTCTCCTACTTTTGAAAGTTTTTTTGTCACTTCTAAAATACAGCATTTCCCAGATAGCATGCTTTTCCACACCTTGCTTAAAAATACATCAGAACCCTGTCACTTAGGAAGGATTTTTTTTCTCCCAGTACTGAAGGACAGTTGCATTTAGTGACCTTACCCACTTAAGGAGTCATCATTAGAATTGCTTTTTCTCCTTTTGGCACACAGAGACCCGGCTCATATGCTCTGGCTAGTGACTCAAGGCTGTGCAACCATGTGAACTGTTTTTAAGCTGTGGGAAGCAGCAGCTACAGAGGTAAAGCAAAACAGTACTGGCTTAAAAGAAGCATTAGCCCTAGGCCAGGATTTTCTGGCCTCACAGCAATGAAATACAAGAAGCGGTGGAAGGCAGGTGCCAGGCTTATCTGCCAGCACTTCATAGATACCAGACTGGGCCAAGCAGCTGGGCTGGGCTGGGATACCGCCTTTTCCCCCCTGCCCTACGAGGCATAGACTTTTCTAGAGACCACCCTACACCCAAAAAGCCACATCAATCAGCTGGTTGGCCTGAGGTCGTGGGCAGTTTGACTGAGAAGCCTTTAAAACACTGTTTTGGGACAATACCCTAAGGAAAGTGTATGAGGGAACTCTGTAACATTTGAGCAGAAAACACACATATTTCCTGAAAGAAACAAATTTCATACTAATAAATTGAGATCAGTTCCTGAGGAACCAAAGGAAATGACCGAAGAAAACCTCAAGATCTGGTTTCCAGGCATGTGAAAACAAGGTAGGCCTATTTCATCGCTTGTATTTTGTCTTCTTGTACATCTGAGCCATACTTACTTACTAATGTTCCTCTTCTATTTATTGATTATAATCCACTATCCCCTTTCTATTTTAATACGCAGTATCCAAAGCATTATGGATTTTTTGCAGAGATCTTTTTGTTTTAATTAATTTTAAATTCTTAAAGTAACTGAACTGAATTTATCCACCTTAGCCAACTTTTTCAGATACTGCTCCCTGTAGAAAACGCCCATCACTGTCAACAAATCTCGTAATACCTCTTCCTACTCACAGCAGAGAAAGGCAATCTGCTAGCTGGATTTAATTATTTATTATTTTTTTTTATACAAACACAGTAAATGCTATACAACCCAAACCTGTTATCTGTCAGTATAATGTAAGGAGAAGAAATGATTATACAATGAGTGATTTCATTTGAAACACAGGCTTGATTGTGGACCTCTTCTCATTTGAAAATATGAAAAAGTAAATTAACAACATAAGGGGTTACCTAAGTTATATTTAATTTCAATTGAAAGCTAGGTGGTTTGAAGATCAAGTGTTTAGTGTGTTCATCTATGTTTGGTTTACAGTTTATTCATTTGGGTTAGAAAGATAAATTGAAGATTTAGTTTATATTTCTATCCACATCTGTGTTTCACTTTTTCACAAGAAAAAGGCTACTGACCCTATGATAATTTTTGAAAATGTTCATAAGTGTTCTCTACTGCTTGTGCTTTGAAATTCTATTCGTGAACTCTCAGTCTTTTAAATATGCCCTGCAATACTATGTCGATCTCTGTGAACTCACATAAAATTGACAATATGACAAATATCAGGGCTACATAACCTGAAAATCTTGTTCAAGCTCTGTAACATGTAGCGACCCAAAAGATGACATTTTATCACCTTCAATGTTTATTTTCTCTCTGTCAGGTTGATGCAAATTAATTTGGGTTTTTTTGGTTTGTAAACTATCAAAATCTGTCTTAGATACTGTACTATTCACTCTCCTACCAACTTCTTAGCCTAAAATCATTGTTTTGGATGCCAGTTTCAAAGAATGCAGTTGGGAAAGTAGAACAACATCAAAGGAACCTTTTTCAATCATAGTTGATATGAAATTTCATAAGAGAATGAAATTTTTTGAAGACTAAAATCTCCCTTTTTATTCTGTTTCTCTAAGACAAGGTATGAACCCTGCTTTAGGACCCAGGGGGAAGCTCTGAGTGAAGCAGATTGCTCTTTCATGCTAGTTTAGTAGTGGTTTCTGGTAAAGACAATGTATTTCTTTTATTCCCATGGAAGTCAAAGAGGCTACAGGGGGTGTCTGTGCTTCCCAGCATCAGGACCTTGCTCAGACTATCAGACATTAACAGTTAGGTGAGGTAACACAGAGAAATGAAATAAAGATGAAGCAGTGAACTTAACAATTATTGCCAGCACCTGTGGCAGTGCAGTTAGTATTAAAATCAAACAGAACTAGCAGGGGGCACCTACACTCTCACAGCTGAAAATCTGCGGTATCTGATATCTCCTGGGAGACAAAGCATCCGCATCATAAATCAGGATGGAAAGATTAAAAGTAAAGCAATATGCTGTTCCAGTACCTTAGCACATGGGAGTGTTGCCCTAACCTTCTGCAAAACGTAGCTTGTTTCAAATGCTGTGAGTTACAGCTGCCTAGATACCACATGTCCAGTCACAGAGGTTAATTAAAAACTTTTTTCTGTCTCTGGAATCTCTGTAACTTGCTTTTCAGATGAAAGATGAAAATCATACATATTGGGCTATTGCACTGTTAAATCATGTACAGAAAAACATGGCTGGGAAGTTCGGTATTTGTATCAGGGCACTCAAAGCCCAGTTTCTTTCTTCAATTCCCCACCTTCAGCCAAAGGTCTTCAGTTTGATGTTGTACAGCAAGACATGGAGGTCAAAATTAACATTCTCAATCTACTCAAGAGTTAGAGTGCGTTTCTCACTGCTGGAACAATTACTCAAGAGTAAAAGCTCATGAGGGTATTTTAGGAAGAATGATGACAACTATGTGAACAAATTAAAATAAATAGTTTGTAATCACATAGAAATCTAGAAATCCCATGGTCTTAGAATTCTAGTCCACTTGCATGCAGACCCTTAGATCTGTGAACAGAATCTGATCTTACAGATCTAGATCCTTATTGAAATCCTGACAAAATGGGGTCTGGATTTATACTGAAGCCTGCTATCTAAATAATTCTATTATATAAAGTGTTCATTCCTTCACATTACTTTGTAAATGCATTATGCAGGTCTTGGTGGATAACGATCCTTTGTCATCTCTTAAACAACATCATTAGGCTCTTCTTTAACAACATTCTATATGCTGGACAAATCTGTACTTCATTGAATTTAGTGCTGTTGACCTAAATAAGGTCAAACTTTTATGCATTAACAACCTCTGCTTCTAATCAGGCTTAACAAGAATGCAAATTGAGCAGGGTGCTAGGTCTGTTTTAGAAGTTAAATGCCTCAGCCCATTTCAAACTTGGGTAAAAACCGTACCACTCTTGGGAGAATAAAAATCAGTCTTCACCACTCAAATTTTCCGTTTTTTCAAATGTGCACTAAATTTGTACCAGAAAAATACAGATTTTTATTTTACCTTTTGGGAAAAAAAAAAATAAAGAAAAAAAAAGGGATAGGAGCAGTTACGATATTAGTCTCTGAGAAAAACAGAACAGTTTGTCAAATACATACACAGAGACATACTATTCCTATTGCAACAACTTGTGCCATGAGATTAATCCTTTTGTAAAAACTAAAACAACCAGAACAGATAAATTTTTTGCATATATTTTTCATGAATGTAGAAGAACACAATTTGTCTTAACTCATATATTAATTAGACGAGTTATATTCAGATGTATTTAGATTAGTTATCTGAATTATGTTAATTATTCTCCTTCCACAAGATAGAATCTTCTAATATTGTACTACACGGTTAATGCTTCCATGATACATTGCTCCTTGTTTAAAATGAATAAATGCAAAACTACAAAGGGTGAAACTAAAACTGCATTTCTCTTTACTGTGATACTGAAATTATTTCATAAATTGCTTTAGGCATTTCAAAAGTTTGAAAATTAATTTCCAACTGCTTTTTCTTAGGGATGATGAAGATGAAAACCAATATGTAATCAAATCTTTTAAATCTGTTAGAAAACTAATTCCTATTTGGATTTTTCCGTACTTAACAATATTACCAACTACTCACAATCTTTGCCTTCTTTGTTAACAAGTACTGGACAAGTCACCAAAATTGTATAAAATATTCTACTTCAGGGAAAGCAGATATATTATTTATTATTCACTCTGACAGCCCCAGGCTGTGGTTTGACATTTCAAAATGTTTAGCTGTGTTAGTGACATGGGATATTTCTATTCATTCCTGCACTGAGACTGATCTAAAAATAAATGAATCCATTCAATATACAAACATTCTTTTGTGACTAAGACTTTTAAAAATAATAGCCTCATTCTTTAGTGAACTCTTTCTAGATGAGGATCAAAATAAGAAACTAGTGTTGCAAGCTGTGCCAGCAGACATAGCAGAACGGGCAGCAATCTCTGTTTGTCATAGGTGTGCTGTGCATAAACACACAAACACATGAGAAGAGATATATACAGTCCAGTTGAGACAATGGAGATATATATACAGAAAGATGGAAGGGGAGAAGGAAAGCGTGAGGCAATATTTATCATTTTCATAAGCAAAGATTGTACTCAGGCTTGTATTACACTAATATGAATTTGTACATAGTTTCTTTTTTTCATCATGACAAAAGAAATGATATGCGTCTGGAGTGGGGTGGGGAATCAATGTTTTATGGATGTGTGAGATACAAATAGCAGGTTAGTGCTGTAGTTTCCAGTGATAAAGTAGAGGGTGGCATCATGGGAAACAGATCATCACAGGAGCACAAGTTGAGTTTATGTTTGTGAACGAGATTCCCCTGAGATTTGCAGCAGAGGGAGAAGAGCCCATGTACAAAGCCATTTGGAAATGTCAAGGGGGTCAGGATAAAAGTGTAACATGGTAGGAACTGAAAAAGTCATTCTAAAACAAAACAAAACATAACAAAAACAAAAACAACAAAAAAACCCCCAACCAACCAATCAACCAAAAGCAGTCTGGAGGGCAACCAGGAAAGGACTCCCAAAGACTGGGCAACTGAGAAAATGCAGCTCGCTTCTCCTTAACAATTTGATTGAATACTGATTCTGGGCCTAAGCTAGAGAGACATCATTAGTGTTTGTGGCTATTTTTTTAAAAAAGCCTTTAGATTCATCACAAAGGAGATTTTATTCAGGAGCTATAACTAGATGCCTGTTATTGTTTTTCCTGAATCATGTATTGCCGCTTTATATTCTGTTGTTATTTTCAAATTTTGGAAGTACATAGGTTATCAGCTAATTAACTGCAGAGATAACAGGCAATTAGAAAATCCAGTGCAACATATTTACTACACTTACACAGTGGATTTAACATCAAATTCAGGGTGAGTTCAATTCACATGTCACTCATGCACCACTGACTTCCTTTTCATTTGTACAGCAGCTGGCTCACTGCTCACGTTGTGTGCAGGGCTTCCCTGACTATGAGGAGATCGCTGTCTCTTAGATTAATGCTCCATTTTTCAGGGCCATCTTTCCGTAAATACACCCTTGGTGTTTCATATATCTCTGCAAACTCTGCTAATGCAGGTGTCTCAGTTTAGACTTTGAAACAATTTCTTAAAATGATATGGTCGGGAATTTACAGAGACAAACCCCTACTTCCTGAATTGCATTGTACAAGCTTTTAGAATAGGCTTTTGTCCTCATATTTTTGGGCCGCTTGGGTCCTGCACAATGCTTAGATACTGCAATAAATGGTATTGTGCAGGCATCTCTGTCAGCTATTTTCTTTAAAATAAACAAAACAAAACAAAACAAAACAAGTTTTGGAACACATCAGTGACTACAGAGATTCCAACACAGTTTAAATGCTGAAGACAAAATTTCTCTTTAAAACACAAACTTTCCTTAGTGAACCTTGTCTATGAAAAACAGAGGACTGCTCAGTGCTGGGTATTTTATACCACTGCATACTTGTGTGATCTCCAGCAGAGGTTCTTTAAGGTTAGCTGTTTGAATATGAGAAAGTTAAGTCCGGAGAAAGTTAATCCGGAGAAAGCCTTCACCTAGTTAACATGAAGTCCTTACAAAATTCAAGAAAAAGACAGCAATAATCTATTCAAGAATCTTTAGATATATAGGACATTTTCCATTTCAATCCTAAGTCTTGCAGTAGCAGTACCTAAAAAAAATGTTTTGAAAAATACATAAATAGAAAAAAATCACCAGTGAAACTACTCAAAGTGACTTTTATCTTGGCTTATTTGTTTTTGACTGCAAAAAGTAGAATATAGGAATGGTTATAAGAAATATCTTGACAACAATTTCAGATTATTATTATTTTATGACTGAATTTAAAGCAGGTATACAGGGGATGTTTGGTTTATAATTTTGTTTCCAGAATCTCAGGCGTTGTATTTCATAATAGCATTTTATGCTGCATTAACAGAGTTTTATGCTGCGTTAACACCATTTTATAGCATAATGGAAAACAAATGGGTACAAAAGAGAAGTAAAATGGAAAATAAACTGTAAAACTTTTTTCTAGCTGGTTGCTGTGTTGTACACTGATAATACTGCCAAAAAAACAGCAACGGCTTTTAAACTATTCTCTACTTCAACTTCACTTTGAAATGAGCATTTACTGTATCATATATTTTCATATAATTGTAAAGAGACAGACTGGGATCCATATTTTGCAGCTGAGATTTTTCCAATATGAGCACTTAAGTTTTATAAAATAAATTTGGCTTGATTTTCAATGCAAAGTATGATATAATACATCAGATGATTGAGAATGCTAGTGGTCCTATCAAAGATTAAAAAAAGTGGAAGAAAGGAATAGGTAACACCTTACATCTAGGCGGGTTTTCACAAAGGAAGGAAAGGATTACTCTCTAGCAATTAAAATCAATCAGGTTTCCTGTTCTGCTTTCTGATGTTCTTGACCTTTTCCTCAAAATCGGTGTGTACTCAGCTGGAATCGTGTACAGCTTTGAACATTTTTTTCAAGAAAAATGTTCAGCGGAGAACTGTAAGAAGACTACTCAGAGACTAGAAAAAATATGCAAAATAGAAAGTATAAACAAATTGGTACTGCTTACACTTGGAAAAAGAGGAGAGCAAATACAAGTCTTCAAATACTAGAGAAAAGAAAGGAGGAGAAAGGGAATCATCTTTTATCTGCTTTCATAGTAAATAGAACAAGAATAAAAAGTTAATAATAGTGAAGAAAATAAAATCAGATATACATAAAACTACTAATAGCAAAATTAGTAACAAATGGAATAGTTTACCTTTGAAAACATCAATAACTTCATTTTAGGATCTTTAAGAACATGAAACATGCTGGGAATAAGTGTAGTTGCACTTTGCTATAATTAATTTGATTTTGCTTCCCATGGAGAATAAACAGAACTGGGTGCTGCAATTTGAACACTTCCATCCTGTTAGGTTACCTTTCAACTAAACGTTCCTTGATTCAGCTCACTGTGCAACCATTCAAATGCTCATGCCAGCCAAAAGGACAGGGTAGCAAAGGGACAGAAACAGCTGGAAACACAGGACGTGTGTGATTGCTTCCTTTGGCAGATCTGCTTGGCATATGCAAATGCAAGATATTTATAGAACTATGCCTTCTTTCTTGTATTATACCACAGTTTATTTGGAGAAGAGCTTTTTTGTCCTAAGTTTGTCTGTTGTAATGAGATGGTCCTGAACAATGTCTGAAATTACTAGGTACAATAACAATATGAATAACAAAAGAATTAGATCACTAGAGTAACTGAACCTATACACCCCCTGATACACAACTGGTGACGTGTTAGGACTTCTGTTTTTTTTCAGTTCCACACACTCAGGAAACTTTACTGGTTTCACTGAACAAACAATGAATACAAGTGCTGTTTGTAAGATCTCTAATGAGGAAATTTGGCAAGATGAGAAGCACTAAATAGCACATATTTAAACAGAATCACAGAATCTTCTTGGTTGGAAGGGACCTTTGAGATCATCGAGTCCAACGACAAAAAAAAAACAAACAAACAAACAAAAAAAACCCCCAAAACCCCCCACCAAAACCAAAACAAAAACCAAAAACCACACAAAACAAACACCCACAACCACACACGACACCCACCCACAAACAGACACAAACCAACAATCTCGGGCGCTAGAGCATGCCCTGAAGTGCCACGTCTACACGTTCCTTAAATACCTCCAGGGATGGCGACTCCACCACCTCCCTGGGCAGGCTGTTCCAGTGCCTGACCACTCTCTCAGTAAAGTAATTCTTCCTAATATCTAATCTAATCCTGTCCTGCCGCAACTTTACACCATTTCCTCTGGTCCTGTCATTATTCCCTTGGGAAAAGAGGCCAACACCCACCTCTCTACAACCTCCTTTCAGGTAGTTGTAGAGGGCAATGAGGTCCCCCCTCAGCCTCCTCTTCTCTAAACTAAACATGCCCAGTTCCCTCAGCCTCTCCTCATATGACTTGTTCTCCAGACCCCTCACCAGCTTGGTGGCTCTCCTCTGGACACGCTCCAGCAGCTCAATGTCCTTCCTGTAGTGAGGGGCCCAGAACTGAACACAGTACTTGAGGTGAGGCCTCACCAGTGCCGAGTACAGAGGCACCATCACTTCCCCACTCCTGCTGGCCATGCTATTCCTGTTACAGGCCAGGACGCTGTTGGCTTTCTTGGCCACCTGGGCACACTGCTGGCTCATGTTAAGCCGGCTGTCCACCAACACCCCCAGGTCTTTTTCTGCTGGGCAGCTTTCCAGCCACTCTTCCCCAAGCCTGTAGCATTGCCTGGGGTTGTTGTGACCAAAATGCAGGACCCGGCACTTGGCCTTATTAAACCTCATCCCATTGGCCTTGGCCCATTGATCCAACCTGTCCAGATCCCTCTGTAGAGCCTTCTGACCCTCAAGCAGATCAACACTCCCACCTAGTTTGGTGTCATCTGCAAACTTACTGAGGGTGCCCTCAATCCCCTTATCCAGATCATCAATAAAGATATTAAACAAGACTGGCCCCAAAACTGAGCCCTGAGGGACACCACTGGTGACCGGCTGCTAACTGGATTTCACCCCATTAATTACGATTCTCTGGGCACGGCCATCCAGCCAGTTTTTTACCCAGTGAAAAGCACACTTGTCTATGCCATGATTTGCCAGCTTCTCCAGGAGAACGCTGTGGGGGATGGTGTCAAAGGCCCTACCAAAGTCCAGGTAGACAACGTCCACAGCCTTCCCCGCATCGGGAAGGCGGGTCACATGGTCATAGAAAGAGATCAAGTTGGTTAAGCAGGACCTCCCTTTCATAAACCCATGCTGGCTGGCCCTGATCCCTCGGCTGCCCTGCATTTGCCATGAGAGCTCACTCAAGATGTTCCTCTCCATGATCTTTCCCAGTACCGAGGTCAAGCTGACAGGTCTATAGTTCCCCGGATCCTCCTTCCGGCCCTTCTTGTAGATGGGCGTCACATTGCCCACCCTCCAGTCATCTGGTATCTCTCCTGTTGACCAGTATTGTTAATAGATAATGGAGAGAGGCTTGGTGAGCTCTCCCGCCAGCTCCCTGAGTACCCTTGGGTGAATCCCACCCGGCCCCATAGCCTTATGCATGTCCAGGTGCATAAGCAAATCATTAACTACTTCCTCCTGGATTCCAGGGGGGTTGTTCTTCTCTCCATCCTTATCTTCCAGCCCAGGAGGCTGAACACCCTGGGGGTGGCTGGTCCAACTATTGAAGACAGAGACAAAGAAGGCATTAAGTATCTCAGCCTTCTCCTTGTCCTTGGTTGCAATGTTTCCCCCCGCATCCAGTAAGGGATGGAGATTCTCCCTGACTCTCTTTTTGTTGACGTATTTATAAAAACTTTTTTTGTTGTCCCTTATATTAATGGCCAGGTTGAGTTCCAGCTGGGCTTTTGCCTTCCTAATTGTTTCTCTGTATAACCTAACAAGATCTCTGTACTCTTCCTGAGTTGCCTGTCCCTTCATCCAAAGGTTGTAAACCTTCCTTTTTTCCCTAAATCCCATCAAAAGCTCTTTGTTCAACCAGGCCGGCCATTTTCCCCGCCCTTTAATTTTGCGCCTCATGGGGACAGCCTGCTCCTGGGCCTTTAGTATTTCCTTCTTGAAGAGCGTCCAGCCCTCCTGGACCCCTTTGCCTCGCAGGATTATCTCCCAAGGGACCCTCCCAACCAGGGTTCTGAACAGGCTAAAGTCTATAGCAGACTCCCAGCACAAAATCCCACAAAATAGTGTTGTGATGTATAACAGCTTAAACAACTCCACCTAGATAGTCTACCTGTATTAAAGGCAAAGAATCATTTTGTATACCTATATCTGTCAGGAGCTTTCAATAAGAACAATGTTTACTGAGGGCAAAAGGGCATGACTGAGACAGAATTATGATATTTAATTTTTTCCCTCGTGTTTCTAAAAAGGTTATTTCCAACATCTAATCCTGCTATTCCAGTTCAACCAGTTCTCTGTGACTAATCTTTTTTTTTTTTTTTATTTTTAAATAACAATAATTTATAAAGTTTCTTTTTCTTTTAAACTTTTGCTCACAACACTAGAAACCAATCTGCAGAAACCAGTTTCTGCTGGCAAGGAATTTCTCATGCTGATGAAAGAAGTATTCTACCAGAAAGCAGTAGTATGCAGTGAATTGTAAGGCAACTATCTGGCCATTCTCACATGTGAAGATCCTTCACCATCCTTCCCTTTATTTTTTAAACAATGTTTATTTAAAAAAAAAAATCCATCAGTCACATAAAGGTTTAATTGCTGTGGGCCAGAAAAAGCGTGCATAGGGAGTTGGACTAGATGATCTCTAGAGATCCCTTCCAACTCTGACAATTCCATGATTCCATGATTTTCAAGTTTGTTTGCAGTAGAGCTCCTCAGTTATGGATTTCAGTGCTCACCAGCAGTTGTCAAGGCTGCTGAATATTTTTCATCAGCTACTTCATTGTTTAATCTCTCCACTTACTACTTTCCACAAGTCTTTTTCAAAATCTTTCCTCTTTTCTCACAAACCAATTCATTCCACTTAGTTATCAGCCTTCTTGTCATGGTTTTTAATGCCTTCTACACATCTGAATATTCACGTTTTCTTTTGGGTTTATTTCTCTTTTGATGAGTGTCTTGGCTTGCTTTTCAATTTGGCTGGTCTCCATTTCATTTGGTCAACTAACATAAATTTCATTTTTTGAGGTTTTTACTCCACTGTCTTTCATGTAGATGGGGGTGATCCACGGACTTCGAGGATTTCTCGAATAGATAATGTAATTTTTATGTCAGAGGCATTTCATTTCAAGAATAAATTTCCAAAGGTAGTATTACCCAAATAGATGTCCTATTAATAGTAAAACACGTTAGCAAAAAAACCCCCACAACTGGTTAGCATCCGAAAATATATGAGCATATGTCACAACAATTAGCTCCTGTACTCATATAGGAATAATATTAGCATTTGATTAAAAAAAAAAACAACTTTTAGAATTCTATATATACCATTCACGTGCAAGATATTTAAAACTAAAGAGCTTTCCAAGTTTTCAGGGGCCTTTGTCTTCCAATTTTCAAATTCAGAGTAAGACTAATAACAAGAAAGAACTAGAAGCAAAAAAAGACGAAGAGCTGAAAAAGAAATACAGTGTTCTTATAAGTCTCTAAAGATAATTTTGAAAATAGCAATATGTGATAGCTTATAACTTACAGCCTAGTGAAATTTTTGCATATTCTAAGCATTATTAAAAGCATAATTTATTTCAAGAGAAAAAATAAAAATAAAAAGGCAAGAAATTAAACAGATTCAGAGGCAGGCATAAAAATGATTAGGGAGGTGAAAGAACTTCCATATGACAGAAATGAAAAGATCTGCACTGTAAATTTAGAAGACAAGACTTGATGAATGTATACAAAATAAATTACAGTATAGAGAAGATAAATTAAGCACTTTCCTGCTGCATTTCTGCAGTGCAAGATCACAGGATTATTCAACAAAACCGAAAGCCAGAAAAGTTAGAATGTATAAATGGAAATATTTTTGTGCTACATTAAGTTACTCAGTGAATTATCATTAAATACTTCTAAGTCAAAAACAAAATTGGTTTCAAAAAACAGACCAAATATATCTATGAATAAACAAAGAATACCTACATTAACAATAATTACTAATGTAGCAAACCATGAAACAAGTTGTTCGGCAGATTTCTAGATTGTATACCTCTCCTCTGATCCTCCTTTTCTGCTTTTCTCTTTATTTTACAATGAACGTAGGAAAGCATCCTCTTACATCACATATATTAACTTAATTTTATGGTTTGTCAGGGGAGTACTGAATTAATTTAGCTCAAATATGTCAAAATATACACACTATTGATAAAACTGATCCATTTCTTTAAAAAAACCACCAACACTCGGATTTAAAGAGGTTCAGCATATTTAATATGTGTAGGCAATCTCCTGTTAAAACCCCACTAGCAGGCTGTTGATACGAGGCAGAGTTTGGAAATTGTTGCCCTTATCTTTCAAAAACACGTACACATACTCAGACACTCCACAACAAAAACCAAATCTACAGGCATTTTCTTCCACTTTCTCCTTAGGTGGGTCTGATTTGGGAGCCATACACCACACTCATGGACAGACCTACTAATCCTGTTTTTGAAAGTTCTTTCATTATGGTTCATTCAACGGCTGTCAAAAAATCACCTATATAACACAATCTCAAGTCTCTTCTGTCACCCTTAATGGAGGCCTAGGACAGTGAATGTTTATTCCAAAGAATAAATTTATGCATCTTCTGCAATTGTCCAAGAAAGATGTAATATTTCTGGATGGTGACAGGATTAGCATTGCTCAGATTCTAATGAGATTAAAAGGAGGAGCTTGAAAAGGCAATGATGTTAAAACATCTATTCTGAGAAAAGCAATAACACCTTTAAAAGTAATGTATGCAATATCAAGTGGAAAAGATAATAACAGTGGCTTTTTTTGATTTATTCTCAACCTTTACAACCCATCAAAAAGTTAATCCGCAGAGAAAGTGATGTACCTGTATTTGACCTAATAAAACCAGAAAAAAAGGTATTCACTCATAAAACACTTTAATGATACGGACTACTAGATAAGTAATGAAATTACCCTGATGAGCAGGGTAATACCGATTCCGCAGTATGATTGAAAACTATAGGACTGCCAAAACCAGATTCCAGTTCAAGCTCAGGGACTGACCAACATTCCTTAGACTTCCTACTCTAACAGTAGTTACTAACTCTAGTACTCTTGATACCATTCACAATGAACTCTGGTATTTAGCCCAAACGCCTAAGGTTTATAATGATTTCCATACAGGCCAGCTCTAACACACAAAAATCAGTTTCATATGAGTGCCAAAATCTGCCAATAGGAAGCCTAACAAATGCTTGGAGTCCACACTGGATGTTACTATTAACACTCATTACTATTAACACTCATTACTATTACCTAGAAATCAGGAACAAACCACAAGAGAAATATCAGAAGAAAAAATAAAAAAATCATGAGTGACTAAGGAATAAATAGGTATGGCAATAAAATAGAATTTAAATCTGGATGCTGTCCATGTGCAGTAATTAAATAATTCATTTCTATTACTGTTATTTCTATTATTTCTATAAATTCCTATTACTGTTATTATTACTCAAACTTTGAAAATTACATTACATGTTACTTCAAGTCCAATAGATCATGTCGGTGGACATGGTACAGATAGGAGAAAGGTTGATTTATTGCCTTTCCAATTTTTTCCAGAAAAATTTTAATCATATTATTTTAAAAATAATTAAAATTGCTATAAGGCATGGTTAAGACAACAAAATAGTCTTCCTAAATCAAAAAAAGAAAACAAAAATTAAAAACTTTAATAATGAACCATACTGGATGAATAATAAATACAGCTGAACAAATAATTTACAACACATCACTTACTGATCTAATTTAAAATTCTGTTTCTATTCATGGAATGTCTGTGAACAGCTTATAGGATCATGTAATGTACATTTTCATTATCTGAATTTAGTCAATGACATTTAAAGGTACTCTTTTAAATCTGAAGTTTGTCATAAGATTATGATTAGGAACAGGTATTTTTGCAAATTAGTACTAGTCATTATTCTGCAAGTGCTAATTAGTCGTCCCTCATGTTTGCATTAATTTTATTTTTGGACAAACCACAGACTGTGTGACACAGCTCCATTCCCTGACAGTACTGCTATTATTTCTAGAATCTGTGTTCAGATATGAATCTTTTAAAACTAAAAAGTTCTATGAATATGCTTTATTAACGCTTACCTTCTTCCTAGAAAGCAATTAAAAAGTCCAACAAAGTTATTTTAAAATCTCAGATGAATCTGAGTTGTGTTTTTCCTTTTGTTACTCAGCCTCTTGTCACGTTCGAGGAAGAGTTCTGCCCTCTATGGCTGAACTTTATTTGTTGGTGAGGCAGAGATTTTCTCACTCTGTCTGTTAGATCCTTGTTTACTATACCTTTTTTCTTGCCCTTTATTTCATATGCACACTGCCCTTTATGTATGATCCATCTCGCTAAGAAGATGCTGACAGCTCATTCTGTGCTACATGGCTGGCTTTAACACATGGGTTTTGCCTACCACTGGTCCAGTTCTTAAAAACTGTAATTCATATTGACCTAAAGACCTGCTGATCTCCAGGAGGAACATCATCTGGGGCTTCACAGTGAATATAAATGTATCCTTCCCGATCCTGTAAATATTTTTCTGTAAGTCCAAGAGCACTGCTAGCATTAGTGTCTAAGCTCAGCACATACCTTAATGGAACATTGCAGCAGGGTATATATGCAAGATGAAAAGTTTAAGTGCATCTTAAATATACTATTGGTTTTAATCCAGAAAAGGGTATAACTTCAGAGAGTGGGCATTGTTTTACATATGTTTTACAAAAAAAAGAGTAATCTGTTGCCAAACATGCACCAGCAACTCAACCACAGGTCCCACAAGGCCAGGCACATTTCACTGAATTTTTTTAGAGTTGGAAGGGACCATAAAGATCTTCTAGTCCAACTCCCCTGCTGAAGCAGGATTGCTTAGAGAATGCTACTCAGGACTGCATCCAGGCGGGTCTTAAAAATCTCCAAAGAAGGGGACTCCACAACCTCCCTGGGCAGCCTGTTCCAGGGCTCTGTCACCCTCACCGTGAACAAATTCTTTCTCATATTCGAGTGGAACCTCCTATGTTCCAACTTGTGCCCGTTGCCCCTCGTCCTGTCACTGGGGACCATTATCCCACAGCATTGGGAATCCTTATTCTCTTCCAGAGCAATATCATTTTTAATGTTGAATACCTCTAACATTATCCATAAAATGCTGTCAGGCTTCTAAAATTTCCCCCAAGTTTGATGGAAATACATATGTCCAATAGGGATTGTTGTTCTCAAACATGGGAACTTTCAACATCAGTGTTTGGACAGGCCCATAGTAAGCCAGGAACCACCCCAAACCTCAGCGCATTTGCAGGACTTCCTTCTGTGACCTACTGGCTCTAATGTAAACTAGAGATACAAGAAAACCATACTGTCTGTTAAATGTTTACTTCTACATATGCAAGAACATATATCATGCAGTTTTATTAATATTATAAATTAATATATTATTTATATGCACAACTAAAATATTTATATATAACATATTCACAATATAGAACATGTATTTATGTATTTATACAGAGCATATAGCATATATATGTGTAAATACAGGCAAATTACACAAGCAAAACTAAGCACTCTGCTGAACATGCCTCCTAGAGAGAAGATAAGAGAATAAATTGATGAGAGATGTTAATGATATTATCTAAAACACAGTGTGTCTCATAAGACTAACAGACAAATCCATAGACAGTGAACCCATACCCTTGGATTCTTCTAGTGTTCATTATCTTTGTAGCTGAGACACAGTGGAACAAACTGTATCTCATTTTTCCTAGAGCTGGAAATAAACTAGACAAACAAATGGAAGAGAAAAAAGGAATTTACATCAAAAAGTAATTTTTATTTGCATAAGTGATGGAATTGGCTTATGTAAGTATCACCAAGCCTTTAAAATTGCCAGAGAATTAGCAAATAACCCTTTCTGAGTTTTAATAGGGTTTAGGTGCATAATTCCATTTAATCTCTGATAAACCTACATGCATCTGTGATATAATAGATTTTAAAACTGTGACCACTGTTAGAAAGGTAAGTAAAAAAAAGTGAGACTATAATGCTGAACAGCTCCAGCTCACCACTGAAGCTAATTGATATAGCCCCATGTGAATGTCCACATAATCATGAAATTGAACTTCAAGGTGACATTTGTGAATATTAATGTTCTTATGAAGCACTGTGCTCATTTTTGAAAGGGAACCTCTGAATTCAAGAAGTACATCATGTTTGAGTGTTGAATACATTCAAGTCAGCATCTGATCACACCTTTATACAAGTCAAACATGAGCTTTGTTGTCAATGATTTCACTACAGTGAAAAATCAATGTGAGGCCAGAATTTGATCTATTCATAACAAACCGGGAGAGAGAGAGAGTTTTTTTATGAATAGTCCATGCTACTCCATGGAAGAAATATTTTTTTAATAGCACGGATAATACAAGCTCAGCTGATATAATTTAAGAAGCACTGAAGGTTATTTTAAAGGTAAAATGTAAAACGAGGATTCTTAAATAAAAACCTGAAAATTTCCTGCCTGACTAGTTTCTATCACTGCTGTATTAGGATAGAGGTGATAAATGAGATTATATTAATTAGGGAATGTACAGAACAAATATGCAGATATTTTTTGCTAAACACAGCAGCCATGGCACCATCCTAAAATAGCATCAAGTCATGAAGACAAACTCAGAAAATTAAGGCTAGACTACGGTTGCTGGTACAGCCTGAATCCTTCCCTGTGCACCTGCATTATGAGGAAGCTTTTAATTACCTGGTCACACTCATTTTCACATAGGACCTCTGCCACAGCTAGTGCATAACCTTCTCTAAAGACCAATTAATTTCCTTGTGGATTTTCCTGTGGTGGTCATAACAACAGTAGGTGAAGGCTTAATGAAAATTAATTGTCTTCTCAACATCACTATTTTTATCATGTGAACAATTGCTGCATTTTCCACAGCCTTGTTCCTGGAAACAACTGCATTGTTCTGAGTGAAACTAGCTAAGTATAGCCTGAAGCAGATATGCAGCATGGAAAATTTCATCTTTAACTTTAAAGTTTTGCAAAGTTATAAACCACTGAAAAGACAATCTGATAGTGGAAGTGTCAGGAAACCTCCATAAGAGATACCACTAGCAATTCCTCATAATATGGCCAGATTCTCAACTGGCATGAATTAGCTTCTGTACAATGATTTCAGTCTTACCTGTAAGATTTAAAATCCGTCTAAAAAGGCTGTATTTGAATAAAGATGGAAAAAGACAGAAGGTTAGGAGGCTAGATTAAAACTGAGAGTCTAAAACAGAAAAAGATGCTGATGTGAGGACACTGGAAATCCAGGATCAGAAGTCAGAAAAGGGAGATCTAAACTGCCTAAGCAAGAACTGGGCACTAGCTTGCAGCAGAGAACTTCAACTCTTACAAAAAAGATGAGAAAGAATAGAGGAAAAACTGGGCTTGACTAGGAAATCATAGTATAAACAGATAGATTGGATAATAACCTCGTTGGAGACAGTAAGGAGTGGAAAAGTCAGATTAAGAGATAAGGAAGGCTGAAGCTCAAAATTCAGGGGCAAGTCAGATGAGATGAAGTGCCTGGGAGAACAAGCACTAAACTGTGCTGACAGAGGGTACTGAGTTTGAAGCAGAAAGACTAGAATCAGGAAAATTTGACTGTTGCAAGGAAAGGCTAGCGCATGTTATTCTGTCTACTGACCTGTCATCCACTGGACTGGAGCTAGAACGGATTAGATGGTGTACTGGGAGGGACTGGAAAGAGACAGGACTGGGACTAATGACTGACTGGAAGCAATAAATCAGAACTTGTTGGTGAACCCACACTGAAGGTAAAGGGAACAAGCTAAAGAAATAACACTCATTTGAGCTTGTGGCTTTCCGAGGCTGCAGGATTCCTCACTGCCCCTTTATAGAGGCAAGTGTAGGAGTTTACTCATGCTGAAATACTCATCTCACTCCAAGATATTTCAGATGACAGTCATGATGATACCTTCATAAAGCTATTATTTTATTAGTGTGTGCTGTGTGAGGCAAGAGGTGGCTGACAGACATACAGCAAGCTTTGATAAAAGGCTGACCATACTTGAATGCTGCCCTGGTAAAACTCTCACCAGACTTGAAGTCACTAGCACCACAGTTTCCCAAAATGGTCGTTCTGTATTCTTCATTACCTAGAGGTCTCACCTACAGCAGCAACTGAAGCTAGGAAAGGCTGAAGGAGAGCTCCACTTTCAATATAGGAAGTACCACATAAACCTGAAGTCATGAGAACTCATCTCATGGGTGTCTCAGATTTACTTGAGTTTCTCCTTACCCCTACTTATTTTGTGCATTAGACACAAGAGTGTCAATAGCAACATATGTTCACAATCTTTGAAATACAGGGAAATCCAAATTATTGCATGGCCATATTAATTCTGAAACTTCTAACTTCAGCATTCTTGAATTTATAGTAGCAATGTTGTTCTCATAACTTACATTTTCATTTGTAATTCATTTATTTCAGCTTTGGTTCAAATCTAGGCTGGAGGCTTGCCAGCACCAACAGCCATTTATAGATATCTATAAAGGTTTTCACAATTAAAGCTTGTTCTAAAACTATTTGGCCTACAGTTACATCTCAGTTTAACATAACTTTTTATTTTTTAATGCATATGACTTTCTTGTGTTTCCTGAAACGACGACACTATTTCCTCATTTGCATTATTTATACTTTTGTACATTGTTTTTATTCCTGTACTTTTTTTGTATTTTCTTTTTATCATTTATAGATGTGTAATGGACTTTGCTTTATCTTTCCAGGACTTAAAACATGCATATTTTTTGTGTACTGTAGTTATGTCTTTCCCCAGTCAACACTAATTAATGCTAGGTATTAGAAGGGAAAGAGAATCTGTAAAAGTGGCCAGATTTTTCCTCAAAGGAGCCTGCCATTATCTGTTTTCTAGCAAAAAGCTCTTTTACACCCTAAGCAGCCCTGAAAGGTCTGGTTTTCCAATACATTTACATTTCTCTAAAGCAACTGAAAAGCAAACATCATGTGACTAAGGACATGAAAGTGACTATATACTGAAATACATGCTTTATCTATTTCCATCCTCAGCTTCCAATGGGTTTGATTCTTATCTCCCTAAACACATTTGCCTACAACATACAGTAGGGATTTCTAAATAATAATATTCCTAAATCTATGCAATAAATATACTATGTTTTGAGAACCTTTGTAATGATGGGCATTTTGAAGCCTGAACTGCACCAGCAAAATTGATGCATTTAAAGTTTCTTTATTGTGTGGAAAGGGAAACAGTTCTATTGTCCTACGATGTCTTTCAGATATATATATAGAGAGAGATAAATCAATGTCAGGTTGATTCAAAGATCAATATTCATGTCACCTCACTTAAGGAACTTAAGTGAAGTTCTTATTAGGAGCCTAATCCTCTGCAATATATTATTAAAAAAAAAAAAAAAAAGAAAAAAAAGGAAAAGGTAGTGATTTGGTGATTTGAAAGATCCAGTACAGATATCATTAAGATATTTCTCGTTGCACCAGTTATCAAGGTTGATTAAATTAGGAACACCGCGTAAGTCTTGAAGTTAGGCAAGTAACCAATAAGCCATGCGCATGGACAGATGGTGGGAGCACAGCGTTGCCTCTCTCATCCAGTACTCGATTCTTAACGGATTTTGACACAGATAGAGAAAAAAGCTCAGCTTTTTTTTCAAATTAGAGCTTTCCAGTGAATGAGTTTCAAAACATTCCTGTTTTCCAGTTGCAACACATTTCTGAAACAGGTACAGACAGATGAGCTGCAGGTTTTTTCTATAAAAATTCTTCTGTATTCTTTTTGCTCTAGTCCTTATTTTATCAGAGTAATGAGATCAGCAAAACAATAGAAAGTCATCACGGTTTGCACAAACTTATAAAATGGAGAGAATGTTGACTGATAAGTACCAGGGAGTGAGACAAACCAACTATTAGTTTGTCAATTATTTAGACGCCTACAAATAGTGATTAGTGATTAGTTAGTCTTTAATTTCCTATTGTCCTGCAAAGATGATTCTTTCTATCTGCTCTCTTCACTCCCCGTGGTCTCTATCTTTTCCAAGAAGAGAAGGCAACCAAAATGGTTGTTGTTTTTTCAATGAATAAACTGAGAAAGTACATCACCATGGCTGTCAGTCAGAAGGAATATTCGATTAATTAGCAAATAAAAGTACATTTTTCTTGAGGGCTAAGTAATTTAAATGAGGTATCAATAATTTAGACACTACTCAGCTCTAGCTAGCAGGCTTTATAATGAAGTTATGTGAGTATTTAAATATTTCCTACTAATTGTTCCCTACACACCGTAAAAATTGCCTGTTTCGTAATAGATTAAATGTCAGGATAACTGCCCTAATTAAATTAAATTAAGATTTCCCTACCTAGCAACGTATGTATTGCTGCTGCAGGAAGAGTAAGCAGAAACTCATGTAGAATTTTGATGTTTAAGGCCTAATCTTGCAAAAATCTGTGCAAAGCTATCAACATTACCTATGCTATTAGTTTAATTCAGCAAATTGAAATCCACAGTCTACAAATATGAACGTTAATTTACAGTAGGATTTTTCAACCAGCTGCTTGCATTTTGGCATACCTGCATGTCTGAGACTACAGCTAAGTTTCAGGTGTCTACAACTGGGTTTTACAGTCCCACAGACAGGAATAGCAGAGAAAAGAATGAGCTCCCAAACAGACACAGCTCTATCACTCTAAAACAAGAGCTGGTTAGTCTGCTTTTCCCAAGACAAAATGCCTTAATACTTTCAGAAGAACATATTAAATACCCTTGCTTGTATTCAAACTCAAATGTGAACAGTGGATATGACCATTTGGTGGCTCATGTCCCCAGAATAGAGTGAGGTTTTTCAGTTAAGCATTTTTCCTTCTTCTACCGGCCTTTATCACAAAATCACAGAGAACTAGAATTTAAAGAAGATATCTTAGACACCAATTTTAATCTTCACTCCCTGGGAAGGAAAGTAAATTCCCTTCCATTTCTTTTCTTTCCATCTCAAGTCATCTAGTTCTCAGTCTCAGTTTTAGATAACGTAACCAGCTCCTCCCTATCCCCACAGAACCACAATACATGTTGTACAGTTTAATTTCCCAAAAGAAATATCACAAGTTTCTATGAAGCATTTCTATCACTGTCTTTTTTCCCCTCTGTTTTATTTTGTAAGGGGAAAAATATCAAGAAAGGTAAGAAACATACGGTACCAAATCCCTCCATGAAATTATCTCCCTTGTTTGTGAGGGCTGTAGAGATAAGAATACCACCGCTAAGAAGAAAATATCTTTTAGTAGTTTTTTTATGCAACTTTTTGCCTTATGTTAGACATAAATTGTCTCTGAAATATCAAATGCCTTCTTGAGTGGAAGTGTCATAGACAACCATAATGTGAATTACTAATGCTTTGCTATGATAAAGGTCAACTAAAAGTCTTCTTGCAAAGCTTATTTATCAGATTCCTTTTCTATGTTCTTCAGGGCAGATCTCAGCTGGAGTAAGTTGCCCTAACTCCAGGAGCCGTGATAATTTACCCCAAACTGAGTAGCTGACCCCCAGTTTCTAAACACCAAGTTTCCCAAAATGGAAATAGAGAGATAACAATTATATTTAGGAACAGAAGGGATTTGAAAGAGAGTTAGAGTGTCTGATGTGACATTTCCACGCTGTTATATGAAATTTGCAATGGAAATAAAGCAGAGTAGCAGCTCTTCCTACCTTAGGCTCTATATCCACTAAATGTTATTCACCCCCTGCAAGCAGAGATGACACCTTTTTGCTAACTGTCAAAAATTATTCAAAAGGAGGAAAAAAATCATCCGTAGCTGCAGAAATTTGTTTTGGCTACTTCCATAAGCACCTCCCGCAGAGAGTCAAAAGGACTGTGGGACTGCATTATTAAACACTCTGCCCCCTTCCCACACGCTCTCCGTTTTGTTAATCTCTCTGAGAACATACATTTCTGAGGAGCTCTCCCAGCTTAAACTGTGGTGCTTAATAAATGTGGATACACCTGGCAGAAGTAATTTAGGAGAACTGGAAACTGGTGATGGGCATCTTGAGCATTTTGGCAGCACATAGTTTATTAATTTAATCTACTAATACTGGACAGAAAATTCTAATTAAGGAAAAGTTTGAAACATAAAGGGAAGGGGAAAGGAAAATTTAAACCATTTTGTGACTTGTCTCATGTTCTGTCTCATTTTATATGCTATTAAACCATTTACAACTGGGGATAAGTACTAATGTTTAAATAGTTGTTTGATGACCTATGTCAAATGAATATGATTGTCTTACCCTAATTCTTCACATAAAAGATATGGTGTTAAAAATAGCATGCACAACATGAACTGAAAACTATTTTTCTTTTCCTCAGAGAAAAGATATATTTGTGATCTACAGTTGTAGCCATGTTTAGCTCAGGAGAAGAGTTTGTAAATAATGTAGTTTATCCTTTTTAATGTAAAGTGTTAGGAAAGAATAGACATGATACAACATGTGATTTCACAGTGAAGCGCTTTGCACAGGGAAAACTTACAGAAGTAATTTTCCTGGGTGTTTTTTCTTATTTTTACTTTTTCCAGATTACCTAGTTAGAGGATTACGGGCCCAGGATATTTTTCACCCAAATGAGCGCAGAAGTTTATAGAGTGAATGTCATTGTAACAACAGGATTGCACAGTTCCATTTTAAGAATTATTAAAAAGTGAGAAGTGAGTGGAGACAGTACCTTCAGAGAGAGGACTCAATGCTTTACTCTGGTCCTGTTGTTCTTTAGCCTGAAAGGGCTCATGGAGCTTTTGTGATCACTATTTCTATCCAAAGAGGAAATGACAAAGATAAAATATTTGGTCGTAACTGAAGGATAGGAATGAAAAGTAAAGTATGGACTTTCCTGATGTTTTCAGGTTACTAGGCTGGCTAACAACTTCATCAAATGAAATATTGATTTTCCTGATGACAACTCCAAGCAGAATCCTATTTTAATTCAGCTCAACCTAATTGCTATTTATCTGGCATTAAGAGAAAAAATAGCAAAAAGGTTTTCCAGTTTAATGTACCATAGCCTGCAAAGCTATATTTAAGCTTGACTGTACATTGGGGATCCCTTGTGCAGAGACAGACAGCTGCCAAAAATATTTAAATATTTAAATGGCTACTTTCATCTACTGCTTTTTGTTCAAATTCACAATAAGTAAAAAATAAATTACAACACAGGCAGCTTTGAGCAGAGTACTTAACTGAGTAATATTACCTAAGAATGTTTTGCGTATGTTATTGATGAAGGTATGCACAGACTCTTATTTTGGGAAACGATGCATGAAATGTGCCATATACAATGAATGTTAGCAGATAATCTACAAAAGGAAACAGCCTTTTGTCCTTATGATTTCTAATGTTTTGGAGCGTTTCAAGCACCTTAACTTGGAAACATAGAAATATAATTAAATACAAAGGTTGAATAATTAAACTGGCAATGTTGACATTGAACTTCCACTGTCATAAGCCATAACAGTTAATAAATATAATATTTCATACATATTGATTATTTCATATTTCAGGTCCAGAAGCCTAATTCTATTTCTTATTACCTATGAAATAGACAGAAGATTTTAACTAAACCCTTAGTCATCCAATAAAAAAACAATTGCTGCTTGCAAACTGGCTGATAAACACAAACACTGAGAGAAGAAGGGATAATACATCACAAAATGGACTGTGTTAATTAATAAAATGAGTTTAGCTTTAGTAATTCATGTAAATATCTCAAAGCATAGTCATTAGTGTTTTGTAGCACACTTTGCAAAATAAGCAACTGCTACACAAGTGTGATACAAATTTTCTTGAGGGCCAATATGGTTAAAATATACTCCACATATATACAATGCCTGAATCATATTTCTCCTCAGTCAGCAATAGCTGTAAAAACTCCTAAAAATGAATTTACAATGATAGTTGGGCCTACAATCTTGAGTTATGGCGTTTGCCAGGTTTACCTAAACTCACATTTTTTCCAAAAAGGAAGGAATAAATTTTGACCATCCGAGTCGGGCATTGTTTGGTGACAGGACAGTGGACAGTGGGGGTGGGGAACAAAACAAAACAAAACAACAGCTTGAAAACTGAGTCCTGAAAGCACAAGTCACTGACTCAGAGAATTGCTTAGGTTGGAAGGGACATCTTCAGATCATACAGTCCAACCTAATAGCAAAATACTATTTCTACCCTGAAGAGTTATTTTTAACCAATGTAATCACTGTAGGTGCTTCACACAGGCTGAATTGTGCACTGCTGCCTTTAGTTTAATATTATGCTTTTTCCTGTTTTGTATAAGACCATGAAAAACAGCAGCAAAAAGATTTCACAAAAACTTTAATATGAAGACAAAGAGGGGGAATGGGGATCCCATAATAACGTCTCTGATTTTTTAAGTCACTTCACCAAGAGTTGTTATACTAGGTATAAAAGCAGATCAGGAAGGTGAAAAGCAATCTTCTTTTTTGAACTTCCAAGCTTTACCGTCAACATTGCAAAACAAGTCACACACACTTAAACTTCAGACTTGGCTGTTTTTTAGTTTCAGTTGTAACTTTTTCATTTCTGTGGTCAAAAATTGCTTGAGAGGATTTCCAATGAAATTTTTGATTGATTTATTTCCATAATATAATGGCAAAAATTACTTAATACCTTCTGTGTAAAGGCCTGTTCCTTCAGAAGAAATATACATACAACTGTATGTCATCAGGAGACACTTCAAAGAGGAAGGTGCCTACCTTTTTCTCCTCAATTTCATAAAATTACTTCCAATTTCTACATCTTGGGAAATTGACCATAAAATTCAGCACGGCTCTTCCTAAAAGCTTTCTTCTTACCTTAGTCTCTCAGATTTGGTCTCACAAGATTTCCTGGTTTTGTTTTTGTTTTTTTTTTTTTTGGTTCCCCTCCTCCCCCTAATTTCTAAAATCATCCAGGCATTCAGATTTCTTCTCCAGCACTATGCAGTTGTGAATAAAATCTTTGATATTATCTAAACAGCTTTTAAATCTTAAATCAAGTAGAGTCAAGGAATACCAGTGTTCATTATCACTTATGACTGACTGTATCTACACGAAACCACTACTCATTTTACACAGACAGTTATTTCTGTTGAATCTCTATTTGAAAGCATAACAACTGACAGCTACTGAAATGTTTCTTAAAAGTCTACCCATCCACCCCACTCTCCAACTTTTTTTATTTGTTTGGTCAGTTTTTTCATAATGGTTCTCAAGACTTCTATTAGATGGCAAAAAAAGAAAATGTTTTCATAAAACTGTAGGATTGAGTGCACCCTCAGCAAATCTCCACCACCACCAAGCTGTGTGGTGTGGTCAACACACTGGAGGGAAGGGATGCCATCCAGAGTGACATGGACAGCCTTGAGAGGTGGGCCCATGCAAATCTCATGAAGTTCAACAAGGGCAAGTGCAAGGTCCTGCATGTGGGTCAGGGCAATCCCAAGCACAAATACAGGCTGGACGGAAAATGGATTGAGAGTCACCCTGAGGAGAAGGACTAGGGGGTGTTGCTGGATGAGAAGTTCAATATGAGCCAGCAATGTGTGCTTGCAGCCCAGAAAGCCAACCTATCCTGGGCTGCATGAAAAGAAGTGTGGGCACCAGGACAACCAAGGTGATTCTGCCCTTTTACTCCACTCTGGTGAGACCCCACCTGGAGTACTGTATCCAGCTCAGCAAAGGAATGACCTGTTTGAGTGGGTCCAGAGGAGGGCCACAAAGATGATCAGAGGGCTAGAGACAGGCTGAGAGAGCTGGAGTTGTTCAGCTTAGAGAAGAGAAGGTTCTGGAGAGACCTATTAAACTGTCTTTATCTCAAGCCATGAGTTTTCTCACTTTCTTCTGATTCTCTCCCCCATCCCACGAGGCGAGGAGTGAGCTAGCAGCTGTGCTTAGTTGCCACCTTGGGTTAAACCACGACAGGGGAGTGTATTTTAGATATTTTCTACTTAATGCATATGTTGCATAAAAGTCTGGTTGTTTCTCCATTTTAAAATTGCAGTTAAGACATTAGGATTGATGAAAATGTTTTAAAAGTCACCTCTTTCATCCCTTCTCCCCTGCAAAAACAAAATGAAAATAAATGCTAACCTCTCCTTTTTCCCCCACTTTTTTTTTTCTTGTTAATCTTTAAATGCTAACTAGGACTTTCTATCCAAATTCATCCCATTCAAGCATCTCATAAATTTAAAGGGTTTTAAGTATCCCTCTGTGTCCATGTGAGGACTACCCTAAAGACAGTCTCAAAGTTTTGGTAAAAATAAGTGCTGGAGAACATATTTAGTAACATTTACATACTACCCAGAAAATTAAAAAAAATCTATAGTTTAAATTCTATGAAGAATGCATATTAGTAGGAGAGTGTACGGCCTCTCAAATTAGTAACTCTACTGACAGCACTGGAAACAATGAGCAAGCTCAGAACTTATTGTATTACATTTTTATTCTAATAATTGCATATTGTCTCAAGTAAACCATGACAGTGACTTAACATACGGTATGTAAATCGAGCTGGAAAAATTGTTAGCAGGAAATAATACATTCAGATGTATCTTATTTGCTAGTCTGAATGTCAGAAAGCTGTTTGTCATTGAAGATAAGGCCAAAAAAAGCATATTTTGTTTCATCGATTTCTCTCACCAAATGTTCTCTTGCTCTTTTCCTTTCTCTCCAGGTAGTAATTTGAAAGGCAACACTTCTTCTTTGTTCAGTAGTTGCTTTGTGACCCCTTCTACGACAATAACTAGAGAAAGCTGCCTGTTTGAACTAGCTGATAGCTCTAAAAGCAATTAAAAATCCTAAAAATCATTACAATTTTTTTTAAAAAAATTGCTCCTATTTTGACTGCTTTCTCATTTTAACTCGATATATTATACATTTTTAAAGGATGGAAAATGGAAAAAGTTTTCAAAAAACCTGAACAGCTTGAATACTATAGGCTGAATTAGAAGTCTGAATACCCAGGATGTTTTCAAAATGGAACAGCTGGTAACATTTTTGATTCAGTTTCTTCATGAGAATTTTTGAATTAATAATTTCTAAAGGATTATAATTTATAATGACTGATCAGATTATTTATATACCATAGCATAATACCACCAATTTTCACATTTGAAACTTTGTATGGAATAAGCAAAATAAGAATACATATAATGAAAGAGTACTTTTATTTGTATTAAAAATATATTGAAGTATTTGCAGTGTTATATATCCACCCATTGGCAATTTTGTACTCTTATAGTGGAAAGTTCGGAGTATGAGGTAAGTTAGAGTCACTGTGGTAGAGACCTATGCTAAGAGTGTATGACAATTGAATGTACATCACACAGGTACTATGACTGTCACTCAACTCCAAATTGCTGTTTTACTTATATTTATGTATGTTTTATATAGCATAACAGTATTCTTGAACAACTTTAAGTGAAGCTGACTCATATTGCCACCCCTGATGACAGTGCTCATCAATGAAATATGTTTCTGTAAGCTTTAAGAATACTCCAGAAATATCCATAATTTCCCAGACATGTCCATAACTCCAGAAACAAAGGAAGTCAAAGCCTGTGAAAAAAATCAGGAAGATCCATATTCCTTCAGCAAAAAGCTGAGATGAGGTATCATTAAAACCTATACAAAAAAGCATATAATTTTCCTCCAAAAGCTAGGATTTCCTTGGAATTATTTCCATTCCCTCAGAATATAAAGCTGGAAGACACTGAAAGACAAAGAACTTTTGCTGTCTTTTTATGCCATGGGATATCAGGTACATAAGTCCTTTGTGGCCACATGATCAGGTATTGGTATTTATCTTCTGTAGGTCCTTTATTGTTTTCTCTCCAGTTTATTTCCAAAGTGTGAAGCCTGCTTTCAAAATCCAGCAGAAGATATATTCCTAGTAAAAGTCTCAACCTGAATCCTGAAGGAGAATGTTTTATCCTTAAGTCAGACTTTTACACAACATTTTTTTTCATATCCTTTTGTGTACTGAAAGAATCAGAATTCGTACAGTTGTTACCGGTAACAATAATTTTGCTGTGGTTATTGCTATTTCACATATATTCACATTATTTTAAGTATAGTATTTCAACTTATTTCTGCAGCCAAATTAATCCTGAAATCATGGATTTTACTAGCTCCTATTTACAATATCATTTGAGGACCTCCATCTGAAACTTTCTGTCAATTCTCTGCAACTTTCTCCAATTTGGAGCAGACCCTGATTTAATTCTTCCATAGACAACCAGAATTCTTCAGCTTGCTGCAAGATGCTTCAGCAGAACATGTTTTGGAGAGTTTTTTTGTTCATGCAGTCCGCTCAATCCTCATTATTCAAAGAATTTATACCTTCTCTGTTTCTTTCTGACCTCCCTTTCTTATTTTTTGCCATAATAGGTCGTAGACGCATAAATATACTTAAACTGAAATACTTCTGTGTTTATAATTAGAACATAGGCACTGGGTTTTGCCCACAGCTACATTCAAATATCATTTGTTCTAATTTCTGCTTCTTTCTCTTTCCTCTTCTTTATGTTGCCACTGAGGGAAAGAGATAAGGTTGTCTTAAAGTTGTTAATGCTACCTTCTGTGTTGATTTCCTTTTTTTTTTCCTTCTGGTTATTACAAGTTGTTTAGGGTAGCCTTATCTCTGAATTTCTTAGGTTGAACATTTGAAGTATGAGATAACATCCTCACAATGTTCTTTTTACCTTTCAGTCACTGACATGAGTTCACAGTTTTGTTATTATTTCTAAACTCTCCAGCTGGGAATTCCTTCTGTTATTAAAAATCGTACAAAATGTCAAAACCAGAAAACAAGCAACCCATATGATAACTCATGTGATATGAAGATTTATAAAATCAATGGCTATTTCTCTATTTATTTTAAGTTTCAGAGACAGTTCATCAGACCAGTACAAAGCACTTGGCATGGTCAGCTATTAAGAGATCTTGTCCCTTGCAGAAGTATCTAGGAAACCAAAGTGAAATGGAACCTCGTTGGGGTAGGCACTGTTCAAAACTGTTGCACTGGATTAAAGCTGTTTAGTATTGTCAGATGAACATAAAACAGACAATACGTGCTTATGAACCCAAACCTTAACATAGGCAATTAATCTACATTATTTTTTGATTAACTAGCAGTAGGCTTATAGGGTTATGCACTGAGAAGCATTACAGAGTGTGGAAAAATGGATATACATCCTTGATTCTGTCTGGATAGATCTGCAAAATCTTCTAAAGGCAGAACTAGATCTCTTCTCAGGACTAGACTAAATGTAAAGGCAGTGTGATGCACACTCTCTAAATCGTGTGCCATCACACCCACAGAATTAGCATGAAAGCTAGCTATCTCTGCACTGAATGATCCCAGAAACTGTTCTTGTAGGACAACAAAGATGTGGTCAGTGGTTAAGCCTCTCCCTGCATTGCCTTTTGACTCTTCCATAAGGTATTTCCAAGAGTTAAGCTGTACTTTAGTGCATAACCCTGAGACAAACACTGTGAGCCACAGAAGCTGGAATTACTTGATTCATCTGTGGAAACTCTCAGCAAGTCTCTACAATCTCTCACTCACCAGTTCACTACAACTGAGCATTTACTGTATTATGTTGCTAATCATCTAAATGCACCTGATAAATGTCTTTGAAATACCATTGCACAGCAATTTGTGTTTGCCTACTGCTCTGTTTTCTTTAGTTAATTACTGTGTTGACAAGCTGTCCACTCAGTTCAATGGATCATCTTGGGAGGAGAGGGAAATTTAGGAACACATCAGCAAGTATTTTCGACAGTCTTTCAGTATTAGTTTCCATTGTCTCTAAATATCTCTGGGAAAGTGGATTACCACTAACTTTCAAGTATATTACACTTACATTCTATGAGTGTATGATTCTTTGGTCAGTATGAAGAAGAGAAGGGTGGTGGACCTGATCGGTGACTACAAGCTGCCTACTGGGAGGGTGTAGAGAAGATGAATCCTGACTCTTCTCAGAGATGCTCTGTGGAGAAAGGACAAGCAGCACCAGGCCCGCTCTGGCACATGGAGAAATCCCAGTTAGATAAAAGGAAAAGACTGTCACCACGAGGGTGCTCAAACATGCAACAGGTGCCCAGGGAGGCTGCAGAGTCTCTGTCCTTGAGGGTATCCAAATATGATGGAACAAGGCCCTGAGCAACCTGACCTGACAGGGGCTGCTCTGAGCAGGAGCTTGGACTGGAGACCTCCAGGGATTTCTCCCAGCCTCTGTGCTTCTGTGGTCTTTGAATGTCACCCTTCCTGCCTTACCCAAAGTGGAGCTACTCACAACCTCATGGAAGGTGGCCTCTGTCCCACCGCCACCCAGGCCTTTCTTTCAGACAATCGCCAGCACGGCCCACCACTGACCTGAAGCACATCACCACCAGCAACTGCTCCATGGGTGGATTTTGTTCTGCTTGGATCATAAGGTAATGGTCATCCCACCTTGTAGTCTCTTTCTTCTGCCCATGCCTCACTCCTTTGATATTTTAACTCTTGGGTAGAACTGGGTGATAAACAAGGCTACTAAATGTGAATGCACAGCCTAACAGCTAGCCTGCTGTTTGAAAAATATTGTTTGGCTTTTGGGAAGGAAATGATCCATGGAGTCTGTCAAAATAAGGCTGGTTTGGTATAACCCTGTACACACTCAAAGCTTATACCTCATGTACTCTTAAACTAAACGTAATGCAAACACCAAAAAAAATGAATCCCATCCACTTCCAGCTCTCATTAGAAACTCAACATGCCAACAGCTTGAGACTAGGGGTAAAATAGGCTGAAGAAGTCCTAAAAATGGCTTTCTAGATATGGGGATACAGTAAGAGTGAAACTAGAACTCTGACCCAGATTTAAGAGACTAAGAATTCTGCTCTACTAAATTTATCTACACAAAATTGTTCTTTGGGTGGTGTTATGAACACAAATATTTCTTACTGTGAACATTCCCAAATCACACACATTTATGCATCACATTGTAAGATCGGTGCTGCCTTGCATGGCTGCTTATTCCCAAAAAGCAAATAAACCCCTCATTCTACTTACTGTCTCTAGGCAACACATAGTTCTAATGGAAAGCAATTTTTTTAAAAAACAAGAAATAGATCTTTCAAGCATAATAGTACCTACACCTGAAGGTAATTTTTAGAATTCAACAACTAGATTGATTTTGCTGAGTATAGTGAAACTTTCTGATTCCAGACACAAGCATTTCTTCTAAACATAACATTTCCTACTTTTGTACAGTTTGCACTTCAGCAGAGTAAATGAACAGTTTAGTCCAATTCCAGCTGAGCAGGTGAATTAATTATGGTAGCACATCACACACTGACAAGTTCTTATAATGGCATTCCTAGCAGACGAAGAATAAAGAGATGAAATCTGAATTAGTCACACCCTTAGGCTTTCCCTTCATGACAAAAAGGCTACTAGTGGGGCAACCTACGGAATATTACCTGCTCCAACAGTTCATTTGGTTATGTTTTTGCTTCTTTTCTAATAGACTATCTTCACTAAAAAAAAAAAAAAAAAAAAAAAAAAAAGAGTTGAGGCTGAACTGACCTGATGAGCAAATACAGACAAATTTTATTGTAAATCGATGGAGGAAACAGTGCTGTATTTTTGAGATAAAAGGAAAGGCAAAAAAAACTTGTAAGATTTTGTAAGATGGTCAATAAGTGTCTGTAAATTATAGATATGACATATACCTCTAAAATGGCTTGGATCTGTCAAAGAATTAAGCCACATACTCCTCTGATATATTGTTAATAAACTTCAAACATTAAGTTCTATATCAATGGTTAAAAAAAAAGTTCTTCTATGTTGCATAGGAGCCTTCCAAACAGGTCTAGAAAGTGATTCTAATCCATGATTTATAGCGGGCAATCTCCCAGACCCAGATCTCCTAAAACTATTCAGATATCTCATTCCCACTCAAGTCAAGGAGGTCTCAGCAGTAAGGCACAGCAATATCAGTGCTGGAGTGGGCTCCATAAGTCTTATGACAGACTTTGCTTGGAAGCTTTGTAGTAAGAGAAAGAAGAGTGTGAAACTGTCTCCTCACATTGGTGTTACCAAGACAGGAGCCAAATTTGTCCCTCAGACTGGTCAGCAGATGCCAAGCTGAGAGGAGCATCACTGCAGCATCCTGTGAGGAACACAGCGGGGTTGTTTCTCTCCCACGGGGATTTTGCTTGGCTACATTGCTTTCCCTAATACAGTGCAAACTCCCTGGCTGGGTAACACAGCGTTTAAGTTCCCTTTCTACTCTTCAAAGTCCCCTTGGCCACAACATCTCCTTTTCAGCCGGTATACACAGGGCAAGACTAGGAGTCTTGAATCAACCCTTGCTTGCAGACATCATGTACCCCCAGAAAACCTTCTTGCCTTGATTCTGCCATCCACAAAATGGGGACCAGTATGGGAGCCCACATACCCCACACGTGGCAAAATGGCCTGGATGACTACTGCTGTTGGAATAGGAGGGTAAGCATACACAGGGTGCATAACTCAAAAGCCACAACTGTCCAAGAGGTAATCAACATCAAACTGATCACGTTTGAGAGGAAGAGGGCTGACAGCCAGATTTAAAAGCAGCCAGAGAACTACCAAGAGGCTTTTGAGAAAATAAGTCAGCATGAAGAGAAGTATAAATGAGGCCTGAAAAATTGTAGCAGTGGGGAGACACCCTGGAGTGACAGTGGCCAAAGCCAGAGTCTGGTTGGGCACTGCCAACTGTTTCGTTATCACACTGTGACCCCACAAGACATACAAAGGAGCCTTGCCAAAGGTGCTGCACCTGGCTGGGTGCTGGCGGCATGGGGCAGCATGTGGGACCCCCACCCCTGGGGTGCCTGGGGCTGTGGGGGCTTTCTCATCGGTGCCTGTGTTTGTTAGCAGGGTCTGGGGAGCAGCAGGGGCAGAAGCCGGGCTAGAAAGACTGCAGTGGCATGGGAATCAGCATATATGGTGCCACTCATCCTCCCTGGAGAGGGATAAGGGGCCTGCAACCCACACATGCTAATGGAATGAGGGGAAGGTAGAGCTTTTTGGGACTGATTCTATAACAGTATTAAGAAATTTGTTGTTGTAACAGTTTAAGTGACTAGTACCGTGATTTATTTGTTATATTACTGATCCTGAATGCATAGTTCATTGAATGCTAGTTAATTACCAGTTGTTAATAAACCCACAGCTTGCTTCAATCTTGATTTGAATTAAGCTACACAAATAAAGCAGGGTTGTGGGTTATTTTCCTTGCAATAGGGTTCATATCTATTCCTTCCACCTTTCCCTTGTTTTGTCACTTGAGATTATAATTCTTAAAGTAAGAGACAAACTGAAGCCTTATATTTTAGCTGTGCACTAGCCATAGTACAAATTAAGTTGGAGTAATAAAACCAGTCTGTGTTCTAGATAAGTTTGTACAATATGGGAAGCTAGTACAAAGCAAATTGCTAACATTTCTCAGGCTCATCAATTGCTGGTAAAGCTTGTTAATACAATTTCAGCAATTAAGATGCATCTATTTGTCTTCTCCTATTCCAGCTTCAGATTTCTTCCTGGTTCAAACATTTCAGCTGTATTTATCTTTGTGTCCTATAAAACATCATCCTCACTTTATTCATTGAGCAATTAAATGACAAATGAATCACTTGGTTCCAGATAGTCTTCATCATCTGTGGGAAAGTAAGAGAAGATCGGTGAGGAGGGTTGTAAACACGCTCAAATGACTTGCACGTGGGGTGATGGAAAACACATATATCACACTAATTGCTGTTTAGTCTTACGTGCTCAACAAGTAGAACATCTGCATTTAGATAACGTAGGCCTGTGATGGACTTAGAGGCACCTTATTGAACATGCCTGAGATTCCTGCCCTGCTGTCAGAGAAGATCAAAGAACAATGGAAAACTGCGCCTGGTTGAATCCCTAAAACACAGGTGAGAACAGCAGGTTCGGACACTCTCTCACTCTTTCTCTTGCTAACAAGGACTCTCTCGCTCCACAGTGCCTGTGTTCCCTACTTGTGTGCTTCTGCCCAGGTGCTCCTTCAGAGATTCCCCAGTCCACAAGGTATCCGGACTAAATCTGTTCTTTGCCTTTCATCCGTGGTTTTGTGGTTGTTCCTGAATCCTGCCTGTGACAGCTCACACATCATCAACTCAGGGTTAAAATAAGAAATTGCCTGGTAAGTCATTCTTTGTGCTTTACTTTCCTTATGTAAATTGTTATTATGTTGACAGGATTCTTGCCTTCACATAGTTTCTATTCAATATCCAGTTCTAAGAATGTGAATATAAGCTCTAATATTCCATAGTTTAAAAAAATTTGGCCTACTTTTATTTATGTTATCAGGAACATAACCAAGTGCCTGTGTTAATCCTCCCAAGTACCAATCTTCATTTAACGGTATGACACAAAAAATGAAATAGATTAACATTCTTGGACTTTATGGTCATTTGCCTGTAGAAGAACAACTTTAAATCTCCTTTATTTTCTCTTTTAAGTCACTTCAGGTCAACCATGGCAGGTCCTCCAAGGGTTGCCCAGGGCAAAACTTGATGTTACAGTTATGCTGATCTAAGGCTTACTGCCTTAGATTCCAGTGCTCGCACCTCATGTCAGTTTTGACATTTGTGAGTAGATTTAACCAAAGCAAGTAATTTTCTGCTTATTTTGTTTTCTGAAAGGTGAAGCAAGAGTAACAGGACCAGTAAAAGGAAAAGTGAGACCAGCAGGAACAAGTGATACTGTTAATTGGTTCAGCTGTAATGCGAAACCTTACCCTCTGTTCCATGCTTGTAGATAACATCAACCAGGAGTAACAGAAGTATTTTAAATTAGCACTTGTTCAGTTCCACCATGTGGCTGACAAATTCAAGATGTGTTGGCTCCACAGGTTTGGACAGACCACCTCCAGACACACAGAATACTGCTTTCCAAGGACAATGACATGGCAGGATGAGGTGGAAGGTTACAGACAGGGATCAAGATATTCGTCTCTAGAGACTTCAGTTACTCCTCCAGTCCCAATCAAAAATTAATTTTTTAATAACCCCCAGCCCCCAACCAATAAGGTGGGGGTTATTTTGTTTGGGGTTTTTGCATGTTTTTTAGTCGGGAGCAGGGGGAAGGTCTTCTTCATTGAACTCATTGAATCAGCACATGAAGTCTGGAAGTCAGTAGAAGTCAGCCTTAGAAGACCGGAGGAGGACAGAGGACCTTGAACCACAGCTAACAGAGGTTCTTGATGCAGGCATCAAGAAATACTTGGGCTTGAGGAACCTGAGCAAGAAAATACGTATCACAGATCTTTGGATCCAGCAGATCAACTTTCTAACTCACCAACCACTGTGGCCCAGAATAAAAAATCAAATGTGATCTATATGGGAACAGGCACCAATATCTACATAAGGGCACATAGTCATAAAATTCTGTAGATATGTTTAAAAATTTAAGTAGTTATACATAAATATAATGTAAAGGATTTTCCTGTCGCTCCTATTTGCATAATGATATATTGCATATGCATAATGATAAATACACTGTTTATCATTAAAATTGTGGGCTACTCTTTCACTCTCCCTCATCTGAATCACTAGTGATGATGCACTTTTGTTTGACAGTCAGGTTTTTGAATGTTAAGTTAGTCTTGTTAAGAGCTGAGAGTTTTCAAACACTTAGATGGGACACACAATAACCTACACTTTAGTGTTGTCCACTATTATTACCAAAATAAAATGGACTCTAGCCCATAAAAATGGAGGCTTTGAACTGGCCAGCGGACGATAAATTATCTACCATAAATCTAAGCTGGTTTTGGTAACTCCCTTTCAAACCACAATTTACTTGGCAAGAAGCCTGAAACACCCCTCCCCCAGTAGAAAAAATTATCCGTTTTCTGAAGAACCACCTTTCAGCCCATTTTATAAGTTTTTTTTCAAATAAACATATGACCTGCTGACAGCTAACATACAAGAAACAAGACTGAAGTTTAATAACAACATGATGAAAGAGTAAATAGCCTGTGGGCACAGCAATAAAAAAAGATTTATATCTCAGCAAGCCATGATGAAATAGGAAAGAACAAAGCATTGGAAGTCAGCATGTAATGCTGTCTTGCAATGAAAAGAAACATGATAAAATCATTTACACTGGAATAGATTGACTAAGTCTCTCAGTATCAGGTCATGTCATCTCATTATGAAATGGAGTACTTCAAAATTAGAGCATTAGAAATTTTGATTGACCCAAATATCCTACTAAGCTATTTGCCTCCCACAGTCTTTTCTCTCCACTAGATTTCTGATCATTTTACTTCATTGCTTGGATCCCTTCACTTGCATAACCTATTACGTCATTGATAAGTACTGCCCTGAGCTCAGGGTTTTGCAGCACCTGGTGGCCTTGCAATCAGACTTCTTGACCTCATCTCTAAAGGTCAGGGCACAGCACCACTCCTTTGTATCCCACTTTGATAGCTCATTTAGGGAAGATTATTACTGTTATGAAATAGACTCATATGATTTCAAAGTTTAAAAACCATCAGAAGAACAGAAGCAGTGCAGTTTGAAGGTTAAAAAAAAGCAATGGAAGCTGCTTAAAGCATTTAAGTGGTGCAGAAGAGGGAAAAAAACTTTATAGATAGGTGATGAAGAGATAATAATACAGAAGATGGATGCAAATGGATTTTCTAGGTGTAATAGAATCTGTAATTCTGTTAATATAGCATTCCAGAAGTGAAATAAAAGACCAATTTAATTATTATGATGAATTTTTGAAGAGATTTTGCATGTTTTTTTGAAGGGATTTTGCCCCAACATCCATGCCAGTTTCCTTGAAATCAATAGCCAGTCTAGGCTATAGGGACAAATTAGAATTCGAGTTACAATTAAAAGTGTACTCTTGGCATACATCGACTTTGATTTGGAACAGTGACTTATAACAAAACTTGTAACAAACCACAATTTATAAGACGACTTAGATTTGTACCAACACTTAAAAATAATTCTAAGATAATTTTTGTTTAAATAGACTTAATTCCTAATCCAGATAAAGAAAACTGCCACCATGGTATTTTTGTTTGTTCAGAGAGATATAGCATCAACCTTTAAGACTGTGTGTCTTTTTAAATCATTGAGGTTGAAATTACCTGTATTCCAAACCAGCACTAAACAGGCCAGGTACACTAGCTGTATTAGCTCTTTTTCTTATCAGAACAGCCTAACAGAATTTATCAGTCGATCTTTAAAAGGCAAATGACTTACTGGCAGTGAGATAGTCACTCTATGAAGGCATAGCAGAACTCAGCCAATGAATGTGAATGATTTTCTACTTCACAGCTTTTCCAATATTCTCTAGTTTTCCCAGAAGTGTGAAGTTTCTGGTGGAACGGGGGCATTAATTTTGTGGTGAACTTTTTGTATGATGTAGAAGCTCATAAAACTTCAGTAAGAACAGGTAGGCTACTTAGGTTACAAAGGAGAACTCTTCACACAGCTATCATGGATCAGCAGCAAAAGGGATTGACTATCAACAGACAGTTGCAAGAAAACTTGCTGAAAAAAAAGGGGTGGCACAAGTTGATTTCATAAGATAACATAATTCTGCTTAGGACTGATGCAGAACATTTACTTTGATTAAATTATATCTGTATTCTGAACAATAAATTAGATGAAAAAAAATCATTCAAACCAAATTAATGTTTTCAAAGATGGTCTACACAGTAGATATCAATTTTAATATAGAAATGCCTTTTATAAAAGATCTTTAAAATATTTACCATATCCCTCTTAGCTTTGAAGATTGTAAGACACACAAAAGAGTCAAGTATGTGATAATTCATTTTTAAATATATACTTGATAATGATTCTTAATTTATAAAGTAGTTAGTTACTGAAATTACCAAGAATTGGAGTGTTGATAAAGAGGAAGATAGGTTATATTTTTTATGCAGATCCAAACTCTGAGCTCTATTGGGAGTACAATGCTGAAGTCAGGCTGATCAACCCCTATATAAAATATTTTCCTCAAGTTACTAAAACACCTGCTTGATCCTTAAGCTCTCCAAAGGGCAGTAACATAGAAATCATTAAATCAAAAGAAAGAGGAGGAAAATCAACTCAGATTTATACTGTGGTGGAAGTATAGTGTAAATTGTTGCTTCTGGTCTACCTCTTATAAGCACCTGAACATGCTTCATGCACGAGGAAGTCAACAGATTCACTACTAGCCAGTTGCACTTAAAAGCACAAAAATCTAGAAGGGAACAACTAACAGCAAAGCTTGAATTGCGGAGATAGCATGACTTGTGAATTCCTGCATGCATCTTTCAAATGCAGAGAGCTTTGGAGTAACAGTATGTTTTTCATGTTTCCTCAAATGAAAGTTTCGTTTCAGTTACCTTTTGTACCTTGACAAGGGATTCAACCCACTATGTGAACTCAGGTATCATTACCTCAGCTCTGCTTGCCTTTGACAAAAAACTACTTGGTGCACAGCTAGTAAGTTCCTAAAATGCAACTTTATGCAGCTATGCTATAAAATCAGGGACTGAAGAGTAAAAGACACATTAAGTGTTTCCTCACACACACAGGCAATCATTTTATCTCACAACATCTTAGTTCCAGCGGACAGGGTATAGAAGAATGTTTCACTGCTGAATCACATCTATGGTTAAAGTATTTCACTCCCTGGAGCAGGGCATATGGTATTTCATAATACACAAATTACTGAATTTTTCAGAAAAGTGTTTTGGGGCTGCTCCAAATTATATTGGGTACTTGAAATAAATAATTGTACTGTTCTGTAACAACAGACAAAACAATGGCTTAATAACAGTTTTGCACAACCTCTTTCTCCAATTCAGCAAGAATAAAGTATCAGAATTTAAATCCCTTGTTTGGACTAAAGAGTGAGCAGGCCATAATTTGTCCCTTTATTAAGAGATGATCAGGATAAGATATAAAGGTAGGGCAATACTGCATACTAGATGATCTTCAATTTGAAAAGCTCGACACAGAAGTAGTCATATGAGAATTTCTGACACAGTGGAAACTGATCATAATTTTTCAAAACAAAATGTACTAAGCAGTGAAGAAAGATAATAAAGTTGATGTGATTCCTAGCTGCTTCACATTAAACTATCATACTTGCAGAACAGTTACAAGGTCCTGTTGTCAAGCTGTATAATTTTTGAAATGCTTTTAAGTTGAAAAAATCGTAGACTTCTGTGTCCATGCTGTATAGATATAATGTCACAGAACTGTTCTTTAAAAAAATTACAGTTCTGCAGGGCTTGCTTCACCCCACCTCCCACCCTGCCTTATGCTGAATATGGAAAAACAACATGTACTCAATTTTTAGAAATAAACTAAAAAAAAAAAGCACAGATCAGTTCTTACTGACACTGTGTTGCTCATGAACACATTCATAAATATTTAATTGCATTGGACATTTAGGGGATCTTTTTCTCAGGGACATGTGAAGTAGGTGTTGCATTTATACTGTTATTTTTTTCAAAATATTGTGGTTTTTATTAATTTTGAAATTTTTTTTTATTATGTCAGTAATGAAAAATTCACACCATTGGATGCCTTTCAAGTTCTGCCAAATTTGGATGAGTCTACCACTTAAATATGCCAAAATATCTTCTTTTTAAATTAAACTTAATTAAATCACAAAACTCAATTTTGCCATAAATGCAAATTTCATCTTAGCTCTAAGTTGTACCAGTCTTTTTATAGCTTTTAACTGTCTTTTGTTTATGCTACTTTTATAAAAAAGACCAATAGAAAAAGTGTTCTTCATTCCAGATTTTGCGTGTAGTTTCGTAACAGTATCCTTGTTCAGACTCTGTAAATCACTAGTGTTCATTAAAATCATATCGTTGTGCATTGTTCTTTTATTCCAGCTACCTGAGTTGGATTCTTTCACAAAGTGTGATCGTTTCATTTTGATAGAAATATGTCATTTCTCTGCAAATAACTATAAAATACTAATATTCATTTTTCACTTAAATGAAAGCTGTGTTATTGTGATCAGAGTTAAGAAAATCCACTATAATTATAACTGCCATTGTAGTTAAACAGATGTAGAACACCTACAGCTCCTCCCGGTAAATTCACTGACAGCACAGAGAAACTGCAGAGGCTTGTCACATGTACTTAGAGAATATCAAAACTGCTGGAGATGTTTTGATAGTGCCAGTTAATAATGGTGGAGTGCACATAAGATTCTCTGTACCCATATATGAACATATGCTTTAGCAGACGTACACTTGCTAGTGCTACCAACTCATTAGCATGTCTTGTAGCTGAGCTATGCCTGTTTAAAGACTTTGACTTCAGCAACACTTATACGGTCTATAGTCATTCCTCTCAAGTATGATTTTCAATACCATTAACAAAACCCAGGTACCCAAGACTTTTTTAGAGTTTTAACTAAGAAGGCAAGACCTAGAGTAGTCAGGTTTTTAGATTTTGGAGGAGAGAAATTGTAAAGGAAAGGAAAAGATAGAAAAAGGGCAAGTGTAAATATACCTAGTAGCTGCCTGTGGATCTATTCTTTATTAATTACTCATCATGTAGGAATTACTCAAATCTTCCTTGAATCCACATAAACTTTTACTTCCTCTAGACTCTAAAACAATAAATTCCACAATGTAATTAAGTACTGAGTGAAAGAACCTCTGTTATCTTCAGCTTTTTAGAGATAACTTCACTGGCTCATTTCTCTGTATTTCTCCCGTACAATTTGCTTCTTTAGATCACTAAATCAGAGCTGAACAGAGTCAAGGTGTGGGTATGTCATAGGTTTTTACTGTTGCAGACACATGGGGTTTGCTTTATTCACAAGCAAGCCCTTTCCTAACATTCCCCAGCAATATATACCACTTTCACCACTGCTGCCTCCTGCCCTCAGTAGTGCCGAGATCTTCTCTATAAATGGAAACAGCTAATTCAGAACCTACCTTTTTCATATGTGTAACTAACTGAAGTTTCTTCCTTTCCAAACTTGTGTCCGTTATTTTCCAGTCCATTATTCTAGTCCTTGTGTCCATTACTTTATTCCCGTGATTCATTATCATGAGATCCTTCTGAAAGCTTTAACTATGTTGAGTAAACTTTTAAAAACAAAACTTTATTCTCTCACAACATACTTGTATCACAGAATCATTGAGGTTGGAAAGGACTTCTGAAGTTCATCTCCTTCAACTCCTCCCAGCTCAAACTTGGTCCATGTTCAGTTAGGTACTGAGTATCTGCACAGATCTGAGACTCCACAACCCCTCTGGGAAACTTGTTCCAAGTGTCTGATCATGCTCACAATGAAAAACCGATTTCTTGCGTTCAGTGGAATTTCACGTGTTTTTACTTGTGCCCATTGTCTCTTTTCTAGTCACTGGTCACTGCTGAGAAGAGCCTGTTTCCCTTGTCTTAATTCCCTTCGTCAGGTATTTATATACATTGATGAGATTCCCCTGAGCCTTCTCTTCTGGTTAAACAATCCCAGCTCTCTGAGCTTCTTCTCATATGAAAAATGCCTTTAACCACCTTTGTGGCCCTATGCTGGATGCACTCCAGTAAATCTGAGTTCTTATACTGAGAGCCCAGCCCAGCCCAACACAGTACTCCAGATATGCCCTCACTGGTGCTGAGTAGAGAGGGAGACTCGCCTCCCTGCAGTGTTCTTTCTAATATAGCCCAGGATACCATTAGCCTCTTTTGCCACAAGGGCAGATTGCTGGCTTGTGGTCAGCTTGTTGTCCAGCAAGACCCCAAGGTCCTTCTCTGGGGAGCTGCTTTCCAGTTGGTCAGTTCCCAGCCTGTACAGGTGCCTGGGTTTACTTCTGCCCGGGTGCAGGAATTTGCACTTCCCCTTAGTGAACTTCATGAGGTTCCTGTCGGACTATTTCTCCAGGCTGTCAAGGTCCCTCTGAATGGCGGTACACCTTTCTTATATATTAGCCACTCCCAGTTTTGCATCATCTGTGAACGTGTTGAGGGTACAGTCTGTCCCATTGTCCAGGTCACTAATGAGTATCCTAAATAGTATTGCCCCACTGTCAACCCCTGGGGTACACTACCAATGACTTTTTTCTAACTGGACTTTGTGCCACTCTGGGCCTGTCTGTTCAGATGGTTTTCAGTCCATGTCACTGTCTGCTTTTCTAAGCCATACTTCATTAGTTTGTCTATGAGGATGTTATAGGAGACAGTGTCAAATGCCTTACAAAAGTCAGGTTAAATAATATTCACTACTCATTCATCACTCTCCTCTTATCCACCAAGCTCATCACCTTATCTTAGAAGGCTAACAGGTTGGTTAAACATTAGTTCATCTTCATAAATCTGTGCTCACTGCTCCCAGTCATCTGCTTGTCTTTCATGTGTTTGTAAAGGGTTTTCAGAATTAGTGCTCTCTCACCTTCCCAGGGATTGAGATGAGGCTGACCCCGTAGTTCCCCAGATCTTTCTTCTTACCTTTCTTGAAGACAGGGGTAACATTTGTTCTCATCCATTCTTGGAACCTCTCCAATCATCATGACCTTTCAAAGATAATTGAGAGTGGCCTCACAATGACATCAGCCAGCTCCCTCAGCACTCATGAGTGTTACCCATTAGGCCCCACAGATTACTGTATGTCCAGGTTGCTTCAGTGCTCCCTAACCTGGTTCTCCTCCACCAAGGTTGTCTTCCTTATTCCAGACTTTCTCTCTCATCTCAGGGGCTTGGGATTCCTGAAGGCCAGTCTTACCAGTAAAGACCGAGGTAAAGAAGGCATTGACTACCTTGGCCTTTTCTGTGTCATTTGTCAGCAAATCTACCGCCCCATTGAGCAGTGGGCCCACCTCCTTTTGCTGTTTATTTATTTGTAGAACCTTTTCCTTTTGCCCTTCACATCCCTTGCCAGATTCACCCGCAGGTCGTCCTTGGCTTTCTCAATGCTATCCCTGCAAGATCAGACAGCTCTATACTCCTCCTGGGTCACTTGATCCTGCTTCCATCTGCTATACACTTCCTTTTCATGTCTAAGTTCAATTAGGAGCTCCTTGCTCATCCAAGAAGCTGACTTCGTTTCATTTCCTGCTTGTCAGGAGAGACCTTTCTAAAGCTTGAAGGAAGTGATCTTTGAATATTAATCAGTTGTCCTAGAGCTCTGTTCTGTCCAGGACCATATTCCATCAGGTTCTTCCAAACAGATCTCTGAAGAAATTGAAATCTACTCCCCTGAAACCCAGACACTGTGGTACTGCTTTTTTTCCTGTTCACTCCTCTTGGGGATCACAAACTCATGGTCACTGCAGCCAAAATTGCCCCTGACTTTCACATCCATGACCTTCCTTGCTTGTAAGTATCAGACCCAGCAGAGCATGTTTCCTTGTTAGATCCTCATTCGCTAAACTAGTTAGAAAGATTTTGAAAAATGTAATTTTTAAGCCTAGATCCTTGTGATACCTTACTGGCAATATTTGTTCACTTCATTAAAAACACAGATGATGTTACTCCTACCCTAGTTCCTATCTTTTAGCAACTCAGTATTTTAAGAATTATAATCCACAATGAATCTGTAGTATAGAATAATTAATCCACCTTGTTTAAGACTGCTCTTCAACCCCAATTGCTGTTTCTTGGCCACAGGAATTGAAACTACTCTTGTGTTACAAGTATGTAAGTTACATCAAATTGTTATAAGGTATAATTCAATAATATCCACCACATTTCCAAGATATCCCTTCACTCTGTTCAAAATTAGGATTTGCAGTGGGATTTTACCCTTCTAGTATTTGTCTGGGTTTGATGCAGCTTCTTGTATGTTTTTCTACCTATTCCATTCTGTAATTTGAAAGATCTTTCTTCTGCTGCTAAGAAAATTGAAAGGATTTTTAAGAAAATCAAAAGGAGATTCGGGACTTTTTAAATCTTGAAGATCTATAAAGTATTATTGTCTATTGATTGATATATCACTACATTTAATTCTATAACTGCTGTGACAATTACTCTCAGCTTGTAGTAAAGTAGAAAAAAAACAGAAGAGGGGAGCAGGCATGAAAAGAACAAACAGGATAATGACAGAACTTAAATGTAACAGAAGAACAAAGAGACAACAGTTTTTCATTACAATTTTAGGAAGATGATTATTTGTTGATGTTTGAAGTGTTATTTGGATTGCTAAAGAACCCTTGACACAGATCAGCTACATTAGACTAGGCTATTCATGGTACTATAAACGTAAATACACGACAACAGAACAAAACAGAAGAGTAAAGAGCCCAGACAAGATAAATTACTAGAAAGCCTGAAGTTCCCAACCTAGTTTCACATAAGTTTGTTGCTATAATTTTAAAAAATTGAGTTATATTTGGACCAAATTCTACTCTTGGGTCTATCATTTCCCTCTCTCTGATTTTTTCCCCTTTGACCTGGCACTCTTTGAAAAGACTTGCACCAGCTCCTCTTAAAGCATTTATTGTCTAAGAAAGAAAAAAAGATTTATTTTCAAGGAGAGAGGAGTTTGTATTTTCACTTTTCTATGCCATTTTTTTTTCTTCTCCTTTTCTGGTTTTCACCCAATTCATATGTCACTTTTTCCATGCTTATAAAATTATAAAATATTATTGTTTTATATAAAATTATACAATTTTATTTTTTAATACAAAATATAGAGAGCATATACACATACTAGGAATATTTTACTATATATCAATTTCAAATTAGCTCTCCTTTAAATGACATAATAAAGGCTCTGGGCTTTTTTGCAAAGTATTAAGAAACAAAGCTATCTGGGGGAACAAACTTTTTAATAGAATGTTATTGGATCTACATAAAAAAAAATCCAGGAAATCATAAAAATAATCTATTTTTCTTGTTATAATACTTCATTCTCTAACATGTGTGGAATAAATGTACCTACTATACAGAACTGCTTTAAAATGCACAATTCTGCTATTGTTTCATTCTTCTCCCCTGACACTCCTTTAGTGTATTTTATATTTCCTAGAAGAGAATGACAAGAAATCATGTTGAAAAAAAAATGTTGAAGGAAGGAATTATCTCTGTTGCAATTATGAGAATATTTTTCATGCTTGTCCACAGAAGCCAGCATTTCATTTAAAAGTGATAGGATATGTATAGCTGTCACTCATGACATGAAGGTAATGCAGATATTACCTCCAGCATTGTGGTTAAGTTCTATTATCACGCCTCTCTGAATACTTCCAAACGAATAGACAAAATTATTCAGTGCATCCTGTTTTATTCAACATATTTAGACTAGATGTTGTTCTACCCATTCTCTTTATTTTAAACTTACCACTCTAATAGCACTCCCTGTTTAATGTTCAATTCTAAACATCAATTTCTACTCGTGGTATTTTTATTTAAATGACTGATGCTGCTGCACTAGTTTTAAGATTATTTAATAGTTTCAATATTAGAAGGAACTCTGCAAAAGATATCTGATGACTTCAGGGAGATTACAGTATTCAATACAGTACACGTTTGATCTCACATGACTATCCATCTGAAGAGCTGCTCTGATTATTTGTAGCTGATAGAACTTACAACTTAGGTTACTCAAGTAACTTTAGCTTTTGCGCCTCCGAGATACATTCTTACTGTGCATAAAAGTATCTTGTGAGAAATACTGCATGTTACTACTGTAATAGGGTTTCATCATCATGAATACAACATATTGTTGCTAAAATACAGTAGAAAGTTACAGAAATGTTATCTAACATCTAAGAAACTTTTACCAGACAACCTTGTTCTTTTTCGGGGTTTTTTGCTCCCAGAATATACATATCAGTTTCTTGAAATGTGGTTTTGGTATGCAGTTATTTATCATTTTAAAGGCTTTGTTTGTTTGTTTGTTTACTTTAATACCTCCAAGACCATTTTTCTCCAAAATTCAATGTTTCTTCTCATAGGTAGGGTTGAACAGATGCATCTTAAGACTTCACTGAAGGACTCTTCAGTGCACTGAATGAGTATGCAGACATTTCTGGTATGCATATTCAAGTATACCAATTTATAAGACAACTTCTATAAATACATATGTGGGTAATTTCAAAATCTGCTTCCCAGACAGGAAAACAATCATTTAAGTATGTGCAAAACCCAAATGCAGAAGAGGCACAAACATGGCTGCAATGAATCGACTTCAGAACTGGAATGCATATTCATAGACATATTTTACAATATTTAAACACCTTATCATCACTCGTTATGTTGATGAGCTGTCAGTCCATCTAAGATCTGCAATCATAAACACACTTATTTAAGTAGATGGTATCTTATGCAGTCTAGGTCCAAGACAGCTCCTGTATTTGCATATTTCCAACACTGAATTTAACAGTAATACATGGAGAAATATACTCCAATAAACAAGGCTCCAGTTTTCTTTAAACCCATTAACATTTTTTAATCATTATAGCAGCATAGCTTGAATCTAACAGTCCACTTTCAAAAAAATCTACAAGTTTGCTGGGAGGCAGCTGTCTTCCTTAGACCCTCACAACTCTGGTAGCTGTACTACCTGGTTTGAGCATCCAGAGGAGGAACAACAAAATAACCCAACCCTCACACAAAACGAAGGACAAAACAGACATTGGGTAAATACCTGGCCTCCTAATCCTTTTAGTATGAGATTATGAGAAAGAAAATGAGGTTTCCTATCCCCCTTAATGCCCAAAAAGGGCAAGTAATCTCAAAGCCTATAAATTATTACATAGAAAAGGAAAGCAGCATCACCGAGAAAATATTCAGCAGTAAGTGGAGAACCATTGCCAATAGATGTAAGGAAAGTACTTTGATAGTTTGAAACAAGCCTTTGCCTTTCCTGAGCACATATTATTCACTCTTATATCCTCCTCCTCAAGGTTCATTTTGATTTCTCACTTAAACTGATCCTTAAGATCAGCTCTACAAATTTAATATGAAATCCTGTGTTCAGTCAAAGAAACTCAAAAGCTAGCTCTCTTAAAAGCCTGCACATCACGGATGCCATGGTTCGGGTTGTTGAATGTAATTGTTTTGTGGTCCTTGCCAGCCTGGACTGAGAAGACACCAAAGAATATTTCCAGGAGATGGCAGTGGAATAGAAGCATCCCTGTTACTGTCCCCAGTAAGTGCAGGGACAGTTTCTAGCCTTGTGACAGGAAAGCAATCCCATTCATTCTGCAAAGACACAGCATTCAGTCCCTAACATCTGTGCCTACACAGGTAAATGAGCAAAAGCTAGCCATATCTGTCCAATTAGTATTGGTACTAACTAAAACAAGATGGATAATTCCATGGTCAGCCCTAGCAAGAGGAAAAAAAAAAAACAAAACCAACCTTAAAATTAATTTCTGCTTCTGATCTTCAGTAAAAGATCCAGACAGAATTTTATTAGAGTTCCTCCTCTAATTAATAACTTATCAGATTATTGGCAAATTGAAGCCCAACAGAACTATTTTGCATGAGTGCTTCCCATCGTAGGGTGTCTGGATTGCCATTATTAACAGTTATGACTGTGTACTTATGACCCAACAAACTCAGCAGATGTCAAACAATGAATAAATAGCTTCAGTGCATTTAGTATTGCTAAATTTTTTAAAATTAGACAATCAGTGAAAAATGTACCAGGGCAAGCAGCTGAATCATCAAAACAGTAATGCTCCAACCTAGCAGAAACAAGATTTAGTACCAAATTTTTGGATGCTGTTGAAGAACACACCCACCCCTCTTTTTCTAAGCTGTATTACTCCCAAAGACAAGACATGCTCATAAATAAAAATGTCTAACAATTTTAATGACTTATCAGCTATTCTTGTCACTTGTCCCAAGAACTTATACAGCAAATATTCTTTAAATCTTATGAGACCTCCTAGGCAAACCACTTCAAGAGATACCCTGTCTGAGCTTGAGGAGAAGAAATCTGTGATCACATTATCTCCATCATGACACAAGCCTGAGGCAAGAATATTGTCTTCTAACTCACAGACAAAGAGCAAAGATCTTGAGGGAGAAGCTGCCAATAAATACAGCTTGGGTTTAGGCCTGCTCACTATTTTATTCCTCACCTGAGTCTTTTCAGCTATGTATTGAAGAAACTGTTCAAAAAGCTTCATCAGCTTGAGCCCTGCCGCCTGTTTGTGAAGACCAATATACATAATCAGGTGTCTTTTTCCTCAGGTCACCAGTCTTTGCTCTGCAGGAAGGCAGTTCTGGTTTGGGTGGTTTTTTGCATTTGAAACTTGAAAAAAGAAGCAACACAAGTTTTGGATAACAATAAATTTCAGAAAATTCACAAGGAGGAAGCATGTGATGAACAGCAGGATGTGGAATCAATCACTGCACTTACAGTGTTCTAGCTCAACCAAGTCAGATAGAAGCAGATATCTCAGATTCAGAAGAAACACTGAAAACAAATTTTCAGTGAATGGAGTGGATTCATCTGCCAATAGAGAAAGCTCAGTAGCTAAAGTTTAATATTTGAAGAATCAGGCTCTTTCAAAACAGGTTTTTTCCAGACTTAGAACTTCATTAATGGTGTTCCAAGTAGTTTCACTATCTTTCTCCTTTTAATGAGATCATTCCATGTCCTTGCTCTTAATGTGACCTTGTGCCCATGAGTACTACAGATTGTAACAGCCCAGGAAAAACTCCAATGCAGGAGACAGAAAGGTTACTTCTTGAGAACTACTAATGCAAGGTCTAGCTAGGACTGAACATACCTAAAATGGAAAGATTTGTTTACAAACTTGAGGCTTGAATTTCAAGGACAGCACATCCCAGAAGTAAAAGTACTTTTCTCTATAGTCAAAGTACACCAGAGAACACTCAAATAATTGTCTGGATTCTTGTTAATGGGAAGGTCACATTTTGATTCAGGTTCTTATCATCAAAGATAATATTAGTTCCAAGCATATTAACAGAAAACTCATTTTCCCTCTTCTTCCAATGATAGAAATAAATACTAATAAAAAGACTTCCATTAAGTATGTTACCAAGATTTAACATTATTATGCTTAAATTAAAATATTATTGATTGAAAAGTATATGCTTGCATTTACTAAGAGGAGAAACTATTCCAACCTTTTCATCTATAAAGATGATGCTAAACATTGATTCTGCAGCAGCGAAGAAAAGGTGATTACATTTTGAAAACTAATAATGTGTAGCCTCAAGCAACTAAAAAAAATCAATTTATATTTATTTTTTGTTTTCCAATATACTATATGTTCTACAGCGCTTTTTCAAAACTGCAGACTACTTACACCACCATCTGAAAATACATAAATGTAATTGGAAAGATAAAAGAAAATAGTGACATTTTTCTTTCACGAAGGGTTTTCTCCTGTGAACAGTCTCAATTTTCTGATAGCAAATCTTAAGAAAGAAGAAATGCAAACACAAAATCCCCACAAAGATTTTTTAATTCACATGTACACCTGCCTCTCCATTGCACTACTACTGCAGCTTCAAAAATAAGCCCGGGCTTTGATGAATCCTTCTTTCTGTGCTCCTTCAATTGACTCCGTACTTTTTCCTGATATTCTTGCTATTTTCCATTTTGTAAAATTATATCACTATATAGCACATAAACTGAGCACCCCACTTTGCAAAGAGACGAGACCTTATAGAAATCCCTACAAAAACACGTGCTCCCAATGAGTAAACATTAATGCCTACTTTTAGACTCAGCATACCTACAAGGGAAGTAGCTAAACTGCATTAATTTTGTTCATGTGGGATATCACATATGCTGACATGTGACATATGCACATATAAGTGTAACTCAAATTATACTAAACATTTAATCAGAAAAATTAAATAGAGAGTAGGCTTTTTGTTTATGACTCCATAAACTGAAGGAATTAAAACTTCCTCACGGATTTAACATGACTTTTTCATACTTGTAGTGTAAAGAAACATTACTAGAAAATGCAGAACATACTGATAGAAGTAAAGGTCAAGGCTTGCTTCCATTCATATTGAACACTATGCCAAGTTCTCTCCATATCATAATTCATCAAATAATCTAATTAACTTGTTTAAAATTAAAATTAAGTTAGGCATACTTAAGGTCATGCAATTACAAGTCTGTGAAGAGAGTTTTACACCAACAAAGCAGCTGCAATGCAAATGACAAATCACACATTCTCTAACAACTCTCCGTTCCCAGACAGCTATTAATAATGTTTTCTTAAAATCAAATTAAAAAGAGGTTTTGTTGCTTTGCAAGTGCTGACCATACAGGAAAGTACTAAAAATCACTACTGTTATTGACTTGGGATGGAGCTTCTTGATTGGCATATGGAATCCATCTCCCAAAAGCATAAACACTGTCAGGAGATGATGGGATTACCATTTCCTGCTTCGCTACCAACTACACAGTGATTCAGTGGTTGTTTTTTTTTCCTTCTGATTAATCTTTTAACTTATCCGCAGTTATCTCATGATATGAGAGTGCATAAATTCATTATACTATATGGTCTTAAACCTGGTCCTCAAAAGAGGTGAAGAAAGTAAGCCCCCAACTACTCTAATAAAGAAGTATAAAGATCTGCCCAGTCACTGAGCTGGATAACTTCACCAATATACATTCCTTTATCCATGGTGAAGATACACTGCAGCTCCTAAAAGGGATGGAGATGAGTAGCATGAAACTATTTTTGCTTATTATCTCTTTCAACAGGCAAAATTCACAGCAGGCTGAGTCAGCTGAGCTGAGGCATGGCAAGGCCAGAACAAGCAGACTGTCTGACAGCAAGAGCACTGATGTCTCAAGAAACCCATGTCCATACAGGCTGCCTCAGAAACTTACAGAACAGAAAAAGTAAGTAGGTTGATTGCATTTTTCTTGACACACTTCACTATGTGTTTGATAAATAACATTATAAAAGGTTGGCTGGGTGTGAAAGGTATTTATACCTTCAAAATTGTCTTTAAGAAAAACAGATATCTGGAACCTCTCAGTTATTAGGCAAACAACTTGCATTAAATAACGCTGACAAGGTAGAACTCAGACCCTGAGCGAAGCAGACCCTGTTGGCTCTGAAGAACAGGCTGCTACTTTCCAGCATATTAGCAAAAGATGAGGTGGGGGAGGGTTGCCGTTGGAGAATTTTATCAGTAACCTGGAAATCTTTTAGAGTTGGACAAAGAAGAAAAGCAAAGGTTGTTACTCACCCAAGAAAACTAACAGTCTGGGCACCACAGGTGTTGACCAAAACCCAAAACCAAGCATACAATACACTGTCAAGAAGATATATGCATAAATGAAAACTCAGCCTTAGTGGGTTTCCAAGACTTACGCTGCTGAGTTATTTATCCCAGTCTTCTATGGAGCTACACTCGCTATACTTGTTTATTCATGATGTTACCACTGTAGTCAATTGCCTTATTTCTCATCTGGAAATTTCCAGCCCTGTTCCAGAAATAGCCTGACCAATTATGAATCACTAGTTCACATCAACAACAACAACAGCAACAACAAAAAAAAAAAGGCAGTGCTTGTTTGCATTAAGTTGCAATTCAGGAACTATTTTATGAGTCTGAGGATACCCCTGCCATCCCAGTTTAAATCAGAGAGCTCATGAATCTAACCCTGAAACTTCAAATAATCCCTTCAGATCAATATGTTGTCCAGCTACCACAGGCAATGCAAAGTTGTTATGCTCCTTATTTACAAGAAATCTTTATCTAGAACTCATACAAAGAATTTAATAGGTAAAGCAAACGACTATTTTGAGGTGTGAAACTTTGAGGGGTAATCACCTTTCCAAGCTAAATGTCTAGATACTAAGTCTTGAAAGGAAAGAGATCCATACTTCATTGAGATGTGCTGTTTCTTAGGACAAAAGTCTGTGCTGCTGATTTTCTTCCCCCCACCTACTGCTGCCAAGTACAGCATGGTGAGCCAGAAGAGGAGCCAGGCAGGACCCTCACCCCCAAACGCCTGCTGGAGCCTGCTGGTGAGCTCAGGGCTCTGGCACATTTCCTGGTGAAGCCAAGCTGGACCTAACAGAACCTGCTCAATAACAGCCACTGAAGACACACAAAGAAAGGACCATATCTGTCACCTCTCATAGATTTCTGTGCACTGCTTCCTTTTCTTCAAACTTCAAACCCCAGATGTCAGTGGAAGCTCATTCAGACTAACAACAAGAGAGATGGCTGGCACAATGGAAATAGGAAGGGAAACAAGGGACAGGCAAAAGGGAGGACCATCAAGGAGGGAGACTGTAGTAAAATGTGTGATTTAAATAAAATTTATCATGAAAAAGTGCTTCCCTGTAGGTAACGAGATTTAAATTCCCTGATGATATTAGCAAGTATAATGTATGGTAGCAGCAAGACCGCCAAGGTCTATTTTGCCTGTGTGTGATTTCCAGCAAAATCGGATTTTGCCTGCTTACTTCTGTTTGACATCAAAAAATTATTTTTTCCTTTTCTAAAGTGTATCTAGCTGTTTTTTTCTGTCCTGTGCTTTGCCACAATGTCACAGAAGAAACATCGGGGCACAGTTATTCTGGAGGAAAGGGAAAGCCTAGATTCTTCCACGTAGGAAGTTTCTAGTGAGGGCAATGAGTGTGGGGACTGTGGAGTTACCTTTGCACTCATTTTTCAGAAGGTTAGTATTAAATCCACCATAAAATGATTTTCTGAAACACTTAGAGGAATCATCAACATTACCACACACCAAAAGTAATCTGAAATTGTCTTATTTCTGTAAATAAAATTATTTTTATGTGCATTTTTTTCAAAGATAAGTTGGTCTTGCATTTTTAAAAATGAGAAATAAAATGAATTTGACTTCTTTCTTTAATAATGACACCATGAACAGTTAACATGTATTATAGTGAATTCAAACATTAACACTAATAAAAAAGTAACCTGAATACAGCCTACTGGTTAGCAAACATAACAGATTCATTTTTTGCTTCATCTGCTGAAAATACTTTCACATCCACAGGGTACCTCCTTTTAAATCAATTCATGCTTTTATTGCACTCTCTGTTGTAACAGCTAAGGTCCAGATTTCCAATAAAGGAAAAAATCCCACATATTAACACTGTGCGTAGCACAGCTCATGACACAATTATGTTCATCTATAACTCTATCCAGACTACATTTTTCTAATATTTCATTGACTTTCCTAGGTCTCCAAGAAGCTCATAATGCAAACCAGGGTCACTGGAATTGGTCCTTTGCCGATGCATTCTGAAATCAGCAGCAACCACTGTAAACTCAACCACACATGAATGAAGTCCAGGAAGTGGCAAAAAACCTGTGTATTAAAGAAATAGATAAATTCTGTCCTACTTGTCACCGGGACACCACAATCTCTGCATGCCTACCTAAATGAGAAGAAATACTTGCATAATTGAGTTCTAAACTTCAGCAACAGTATATTTCTTTCAATACTATTTTAATGTTTTGCTGTTTCCACAAACATTTTACGAAAGTGTAACATGTAATGTGGAGATGGTTCAAGCACAGATCGCATGAGATCGCATGAGACACGTTAAACATGAACAGTGTGTCAGGTGGTACTTACAAAGGTAATGCCAGGCAATGTGAGATTGCTGCATCAAGAAATTTCAGGAAGAGAGAGGAATAACACCAACCAACGGAAAAACCAACCAAACAAACAAAAAAAACCACAACCACAAAACCTACCTTTATCTTGTTTCTGCTGCTTTTCACTAACACTGCAGTGATCCCACCTTTGAGGCAAAGACCCTGGCAGCAGGTGATGTTAAAGGCTGCAGTACAGTAGCAAGAGAAGTCCTCAGAGAGAACTCAGAATCAGCAACTGCAGCAAGTTTAGCAGCCATAGCTCAAATTGGAAACATAGGAGTTCTGGCCTGGCTGGTAGATCCTCCAAGGCCATAACCAGCTTGAAAAAAAAAATCCCTAAGTCTCTTCACAAAAAAAGTTCCAAAATGCTAACTTTTTAAACTTAACTCTCATGAATGTTTGGGAAATGGAAATTAAGATGAAAAAATTAAAAAAGAATGACATACTGTTTTCTAGCCCATATGTCAGATTTATTTTTCTCTTTCTGTCTTTCATTCATAATTTCTTGTCTTTCATCTTTCTATCATTTCCTTTATTTTTTCCCTTTACCTGCCATTTGCCTTTTTCATATTTGCCCTTCAATTTCTTCTCTTCAGGTTTGGTCAACAATATTATAATATGTACTCATAGCTGAAATTCTCCAAATGCATCACATAGCTGAAATATAGCTTCAAATTTCTCCAGAAAATTAGGAAAACAGAATTTTCTGTATCTTTTTTAAGAACTAAATCTTGGGAGCATATAAGCATATAAGCATCAGCCAAGGTCAGACAAGAATATCAGAGCAGTTGAGACTGGAACTGACATTCTACCTTATATTTATCATAAGACAGTTCTTCTCTGACCTTAAAAAAAAAAAAAAAAGAAAAAAGAAAAAAAAAAAGGTACTTTTGAAGCACTGATCCCTGAGCCCCATTGACCTAGAGTTAATAATTACCAGTCTACAATGGATCTTTTCATAATCATCTCATTGCATGTTTAATTAACTCTTTTCCACCTTCTTTTATTAAATACAAGTGTTCTGATGGGGACTTTAAAATTTTATTTACAGATTAGGCACTGGGCATTTCACTATATTTTACTCATTGTTAATGAACTGCATTTATTCAGAAATAAAGTTTTCTGTTATTATAAAATATATTGTTTTACTAGAAGGTATACATCAAAGTCTAGAAAGGAATTATTTATATTTTTTTCAACAAGTCTATATAAAGTTAGTGTTTATAAAATTTTTATAAAATAAAGTTTATAAAATGCATATACATTTACTTATATAGAAGTAAGTAACTATGAGTTTCCATACTTTTAAGATCAATTCTTTATGCATTTATTCAGCATTCAGTAAAATAAAATAAAGGAAAACAAATCTAAAATCTTTGATTCATTAAAAAAGATGGTCCCATTCTGAATGTATTTGTTCTTTTTTTTAAGACTGCGTATTTCTCTCCAGGATTCCCAAAGATAAAACATGTATTCATGCATGGCAAAGTTTACCTGGAAACACACAGTCCTGCAAAACATTGGATAGGCAGTCTAAAAGTGAATGGTGTCTATATAGACACACCTGTGGGGTGCAGAATTCATAATTGATGGAGTTTCTCTCTCACCTCTCAGCTGTTAAGACACCTACCCCTTGCCATCACATTGCATGAAGCATTGAAAAAAACTCAACAAACTTTTTCCAAGGAAACAGTATTCAGTATATTCACAGAATGTTAAGAAGAAAATAAGTTTTCACTTAAAAAACCCAAACCACCACATATCTTTATGTAGTTTGGATTTATGGGGCACACATGCTGTAGAAATAAAAGCAAAGGATCACATATCATCAGTAAAATAATACCCATGAGCCAGCAGCACAGTAATACTTGAATCAAAATGTTTATTCTTACTAATTTTTTCTCATAAGCACTAATAATTTAGGTACTCAGCATCCCCCAGGGATCATTTAACATCAATAAAAACATGTTATCCAAATGCAGGAGATAAAAGACAGCCAATTATGTTTAACAGCAAAACTCCAGGCTAATGTTCCCAAATGGATGATTAGTCAAAGAGCAATAGGTTATTTTGTGACATTTTGCAGCAAGAATAACACAATTATATTTTTTTTGCCTTTTAGATCAGTCTTTCCCTCTAGTGTTACCAAATTAATGCATAGTTTTAACTCTCTATCTGTTTGCTTATAAAACTAGTAGATAACATAAAAGGCGAATTCCCTGATTTTCTTTTTACTTTCATTAGCAATACTATGAGTATTACCCATTCAAACAAATTGAATATCCATTTCAGATTATCATTTCTTCTCCTTCCCCATCCCCTCTGCCCAATCCCATGGAGTCTTAACTATTCATTTAATAATCTTCAGTCATATGACAAAAGGGTGTCACCAGCATAACCTGTTGACCAGTTCTGCTCCAGACTTTTAATTGCTAGGAAACGTTCACTGTCTTCAGCCCTCTGGGCGAACATTTCACCAACCTGATATAAGCCAAAATGCACTCACCAAAATTTACTAAGGCAAATAGGAAGCACTCAAGGTTAAGCACAATATGCTGCCACTACCCACGCGAGTATCACAAGAAACGTTTTGAAGAATGTATTTCCCAGGCAGAGCTCTGTCAAAACACCATCAGCTTCCAAAGCAGCGGATCAGAGTCCCAGGAAAAAAATACTGCCCATCAGAAAGTTAACTCTGGGTTACATTTAGCTGGCAGCACACCCCACCATGCACCCACAGACATGGGCCATATCATCAGACAGATGAGAAGCAGAGTAACGTCACAAATCTCGGGTCTGCCACAATCACACTGGTTACCAAACTGTGCTCAAGATGTAAAGGCAGTTAAACAAGCATTTCGTTTTTGGGAACCTTTGACTCCAATGGGGCACCTACAGGTCAGAATGAACCAGCAATTTTTTAGGAAGATCTTTCTAACCAATCATGGACTTGATATTCATGTGGGTCACTTGAGTTCTAGCTCTTAAATGTGTTCCTAAAAAACTATTACCTTTTATTTTGTTATAATAACTTCTGAGAAGCACTCAGGGCACCTGAATCTAAAGTACTTATAAAATTGTTCCTCTCATCATTATCTGCGCCAGTGGGAAAAAGAGTGGGAGGAAGAAGCACATCTGATTTATACACCCTATGCTTTTTTGCTCCAGCTAGACCTTTCCTGGAAGTTACGGCACAGAAACATCTCTCCCCTGACCTTTTATACCTGCAAGCAGTACAAAAACAAATGCACTTTCACTGGATGTCCAGCACTCTTTAATCCAAAGATGAGGCCTCTGAGGGAACTTTACCAGAACAAGTAAGCAACTCTCAGAATTAAGCACTGGCACTAGACAGTCCGGGATCCAGGTGGTTTGTTCTCACTTCTGGACATACTGCCACCTCTTACCTATATTTCTCATCAGATCATGTACATCCCATATTCACAAATACATGCTGACATATTTAAATGAGGCTGGTTTTCTGTCTAGATATTTGGCAATGGGTCCTCCTGGTTTTTGTCATCATATGTCAGATAAAGCCATCCTCACGTTTGGGGATTCCTGAAGTTTTTCTTGAACCTCTCAGCATTTACATGTGCAATAAGTTTGTTTCCATATAATTTCCTATCCCTATTTAGCCTCTAGTGGTTTAGAAAATCTATTGAAACCGCACTCTGTTCTCTTCACTCAGGGAAGAGCAGCCCTCGCTATGATGTTGCTCAACCACAAACCCTTACGCACCATGCAGTTCAACGTGCAGTTGTAACCACGCAGGTGTCCAGACCACTCTGTGCACAAATTAATGATCTACAACCAGATCTCTAACCCTGAGGTAAAGCTAAAGCTATGGGGTGGCCCCAATGCACCCTGGTGTATGTGGGATCCAGCACCAGAGGGTTGTCTCATCCAGGCTCCTCCTTACCCACTCAAAGCAAAAGTGGGTCTTGGCCCTTGGTCACGGGTGTGAAAACTCAGACTCTTCCTCCAAATGCATGGAGGAACACATATTTCCAAGCTTTTATTGAGATTCTCTTCATGTTTAGTGAGGCTAAAAATAACTTCTAGAGTAAAATACATAAGCATCTCAGCTGTATATCAAACAGTACTTAGCTTAGTAGCTATAGAAATAAAATTGGATACATGAATGCCAGTTGCTAAAAAACCAGACACATTAACTTAACATTCCTTGAAAATTCTTGTTGACTGAGTAAATGTCCTAACTCTGGAACCATCTTGCTTTTGCTTTTCTTTCTGGCAGGGGTATTGGCATAGAGGGCTGAAGGAGGACCGACTGATAGTTTCTCTGAATGTTTTGAAATGTATATAAATAACACATACAGTCACATGCAAGAAACATACAAGTATCCAGCTTCACTCTTACATCTCTGAAAATGCCTTTTTTTCCCCTTCCCTGCCCTGCTTTGTAGCGTCAATTAAATACTCAGACTCTTTTAGCCAGAAAAGCATGTGAGCCTACAGTACCAATCAATAGCCTTTTGCTTTAAACAGCACAGGCCAGGGGATTTTTACATTTTCTAACCATTGTGCTCTCCTTTTAAAGCATACTTTCATTATAGTCAAAATATACTATCCTCATACCATTCTCTTCTGTCATCTCTACATCACAAGTTGCCCACACCATCATATTAAATAAAGTTTTTGGAAGGTTTTTTGGAGGTTATATAACAAAATAATGCAGGTATAAAAATTATATTTTATTTTTCTCAGTGTAGTTTTTAAAGCAATCAGCCTTGCAATAAACAAGAGACTCTCTTGATAGGAACAGTCAGTATTTGTCAGGCATATTTCCTTAAAAAGAGTTGACTTGATATTAATAGCAATCTGTCGTTCTCCCTATCAATCAGGAATTGCAATCAGCCACAAACACACCCTCTAGTTCTCCTTCAATCAGGGAAATAGTGCAGAAACTCAATTACAAGTATTTAATAAATTCATAAAAGGAAAAATCCATCAGAAACTGTTGGGACCACACTGTGATACCTTTATTTAGGATTTTTCTTTGTCTGTGAGCAGCTTTATCATTTTTCCATGGGTCTTCATATGCAGCAGAGCCTAAAAATTAAGGGTTGTGTGGTTTGGGAAGTTTTTACTTCACAGCTATTAAGAAAAAAAGAATCAGTGTTGGAACTATTACTATTTAGCACTAATTAAAATGTATGTCTCTTTTTTTCAAGTGCTTTCTGGTAATGGAAAAATAGGTTACCTGTCAGCTCTTCCCAAACAACCTCTGTAACAAAGCACCAGAGAAGACTCCCCGTTTCCCAACAGTGAGGTATCATTAAAAAAACACCATGAATTTAAAACCAGGAAGCTTCTTTTTGAAGAGCTTAAGACATTAGCAAAACAGATTGTTTCTCCCAATGGTGTGTTTAAACAAGCAAGGTACTTTCAAAGTGTTACTGTATGGAACAGAATTTCACTTATGCATGTGTTTGTGATGCCAAATACAAGCTATCGTTCATTATTGTTCATTATCAAGGAGAGACTTTGTTAGGTATAACTAAGCATCCAGTGTTGATACCATATGCTTTAATTTCCCTATGGGAAATGCCATCCAGGGGAAGAAAAATCACAGCAGGTAGATTATACAAAACTTTTGGCAGTTCTTTAGTAACAACATGAAATAGTTTGGGGTTTGGGATACTTTTTTTTTTTTTTTCCCTAGGAAGATTATCTTAGAGCATTGTAATAAATTCATACTTGATACATTACATTCAAGAATCAGGAGAGATATTTGTTCAATTTCGCTGAAAAATAAGGTAAAGTAACTATAATCCTGATTTGAAGTCATCTGAGATCCTTGGGAATCTTTCTATTGGCTCTAACTAGGTAAATCCATATTAATACTGATTGCATTGCAAAATACTTGTAACAATCAGGAATATGTACATACTACTTACAAGAAAGTAAAGCACATAACTAACAATTTTTAGATTGAGTTCTTGAAAACTGCAAGGTAAAAATGTTACTTTTAAAATATGGCTACCTGTAACACATTTTTTGTCCTCTAATTGTTGCCTAGTGAATTCACTGTTCTGGAAAAAAGCATCCAATAACCCAGGTGTTATAGCTCTTGTGATATTGGGGAATGTTATTCTTAAATAAATTCATTTTTATTAGTGACATCAGAACAGGAAGGCCATTTAGTATTCAGGCTAAAAGAGATATTCTTCGGTGGCCTTGGGAGCAAGAGCAGAAAGAGTATTAAACTCTGAATCTGTCAAAAATTGAGTTTGGATAAACCATAGAAGACTAGTTCTCCAGAGGAAATGTGGAAGATGGGTTACGAAATGTATGTGTGTGTATATATATGTGTGTGTGTGTGCACGCATCTAAACAGAAGACTATGAAGCTAAATATTTATACTGCTATGAATACTGTTATATAAAGTTTCTCCTGTTTTATACAAAATAAACATCTCTTCCTGTCAGAAGATATGTACTAAGTATAAATTGTTCCTATACTCGATACTTCTAGAAAGCTACCAATGACCTTCCTACATATCATAATGTCTCTTTCAAGTAGTAGTTAAATAAATATTCCAGAAAAGGTTTGGGGTTTGGGTTTGTCTAGTACTTTTAAGTGAAAAGATACAAATGCACCATAGAATTGCCATTGAAATACACTCACAAGAGCAAGAAGTAAAAGCTGGGAAAGGAATTTTCATCTGAACCATTAGATCCAAGTAAAGTAGATTACATTCATCATTTAACATTAAATACTAAATCTTAAAATTATCAGATGAATACTGCTTTGATACCATATTAACTGACTTTCTAAATTATTATTATATTTAGCAAGAAATGTAAGTCTCACATATCAAGTATCAATACAAAATTATTCCAGCCTATCTTTTGGTTGGAACATGTACCATGCCCTTTATCATACAGATTCTTTTGCCTTGCACAGTAATAATAGTATCCTGCAAACATAAGTCAGCAATGAAGTTGTTCTGGTATGTGATGATGGCCATACTAATTTGAAAATACTTATTAAAATGCAATAATTTAAAAGGTTAGTTTACAGGAGTCATACAGGATGACTTACTCTATTTAACAAGTCTAGTCTTTTAGAAAGGCATTAAGCTATTCTGCACTGTAATTTGTCTTCCATGTATATTTGTCATCTGCTTGGCAGCTAAGAAGAAAATGTGTCCGTCTTTCTCTCTGTTTTTGCTCTCCTTGGCTCAGTGTATTGCAACAATCATATATACTAACAATCATATATATTTAAATATTCAAAATGTTTTTACCTCATTCTGAGACACAGCATCTGAAATGCTGGATATAGGGTCCCCATTAGGACATCTACCCTAGGCTTAAACTGGGAAAGTACCTGTAACCTGCCCCATTGTCACAAAAATGCTCCATCTTGATGACAGAAATATCCAACAATGACAATAAGCTTTGTAATACTCCACTGCAAGAAAGTTTTATTCTTAGGTTGTTTTTCTGTTGTTCTGAGGCAGGTAATGCCAGCTTGTGAAATCAAGTACTGAAGACAAGCCATGGACGACGAATCAAGGTGATTTTTCCATATTCAGTAAGGCCTGAACCCAGAGGAATTTTTTTTATTCTCTTTATCTGCATTTTCCTGAACATAATTTTGAAAATTGTTATACTTCACTAGTTTTAAAAACAGTTTATTTATTAAAAAATGTTACCACTTTCTTTAAGTACTTCCTATAATAAATGTGATATTCTTGAAGGACAACATTTTCAAAAGACACAGGATGCAAAATAAAACATGGTGATTGAAGTAGGAATCAAAGCCAGTTAAGTCCAGTAAAATAGAATCTATATTCAATTAAATTGGATTTCTCATTCTGGAAGTGCATGATAAATAGCATTATTCTATTTTATAATGCTTTAAATCATGACACATTCACATATTTATGTTGGTATCAAGCATGTCTAGACATGGCTGCAATGAAGTTCTCCATTTTACCCTTTTAATTAGGGCTTTCTGCTCTGCTTTTTCTAACAGCTCTGGCAAGAGTAATTTGTTATAAAGAAAACCAAATGTATGCATAAAAACGCAATTAGAAGTTCACTGTCTTTGTGGGAACAGTGTCTTCCAATTTAATAATGATGGAACTGAATTTCACTTATTGTCTGTAATTTCTGTTAGAGGGATCAAATTAGCAATCTACTGGAAAAGTTACCAAACAGACAAACCAAGAAACTAATGACTGTTTTTCTCTGGATTTAGTATTGTAAAGATTGAGTTAGCCCAAAACAGCCTGTATTTTTAACATTGGACAAGCATCTAGGCATGCATCAAAAGTAAAAATTAACAACAAGACAAATGAAATATTAAGATTCTATCAAATCCATACCTTTCATCACTTTACAAAATCATGTATTTTGTTTTATATGCAACTTCTTCATACTGGAGATCTACAACTGTCAACTGTTGTTTTTTGGTTTTTTTTTTCCCTTTCCCTGTGTGTGCATGAGGTTTTAAATCTTTTTTTTTTTTTTAAGAATACCCCAGAGCAATCTCGCAATGGCCTAAACAAGTCTCCATCACCCTCATGCTCTGTCCTCATTGACTCAGACTGCTGATCCCAAGCTGAACTTTAGACTTACAAAACAGAATTCAGACACAGACTGACCCTCTCACATGAAACCAAGCATCAGGCAACACTTTCCAGACTGTAAAAACCAGGAATAATTATAAGAAAAGGACTCCTGGAAAGGAAACAAACTTTGATTCCTTGCCTTCAAAGCCTGAGTCTTTTCAGTTTAAGTTACTATAGAGGAACACTCTAAAAAAGTCATGTTTCATAAGAGAACTTTATTAATTCAAATCTCTCAGGTATAAAGAAAACAGATTTTAAGATGTCGTGGTTTCGGCTGAATTTACCAAAACCGGACCGGCAGATGGCCCTTCCCCCCCCTTCCCCCCCCTAAAAGAGGAGAGAGGAGGAGAAAGAGATAAGGAGATTCAGAAGTTTAGAATGAACTAAACTACTTTAATGAAAAATTAATATTAAAATAAAAATAAAGAAGAAAATAATGAAATAGATACAATATATACAAAACCGTATCAAGCTCCCAGGATGTCAGTTACATCACCGGCAGGCACTGGGGAAGTCCCAGACTGGACTCAGTGACGAATGGGAACTGGATTCCAGCTCTGGAGTCAAAACACACGGATCGGGATCAAAGGCAGATGAACAGACAGAGTCCTCTCTGGATGTCGGCCATCGCAGGAAGGGGCTGACCCTTTGATCCCTCAGCTTTTATACTGAGCATGGGGCAGATGGGATGGAATACCCTAGTTGGTCAGGTTTGGGTCACCTCTCCTGTCCACTCCTCCCCACTGATGTGACCCCTCTACGTTTTTTCCGTTTCCGACCCTCTAAGGGGGCAAATAACAAAATTGGCTGACCTTGGTTGTTATAGCAATAAGTATAAGCAAGGGCCTCCCTGCATACCGTTCCTTGGCATGGAGCACAAACATTGGTCTTATCACTCTGAGAACGAGCAGTTTTTTCCACAATATGCCGTTAATTTCAGAGAGTTAGAGGAGGCCTAGCTAGGATGTAAAGTTACAGAACAGAAAATTGGTTCGGTTTTACTTCAAACCGGGACATAAGATAACAGAGTTTTTTCTTCACAGGCTGAGAGAGTTCAGATTGTTCAGCCTGAGAAGGTAAGGCTCCAGGAGGACCTTACTGCAGCCTTTCAGTACTTAAAGGGGGCCTACAGGAAAGACAGGAACAAACTTTTGATCAGGGCCTGTTGTGATAGGACAAGGGGTAATGCCTTTAAACTAAAGAAGGGTAGATTCAGACTACATATAATGAAGAAATGTTTTCCAATAGGGGTGGTGAAACACTGGAATAGGTTGCCCAGGGAGGTGGTAGATGACCCATCGCAGGAAACATTCAAGGTGAGGCTGGACAGGTCTCTGCGCAACTTGACCTAGTTGAAGATGTCCCTGCTCATTACAGGAGAGGTTGGACTAGAGACCTTTAAGGTCCCTTCCAACCCAAGTTATTTTATGATTCTATGATTTTTCCTGTGGTGAGAGGAAAATTGGAGGCTAAAATAAGTTTGGGTTACCAAAACTACACAGGGAAGTTCTGTGTAGGTTTGTTGGACTTTGCTGCACAGTGGGTGGGTACTGTTCACTCACTTACCACTGTGTTTACTTCAGTAAATGACAAGAAGCAGATCACTTCAGGGCAACTCTTGTAAAAAGACCCTATGAGAAAGACTTTGCTATGTAATATTATTCGCCAAGGCATCTCAGCCAGCTTGCCAGAATTTCTCTGGTAATAGAAGAAACTGCAAACCCAAATATATCCACCATTTTCTGCCAGTTATTTTAAGCCCTGAACAAATGAGATGAACACCCATATGGTGGCCAAAAATTTAACAAGTGACTGACAGTCCAGAGTGGGGCAGTGTGGACCCAGTTTAAGCATCTGAAAATAGTGTGTATATATATACTCACAACAGAAAGTGGTGGGGACAGAAATGAGAAGGGTGATCTTCCCTTTGAAACAGGGAGCAGCTGACTGTAACAAAGTTATTTAGAATGGAATCGTATGGACTCTAATGGAAGTTCAAACGTCTCCACCATCTAGAAAAAAACTGTATTTTGATGTCAACTTGTCAGCACCTCAAATGGAATCATGCGCACACCACCTGTTACTCTGCACATCTTCTGGCATTGATAAAATATAAAATACACTTATAAAAATTTGGAAAATTTCTTCATATTTTAATTTTGGGTGGGGGAAGGGGAGGTGTGTGCATGCACGTGGATATGTTGCATTTTAAAAGGCACATGACCTCATTTAGCTGGGTTTCAAGCTACAAAACCTTCACTTTTTACTCTAGGGCAGCTGTCTGTAAAGGACACCAGCGTATTTCTGCCAAAAAGCTCAAATTGCCTAGCCAAGTTTCTTCTGCCTGTGGAAGATAGGAGCAGAAACTCTGTTCTAGCAACTTAAATCACCCACCTTTTTTGATGAGCAGAGCTTGGTGGTAATAACTTTAAGCTCTCTACCAATTTGTTAGGAGCAGGTTGTTAGATGCAGAAAATCATTCATTTTCATAACAGACAGACAGTCATATTGTTGTTATATATGGTTTTACATCATCCAGATCTTTACATTTCTATATTACTACTGAGACCATACATGGAACTGATCAAAATATGAAAAAGGTCCATAAAAAATTTCATGGTTTCTGGCCTTTCAGTTTGAGGACTGGGAAGTTTTTAAGTCAAGAAAAAAAAAAAAAGACAGCTAGCACAACAGTGTCATGGGATGAAGCCTACCCAAAAGCAATGCTCAGATAAGTAAAACCTTGACTATATCTGCCCAGGTTTAACTCATTTGGTGATTCTGGTATGTGCTGGTAAGACATAGCAACATTCAAGCAATTGTTACAGGGAAGGCTCTCCAAAAAGCTCTGCACTGAATCTGCCATTTTTTAAGGTTTAACTATGCATGGCAAAGAAACAAAGACATGCAGATGAACAATTTTATATGCTTACAGCATGTTTGGTGATAGCAACAGCTAATTGGGTTGAGTTATGGCAAAACCCAAGAAAATCTGCTTGGGGTGACCAACAAGGCCATGGGTCGCTTATGCCAACAGCCTAGGTTGGAAAGCAATAATTGGTGAAAACAACAGCCCCTTGGGAATGCAGATGTCCAACAGCAAGCAGAAGGCTGAGCCAAATCCACCATGCATAAAGGACTGGCCACCAGCCAGGAATCAGACTCATCAATCAGCTGGAGCAAGTGTCCTCTTTCCCCACGGCCACAGTGCTGGTCATCACTATTGCTGTGCTGGAGGCATTTGTGAGTGTGTATTGAGGTGTGTGTCTGTGTGTGCAGAACAGAAATCATTATCCACATGGTATGTCCATCCCACTTAGTGAATTACTAATAGATTTTAGGTTACTGAGTGGTGGGGTTCTGTTCTTTTGGCTACCTCAGCCCTAAATTCCTCCATGGCTGAATGAGACCTTCATGTCTGGCTCTCCTTCTCTTTATAGCATTATAACATTTACATCTTGGTTCCGCAGAAATTATTAGTACTCATAATATTGACAGTAATTAAATATTTCATGTCTGTACTCTATTATTGGTCTGGCACCAGACCTCTATGTTCAAAACCCAAGCTTCACCCCCTTCCTTAGTCCAAATTATAATATTCATAGCATGATATAAGACTGCAGATCAGATAAATTTGCAAGGAGAGAATATGCACTGTATAATTATAAGGTGAAACGGATTCAAAGGTGTATAAAATACAGTGGGAAAAATCAGTTTTAATAATACATATACTTTTCTTATTAGTTTGTTATTTATAATTCAATAGGGTTAATTACTCTTTTGCCTCTTATAAGGCTAAAGAAAGACTCTGAAATACAAGAGGGAAAGGTGAAAACAAACTTCTGTATAAAGCTATCTGACCTTTCCAAACTTTACAGCTTGTATATCTGCAGACCGACTGCATGGCAGTTTTATTTGCTCGTTTGTCTGGCTGTTAAAAAAAAAAAAAAAAAAAGGCAAAAGACAGCCAAATTATATTCAAACACGGCAAAGCCCCTACAGGATAGATATTTCTATCAATGCATGACAATGGAGACACAACAGTGACTTAAGAAACCATTAAGGAGGTACTTCTTTTTCAGTATCACTTTATTTGGAGAAAAATTAAGGTAGAATAAAATAAATCAATAAACCTAGGAAATGTAATGAACTAATTTCTTTCTGCTACTGGAGACAACACTGACTTTGCTGATCTCTGGCTGGTCTGCAGTTAACAGTCCTTCATGATCCATTCAGAATATATACTTTGCAGTATATGTTATCAAATAAAAAAAATATTAACTAAGCAATTCATGTTACGCAACGTTTTCAAGCTAAAGTGTATAAATATAAATGAATAGGTCAGAACTCAGGAAGTCCAAATATTCCTAAATATAAAAAAAATACATATTTTCCATGTGTTTTTCATGAACAGATGGAATTGGGAGGCCAATTATATTACTAATTTCTTTTGAATAAACTACTCCATAGTTTTAAACAATTGGGGTTTTTAAGTATGTCTCAGCAAACAATGGTTTGGTTGAGCAATCCCAGCCCTTATACTGTCCCCCTTGAAATCTTATTTCAGAACAATTAAAAAAAGGTTTTTCAATGACTGGAGAATTTCACAGATTCATAGAGTGGTTTGGGTTGGAAGGGGCCTTCTGTTTTGGCTTGGTTCTTCTGTTTTGTAAAGACGAATCTGTAAAACAGATCCACTCTGTGATTTGCGGTGGGAGCTGTCATGCACCATCCCTGTCTGTCCAGTATTTTCTGTCCAAACACAGTAAAAGGAAGCTCTTTATAAAGATCTGAAGATCTACCAGGCTGAGACTGAAGAAAGTCATTACACAGAAACGAGTAAAGGAATAAACTTTTGTCTCTGATAGAAGAAACATGACAGCCAAGGCAGGGGGTGGGTGTGGAAGCTTAGCAACCCAAAAGGGAGCAGTAAGGCAGACACATAGATAACTACAGCTGGGATATATGCATTTTAAGTTGGTTCATTTGCATAAGCCCTATTTCCTTCTGTTGCTTCAGACTCTTTGAACTGGATCAAGAATTGAAATAAATATTTAACCAGGCTGTAAGGAACATATCTTGGTGGTGCACCTTTATGCAGTGACTCCCCAGAAGCAGACACCAATAACCATTCACACTTTTTTTAACAATAGTAACACCAGGTCGCAATCAAGCTCAGAGCTCCACTGTGTAAACACATGGTAACAGGTAGTTGACCATATGGAATAGGGATTGTCAAAGTAAAAGACAGCAGTGTGTGTCTCTGTCTTGCATATGTTCAAGGTTACAATGCAAGTGAGCCAAGAATTTAATCCAGTTCCCAAATTTCTGAATTTCAAGCAAGCTCTTTAAGTATTGCAAAATTGAACTTTCCTGTGCCTATGCATATATCTAAGCAGATAATTAGAAAGAGGAAGAACGGAACATAACAGCTTCTTCTGATATTTTTAAAATTCACCTTCTTTATCCTAGACAATTAAGAAAAGTGGTAACTCAATCCATAATTGGTAGGTTGTATCATTCATATCATATCTACATTAAATTTTACAGCAAGTAGAGTTTTGTTGCTTTGTTATTCTAAAAAAAAATAAAAAAAAAAAAAAAATCAACCAAACCTAAAATATCTTAAGTACCGCTTCTGATACATTCAACAAGGAGGTGCAGTCCATACTGAAAAGATGCATTCAGATTTCCATATAGATGTTTCAACTCCCTTTCCTCCTGGCAGCACATGCTGTGCATGCACAATATTGAAATTTAACAGCAATATGCCAAAGCATTACATTCCCCAGTAATTCCTTTGCAACAGTGAGATTTGTCTACTTACTTCTTTGGCATAAATCTCTGGCATTAACATTTGTTATAACAAAAGAAGCAGCAAGAAAAGAGCCAGTTTCAGCCTCTAAACATCATGCATTTCCAATGCAGAGTGAACTTATTTCAAACTCATTAGAACTGACATGGTGTGCAGGATCTGAAGGATGTGTTGGCAAATGACATACTCTGAAAGTTGAATTTGTAATAAAAGTTATTTATGAACTTGCCACAGAACCGCTCTTGTAGTAGCATGAACTGTATTCTCAGTCACAAAATTTCACTGATACAGTTCCCCACAAGAAATCTCTCTAATGTAAATGTCTTTGTCAGCATGGGGGTCAGGAAGGAAGGAACATGACAAACAGAAGCTTTCAGCTTACAAATTCCATGAAGATGTTGCATACCTAACTGCAATAGAGTAATTCTAAAATAAAAGGTAGGTGGAAAGCATAAATTCAGGGTCAGAAGAAATAGATATACGAACACTATGCTTTAGTACTTACGCTAAAACTTATAGGAACATATAGGTAAGGATTCATTGACAATTTATATCAGATGTGACAAAAGCTATTGCATTAGACTGTCATTTTCTCACCCACCCATTGATTTGCTTTGACTCTTATGCAGTTCAGTTTAGTGGAGTCCCCATCCCAACTTGTTCATTTCTAAAACCCCTTCCAAAGGCATCACCATTCAGTACTGTAAAGATTTTGTAATTTTGCTTAGTTCAGGAAAAGAGAAAAAGGAGAGTTTTCCAAAATGCACCCTAAGTAACATTTACCTGCAAGAAATTCAGAGGCAACTTTCCTACTGATCTTCACTGGAAAAACTAACACAACACTGTAGATTAAAACTACATGTAATGACAACTGTGGGCAGTTACTGCTTACTTTTGTTTATAGGGTAACATCACCAAATCTATCAGAAACCTAATTAATCACAGACACCAACAGGATTAAACCTCTCCTCCTTCTAGCTTCCAGACTTCACTTTGATCTCCGCAAGCCAAAACCATTCTATTATTATAACAACAACTCTGATTGTTCTGAACAGCTACAAGTATTTTTCAGGAGGGAAGAAAATAGCAAGATTCTCTCTCCTGAATATCAAGTAGTTTTCTTTTGTTAACATGGTTTGAGTTGCAAAGGTTTGTGACTCCCTGGTTCTGACTCTCAGTTTATAAAGCCCAATGATTAAAGAGCAGTAGACTAACCAAAGCAAGCTGATGTATTTGCTAGAAGAGGGGCCTCAGGGAAGCTGTTTACTCAGCTCCAGGAAAGTATTGAGCTCCATTTTCTTAAATATCCCAGAGATTATCCTAGCATTCAGCTATAACTGGAAGTGTAGTAATACTGGCTAAAGTATAACGAACAAGTTTTTGTGTTGTATTATGACAACAGGGAGTTAATTTTTACCTTTTTATGAGCTGGAATATAGTACATAGGCAGACATAATGCTGTATCTGGGACCGTCAGCTAAAACAAACTGAAGACATTAAATAGAGCAGGCGATGTGGGAAACAACTGTGTATCAATATGGACAGGCAAGTGCAATCTAGTTGGCTCTTTTCTATTTGTGACTTTGTAGGGACAATACACAGGCTTAGATAAAACCTTTTTTCCATTCTCTGCCTCGTGTGTAAAATTCAGGTTATGGTTTCCTAAACTTAGTATAGCATCCCTGTGTATAGGGAAGGAAAACCAGTTAGCAGAAATTCTTGGTTTTATGTTTAGGTATTTCTTCAGATTAAACTGACCTTCTCACAATGTGAATGTCACAGCTACATTCCTTTTCTAATAATCTCTTGCCAGGAGGTATTCCTATGCACCCTTGTTTACATAAAAAAAAAAAAAAAAAAAGCATTTTTTTTCCTCACAGTGTTTGTTCTTTCTCCTCCTACCCTTCTTGCTATTATTGTATTGATTTACTGGGAACTTAATGGAATTTCTGTATCTATCTTCTCTTTAGTTAACACACTATTAGTTCCTTCATCAACTTTTTCATTTTCTGTTAGTCCTCGGGTAGTAGATTGCAGGCAGCTCACATTTTTACTTTCATTGAATACCTGCTTGAATGCAATCATAGCTTTTTACAACAAATATTTCCCAGAATCTGTTTGTCCAGATGTCCTTGATCGAAGAAGTGATGTTTTCATAATGTGATTTTTATGTCCTTTGCAAAAATCCAATCCCATAACTAATACAATCCACCTGCCCAAACCAATAACACTTTTCTAAAGGCTCATTTCTGAATGACAGTTTGCAGGCCTGCCCACAGAGTGTTCTCTTACCCACTAAAGAATCTGCTAACAACATCTGCAGGAATCCTGAAGGAGGGATACAGCTCGTGGAAGGAGCACGCTGTGCCCTGCTCTCCCAGGGTTATGGACAGGAGACCCTGCCTGTAAGGCAGATGACAGCTTCCCTTTCAATTCCACAGCACTCTTACTGGCCGGTGTCCCTGGTGCACCATATGACTCACTCGATGGCTTCCAATCCTCCAGACTCATTTAGAGACAGAAACTGTGCCTTTTTTTCCTATCAAAAATACCTTCACATTAGGCTTTTTGTTACCATGATTACTGTATCTTGGTGTATGCTATTCATCAAGAATTAACATGAATAAAAAGGTAATGAGAAATCATTTTATTGCAAGATACAGTCTATTCCACCCAAGAAATATCTTGCCTATTATTTCATATAGATGAAGGAAAGATCGCAGATTTTGTCAGTCTTATGAGCTTTGATTCTTTCAAGATTTCAGCATTGCTACACCGGAGGGGAAAAAAGGCAATTTTAAACATTGTCCCCTGAAAAAACTCTGTAAGCCAGGCAAGTGAAAACAGGACTTTTCAATGGCTTCTACACAACATAAGAAATACATATCTGAAAAAACATATGCATGGAGCCCATTCATTACACAGCTATACTACACAAAATTCAAATTCATAGGCAAAACATATTATGACACACGTTCAGCATTATGTCAACTCACATTGAATGCCAGGTTATTTGGGCACATACTAGTACAAAATAAGCTGCAGCAAATCTCAGTAACTTTCACCTGCAACAAAAAGAGATTTATTAGCCAATTTAAAATTCTATGCAAATACATTCACCCTCCGTTTAATATCATCATGATCTTAATATCCATTGAGATAAATGGTCAAAATAATTTTAAACAATAAGAATTATTAAAGCTTTTTATGCCTCATTAATTTTTCCCCATCATTAAACATTTTCTACTATTTATATTCTAACATGGGTAACAAATGTGTGTATGTATAAAATGCTTGATTCAAATATAATGTTTCTGAGAAGCAGATTGCCCTTCTGATGTTGACCCAAATAAAATAATGGTTACGAAACACAAATATATTGATTCAGCTCTTGTGCTGATGTGGACCACAGAAAAAAAAAAAAAACAACACATTTATTTGTACCCCATTCTCTTTCTTCTAGAAGGCACTGTATCCTTGTCAAAATGCAGCAGCCCACAGTATCACAGGGAAATTGAGAAGAAAGGCAGTGTGAATCATAGCTCTCAGGAAACATTATGGCAGCTTTCATAATGAGAGATACATGTATTTAGAGACAGAAGTTGAATTTTTCATGCAATATTTTTACCTCTTTCGTGCTTACTTTACGATTCACTATTTGCCAGTTGCTCTTTACCAGTTTTTAAAAGTTATAAGCATAAGACTAGGGGCTGTAATTAATATCAAATATTTAATTTTTAAAAAGCAAACACCTATCAATAGAAGTACTTTCATCTGTACACTAAACCGATCAATGAATGTTCTGAGGGGTGGTGGGGTGTAGGATAATTCCTTGACTGATTCTGCAGTAAGAATTTGATTGATAATCAATAATTAGCAACATGATTCTATGTCGGTCAGGGAACTAGGTTTTCATTCCACATCATTTCCATCCCTACTATTCTTGATCATTAATGAGCACCCCTCCCCTCACAGCAAGCTGCTCCTCATGCTGCTTGCCCACAAGTGACAAGTGCTGATCTGACCAGTGGTTCCTACTGAGCTGAAGGGACCTGCGTGATTTTAAATTACTTCTATCCAAGTAAGGATTATACGATACTGACCATGATTTTTTTCCTTGCTCCGGGAAAAAAACCCTCACCAATGGGTAACAGCGGTCCTGACCCCCACCTCTCACCCCCCACACCCTGCCAGGACCTGCACATGCTCCCTGGGCCGCTCCGCTAAGGCCTGCTACCCCGTACGCAAAGAGACAACCAGAACTTACTCACTTAGCACTATAAAGCAGTTATTTACAGTTAGTAATTGGTATAAAGCAGTTACACACCAGCTGGGGCAGCGCCGCCCTGGTCTGTAGCAGAAGCCTGCAGGTAGGAAGGGCTGAAGTGCCACCAGCCTGAAGCCCGATTCCTCCTCTGCCGTCGACCCCTGCCCACATCCCGCTCTTTCCTTCGCATCTGCCCAAGCCACTGCTAGTCTGCCCCCCTCGGCCATTCCCCCCTGGCGAACCAGCTCTGCTCTCTCAGGGCTGATGGCCCCCCAGCTCTACCATGGCCATGTGGGCCTGGGCCCCAGCAAACTGCCAGCAGCTGAACCCTGGGGAGGAGGGTACACACAGGGCAGAAAACAGGCCAATACTGTAACACACCACCATCTCTTTTTCCATCCCTAATTACTACTATTTTGATCCTTAAATAGTGACAGCAACGTGTTCTCCTTTCTTCCCTGAGCACATGCGTTCTCCTTTCATATGCAGAGAGTATTAGCTGAAGGGCTTTTTTCTTTTTTTTCTCCCCACTTGCATGACATAGACTCATCCAGCAAATTTCAGGCAATTGGGTTTTCAAGTAGCACCATATTAAAGTACTAGACTTGTGGGGTGACTATAATAAATTCCTTCCAGTCTTCTGCTGAGTGCATACAGGAAGAAAACAATTTCTGTATTATAGTCATAGAGAATGTATATTCATTTCCATTTAAAAGCAAACAGTTAAGATCCCTTTCAACCGATCTGAGGCAAATTCTGACTGGTTATGTTCATATGCCCTCACTGGAAAACATTTGAATAGATACTCAGTTTCAAAGCCACAGGATGAAAGATGAAAATCCACAGACAAGATTCCATGAACATTCCCAAGAGAGACCCATTCTCCGGTCCTTGGAAAGAAGGATTTCACTGAATGTCATTGTGTAGCCAAGGGCTTCATCTACAGTTTAGCACAAACACATTTATTAATATCATGGTATCTCACAAAACAGCATTCTCAGCACCCTGTATTCTAACTGCAATAAAAACAACAATACATGAGAAGGCGTGCACACAAATAGCACGTGTGACTGATTGAGACACCACGACAACATTGCACATAAGCACGACTAAAGGAGGATTTTGCCATTTTCCCTGATTTTGTTTGGCACTAGGCTCTCTTTTATTCCTAAGAGTCTGGTTTTACCTTTCCCAGCATGAGAGTGTTTGAGGATGTCAGCAACATACAAAAAAATGTGTTGATAAATTTACCATAAATACATTTTCTTCTTGGTTTTTCACACACAGTAGTAAATTTAAGCAGATTGCTAGTCTGCCCAGATTAGAGGAAAACAGCCTAAGAGACATTTATGTTTTCCAATACTTCATCTTTTTACTGATTTCATAATCAATAATGTTATGAAGTTGCTAGATATTGATCCCCAAAGACACTGCACTGCAGCGCTGATTAAAAAAAGTCTAAAGGCAAAGCCACTATTTACTACCAAGAAGCCAGGATATACATGAGTAACATTTTTACTTGTGATGTTTAGTAAATCTTATTTCTTAGTATATTGTCCTAAATTATATCAATTCAGTCCATTTCAAATATTCTCTATGAAAAATATAGTGTTCTTTTTTTAAAACTGCAAGCTTATTGATAGTTTTCTTATTTAAGATCCTACTGATGCCATATTTGAAGTTCTTGCTTCAAAGCTCTACAGTTGTTAAAAAAATAAAGTTTTGGCTTCCCCTGTCTCCCAGGCAGGCTTGAGACATTTTTTTCCTGCATCATCTTCCCTAGAATCACAGAATGATGAACTATCATAAAAAAATTAAAGTTGAGAGAGACACTCAGCATGGAAATTTTCAGTCTGAACACCTGAGGCTTGGCAGTGTCACAAGCATTTGAAATCAACACAGAAATTAAGTATTTCCTTGATACAGAGAAATTACTTACCTTTTAAACAAAGTCATGCATCTTTTACATGCTAGCCACTTTTAGCCCTGGTTGTTTTTCACTATGGTAGCCAGGGAAACAAACCTTTCTTGTGATAGTTCAGAAAATAGAAAGAGGAGCTAGTTGCATCAAGACCAGGTATAAAGAAATTTACTGCAAAAATATCTGGTGGTCCATGCTAAAAATGCATAATAGTCTCATCACAGCTGAAGAGAAATTTTGCAGTCTTCACATATAATGCCTCTCGTAGACAGTGGTCTTGTTCATGTCAAACTGTATACAAATGTGGAAGAAAAATGATTCAAGGTCCATACAGTCTGTTCCTACTCACCTCTTTCCACACACCTTTAAACTTGCTTGTTAATATCAAACACATCTAAAAGAATGGCAGAATAGTAAGAGATTATTATTTTCCATGGGAATTAGCAGCTGGGTAGTAAATAGACATGCAGATTAGGAGAAACTCAGCCCTTATACAATCATTTTGACAGCTGTAAACCAGTTAATTAGGAAGCATACAGCACACCAGCCAGTCAGTCACCTTGTATGCAGGGATGTCAAGGACTGTCTTATCTCTTGTGCAACAAAGGAGCAGGAGGTTAGGTAATTCTTTGGGAAGGTTTGAACAAGGGAGACAGGATGCCAAGCTCCGTTTGTTTTCCTTCTTACAAAACAACCTAACTGTACACCTCGTCATGCAGAAAGATGAACAGCACAGAAGCCACTTTCAGTGCATTTTTATCACTCAGTATTTATACCTGTATCTCATTCACATCATCAAGATATTGTATTGCACTACTTAAAGACTCTGTGAGTCAGTCAGAACTCTTTCTTCTTCCCCCCTTTACACACTTTATTAAAACACAGTTTATCTGAATGAGAGTCTTCAAAATTTGATGTAACTTGGTAGCTCCCTACAGTCTTGGGAGATGGCATGCCAGAGCTACCGCTTATGCGAAGTAAGCATGTTTGTATGGTACTTCAAGTCATGAGAAAAATCAGTTTCTATCTACAGAAGTTGCCATAAATAATGCTGAATTCACTTGCCATTCTATGTTGCAGAATATGGATTTAAAAGAGCACAAAGACTTTTGGGGGGGAAGAAGTTGCTGCAGGATTTATGGGGAGAACAGAATTGCGCAGGAACAAAGCAGCAGGATGGGAGATTCAGAGAGCTGCTGTAAGCACAAAATCATTTAGTGTTGTATTCTGCAGAGCCCACAGCAACTTCAGTGACTGAACGATTCACAGCCAGAAGGGCCCCTGGACAGCTGTCAAAAGAAGTTCACACAGCAATACAGGATCACAATCTATATGGTTTGTTAAGTCAGTACATGATGAGCCTGTAACACAGTCTTGTATGTCCAAGCAGCCCTTATTGGCCTGTGTTTCCCAGGTGTATTCAAGCATTTCTTGACTGAGATGTGCGTTCTGTAGTATTGCACAGACACACTCTCTGATCTTAAGGCTGCTCCATTTCAAGTTAGTTTTTTGTTTATTGTTTTAAAAAAATTAGATCGTCATTCAGCTGGCAGGACTACAGGGATATCTGCTGTGTTCAGTAAAGAAAAAGCAATCAATGTGTTAAGACTACTGATACCCTCTTATTTTCTTCAGCACAAAACATACACCTACAGATGTGCATGTTGGAATAAGTACCTGAAAAGATAATAAAACACCTTGTTTCCAAACAGAATCATCAACATTCTTTTGAGAGAGATGTCAAAAAACTCACTGCATAGATCAACAATGTTAAAAATCTGGCAAAGAAAATTTATCTGAATAATCTGCTAGAGTAATATAGTAGCAGCCTTTTCAGTTTGAGCCTATGATTTCCGGTTGCATGGATTTAAAGGTTACCTGCTACAGAAATGTAACTACAGATACTGACAGTTATGCAACTCATAAATTTTAAATAGCTGGCTGTTTGAAAAGATTTATTTGCTAAAAATGATCAGAGACCTCTTCTACAACTTCATCTCAGAAAATCAGACTAAATATTGTTTGAGATCTTAGATCATACACAGCACAACATATAGTTTTTTCATTAATCAGTATCCAACATTAAGGCAAAGCAATGGCTTATGCCACTATGCCTGCAATTCCCAGGAGATAACTAAACAAGATATAGTAATATATTTGTATTTCACATTAATGCACTATAATGGTTTTATAATATACTAAATCTATCTAAACACATTTTTATAAATTGGGTTTTAAACAAAGAGTATTGATTTAATATCACCTTTAGAGGAAGAGTGAGCACCCTTTTTTGCTTTCCTCTCTGACCACACTTCACTAACATCTTAGAGTAAAATATATAAAAGTAATAAAGAATACACTATTATTGTAATTTCTTCAAGTTAGTCATTCCATTATGCTGCACATTCATATAGCTGCCTTCAGCCACATAACAAACTGAAGCCAGATATGTCCACTTAAACTCACAAGAAAGAAAGGAAAAATTGAGATAGTAAACAAGAGTTACTATGCCAGGACCCCGCCTGCACAGAGCCCAGCAGGAGGTGTGTATAGCCATCACAGGCTGAGAGATACTACCTGGGAATATTAGAAGGAACAAGAACAAAATAAGAAGAGCATGGAACAGAGGGCATTTGAAGATGGTGATATACAGTTGGGCTAAGTTTCTGTAGTGGCACATTGGAAGACTTTCTGAACAAGAAAGCTGTCTCTCTCTGTTCAGAGAAACAAGAATATGTGCACACATTTTCATAAACACACAGAATTTCTTCAACAAACTTGGATTATGGGTTTCTAATCCAAGAAGGCATGGGAATTTAGTGCTCTCATTATGTCGTTTTACAAAACAAAACTAAAAAGGAAAAGTAAGGCTTTTCTAATAGGTGCCCCATTTACTTTCATTCATCATTTCCCCTTTCGTACTTTAATTGCATGGCTTTTGAGTATAAACAGGTGGGAAATCAAATTGTACATCAATGACTTGTTCGCTCAAGCTTCCAGCAAACAGCTTATTGCAGAAGTCTGCCATAAACTAAGAGAATTTGGACACTGCTTGCTCTATTCTTTATCCTTGTTCTGCTTTATACTGACAAAAAGTTCTTTGCCATCAAACACCAATAAAATTAGACCACTCGCCCCAAGAATATCCATGAGACTGAATAGACTGTGGATTTGAAACAAGTATGTGCAAATATTCTATAACACTAAATTACTTACATAAAGAAAGCCTCATCCTATTATAAAGAAGACTACTTAAAACTAGCTTATAACATAATTGTACCTTGTCCTCTTTTTACTTTAGTGCTCACTGGGCTCACACTTTACAGCTAACACGTAAAAGGTTCTTTTCTAGTATATTACAATGGAAGAGAAGCTGTTAAATAAAATGAAAAAAAACCCTTTTTTTGAATGTGTATGTTAATTGTATTATACTTTGCCTACATACTATCAAGTAAATAGAACAGACATTAGCAAGAGCAGTATGGATTTTATTGAAGCAGCAGCCTGTAGTGCTTTAGATATATAGTTTCTGGTTCAAATGACCTTACACTTCACTAAGAAAAAACCACCAAAAAAAAAAAAAAAAATCAAGCGTCATTTTCTGTGAACTGGTGAAAGTAATCTCTTGTGCATCTTTTGTGTGAGAAAAAAAAAAAGTTGAAATAGCTCTTGGCCAGTCAAAAGAATTGTAAAACTTCATGAATTCAAAAACTTCCTAAAAGAAATAAGCAATAATAAATCCTTTTCAAAGACATACGATATAACATTGAGAAAAAGTTTCATTTGTATTCAGCTTGAAGGATTTTTGGATTTATTTTAAACATCAGTTAAATGCAGCTGGTCTTGGAAATCAGTCAGCTAATTTAATATTTGTTTTTGTTTCATTTTGAGTGAGACATCCACACAGGGGTTTGGAAGCAGTATGCCAAGAGACACTTTTGGACACATCTTTGTTCAAACTGGAGATATATTATTTCCTTCCTCACCTGTAACCTCACCTGTCCCCACTTGCACTGAAGAAATGCATTTACTTTGGCTGAGTAAGATAAATATTTGAATAGTAGTGTTTCAGAAGAGTGAAGACAAGGATGTTACAGGAACGACTACAGAGAATGATGAGGTTTGATAGGGCAGGGGATAGAGTACAGAGCTGCATGTAAAACATGGTGAAAAATAATAATAGCAATAATAATAGTTTTCTTAAATATCCAGGTAATCTGCCAACATTGTTGCTATTAAAAGAATTTTTTCTTGAAACAGCTAAAGAGACTCCAGTTCCAATAAGCCTTAGCATACCATCAGCCAATCTTGATATTTCAAAATCTTCCTCACATATTTTTATTACAATTGACAAAACAGGACTTTAGAAACCAAAAGAGAGACACGAAAAAATAATTTATGACCTTATTGTGACCTTGCAATCTATTTGCAATCACTGTCTATGCCCTACATTTTTCTTTTCCCTTCCTAATGGTACATGCAGCCCTATTCCAAGCCACATCTGCAAATCAAATTTCAGTAGGTATATTGCTTATTTTCCCTACTTAATCCCATGTGATGGGAGTCAAAGAGTTGCAAGGATTAGAATTTAGAGAACCACACAGATAGGTCCAAAATCAGACTTAAGGACCATGTTTTCTTTTTCACATCCTGTCGTTTTGGAAATAATCTTTTTTTCATTCTCATACTGATGGTAAAAGGTGAAGGTAATGTTCAAGACATTAAATTCACAGAACTAAGAGTTTATACAGCTGCACTAAATCACCTAAAGCCTGTGTTCTGATCACATTTTTGTGTCCAGTAGATGACAATTGACCAGTACACAGAATGACTGGAGAAATAATTATGCATTTTGAGACTATACAGTACTAGAAGGTTAGAACTGTCAACTAAACCTTCCTAAGTTATGTTTCACAGTAACAGGGCAACCCAAGAGTGCTCTATAGTGTTTATGGGTTACCTTTTACTGTGTCAGTCTGTTCTCAGTCTGCTGGGGATGTCCATAGGCTGTTGGAACAATGAAAAAGGAAAAGATAACGCTCTTTTGTTCGATAACTTATTTGGAAGCACAATTGCACATTTTTGGTCCCCTTTCAAAATACATACAAAATTCTGGCAGATTTCTCCCTCTGTGATATAAATCCTTTAAAAAAAAAAAAAAAGTATGTTAAAACATACAACATGCTAACTTGTGCATAACGTATCGGGTTTCAAGCAGAACAGAATTAAAAAACAATCAAACCGATACAAAATTTAAATTTACAGTGATGTTTGCAGGAACAACCAGAAAAGTACAATTAGAAGTTATGAAAAGCTACTTATCATAGAATTTAATTCTATTACAACTTGGATGAAAATCTGTGTTTGGAAAAAAAAACACCATAGAGATATGGCCAGATGAGAATTTATATATTCTATCTAGAATTTATATATTTATAATAGCATGTACATTCAGTTCAAATTCACCGACACAGAGGAGTACATGGTATTTAAAAGGGTGGGGAAAAGCAATAGCAAATCTCTAACCCCAACAACGTCAGTCTGTTACCTACAGTGAATTCTTGAAGACCTGTACACCAACTTGCATTAAATGCATCAAATATACCAGCTGCTGAGTCCTTATCTTTTATTCTCTAAAGATACAAGTGAGCTATGTTATGTTCTTATTCTTTGCTCTATCCTCCACAGTTGAATGTTCTCTAGATTGTGTCACTGAGAATTTTTAAACAAAAATAACATCTGCCATTCTTTTCGAAAGGAAAAAGTTCATCAGTTTTTAATCAACTCTGATCAAAATAATCAAAAGCAAAATGTACCTCAGCTCTGAAAAATTTTGATGTTTTCCTGTAGGAAATTATTGATTTTTCAATTTGAAGTGACCTGCCAAACAAAGAACATTTATTTATTTGAGCTTGATTGCTAAGGAAATGATGCCAATGTGATTACACTAAAGCACTGCTGCCTTTCTGCATTCATGAAAATCCTTGAATAAATTTTGAGATAGTTATGGCTGCAAACAGATTTGACAAAAGCAATGAGGAGACCCACTGGCTATCGGGATCTTGCAGCTTTACGGAAAAAAACACTGCTAAAGCGGGAGGACCCCTATGCAATTGCTGACTGCAGAAAAACATTATTTCCAGCTCCCATCATCTTAGACTGCAAAGCCCAAGGAGACCTTAAGCAGCATTATCTCACCTATTCTTATGTCTCATGATCTGACTTAGTTTTTAAAATGTGAAAAAAGGGGCAGGGGTGGGATTTATTTTATTTTAGCATGTAGAAATAAATATCCTATCTTACTGAGAACCACTTAAAATGTCATTTTACTATGAATTTCGGTGGTTTGCCCTGTTTAGAAACAGATGAGGAATGTGAAATACCAGAATTTTCTTTAAGTGGGGAGAAAATACAGGCCACGTTCTTGGTCTTTAAATTTAGAGTTGCAGAAAAGCTGACAAGAGGAAACAAGCTTAAAACAATAGGCAGTCACAGCTGGTGGGCACCCTCTTCTTGCATTCATACCAGCTCATCTGACCCAAGTCGGGTCAAAGAACTGAGGGAGTACAGAGGTAACAAAGCCAGACATAACTCGAGACCTCATCCACAAAGTGGTGGCCACAATATGTATGTGATGAATGAGACAGCCGCAGAGCTCTGTCTGGGATCTACTCTGACATGTTTAAAAGTAGTAATAGCATTAACAATGAAGATTAGAAATATTCAGAATCATTAATGTCTGACAAGTTGGATTATAAATTGCTCCCACATCCTGAGGTGCTATAACAACTATGTCAATCAAAGAGTGAATATTTAACACATCTGATAAGAACTGATGTTTCAGACATTTGTTTTAAATTAAAAGCAAGCTCTCGGTGTTCAAAGCTTTCAAGGCCCATGTTAAGGAATGTTCTATTTCCAACCGTTTAAATGCTAGAAAAAATTACGAAAAGAAATCATACTCTGATTGATACTGTCCTTCAGAAGTAAATGATAGATGATATACTACTCAAGGGAATCTCAGGAATACAAGATGGATCCTACAAAGCTATTAAAATGAAAAGTTAATTTATTCAGAATGTTTGGCCATGTTCCTCACCTACTTATAGCTCTTACGTTTCCAAAGAGTCAAATGCTGTTGTGTTATTTTGTTGCATTTTTTAAAAAAGCAACTACTTTACATATGAATTATATAAACTGGCAATTATTTTCTATTCTGGGATATGACTTTTTCATTTAACCTTTTTGGTTTATGCTCTAGATAGTATGTAGTGAATGGAACTTTTTCCCAAGTAGTAAAATAGACTTAGCATAGATTTCACATAGATTAAAAACATCTAACTGCTAACTGGTTTAGTTTTAAATTCTGATTATCATTTATTTATGTCTCCAAGTGGACAGCACATGTTTGGGCCTCAGAAGGGCTACCTGCAAGGAAATATAAAATTAGGAGTGCCAGAAAAATACCTATCGATTAGGTAGCTGAACCGTGAGGAAACTTCAACCCAGAAAGACACAGAATCCATTAGGAACACTTCTTGTGTGTTGCCTTTGCTGTTAAAACTTCAGTGTGTGAGGCAACAAAACAGGAAACTGTGGTTAAATACCAACAAGAAGTATCAACACACTCACTGAAATTCATCCAACCTCCAAGCTATTATAAAATATTGCATAATCTTGATCTTGTGTTTGTCATTAAAGAGCAGTTGTATTGTCATAATTGTGACAGTCTAAGGAAAGAAGAAAAGCAAAGTCTAGAGGAAGAAGGAATCCTATTATCAGCTGATATGAATTAAAAAAAAAAAAAAAAACCAAGACAAGCTTTTCCACGCACAAGTTTATCTTAGGATCCCTTGCAATGAAGACAAAAATATATTATGACAGCTACTGGCAAGTGAAACAATGCAAGCACAGAACAATTCATTAAGACAAGCTCTCGATCTGAGCATGTTACTTTTTTCCTAATTTGACACAGACCTTTAAAGGATTAGTAAGATACAAATGTTCCTATGATCTCTAGTATGATGCAACAAAAATTTTATGAAGGGTCTAGGAATTAATCTTGGAGAAAGAGCTCAACCATAGTCCAAACCAATATTATTAGCTCAATGTCTCCACTTTGAAATCACAGAATTGTTGAGGCTGGAAGGGACCTCTAGTGATCTCCCAGCCCAAACACCCTGCTGAAGCAGGGTAAGCTAGACCAAGTTGCCCAGGACCATGTCGAGTCAGGTTTTGAATATCGCCATATACAGACAAGCCACAAACTCTCTGGGCAACTTCTTCTAGCATTAGACCACCTCACAGAAAAAAAAAAAAAATTTTTTTCTTGTTCCATCTTTTTCATATGGAATTTAATGGTTTTTACTTTGTGCCTGTTGTCTCTTGTCCTGTCACAGAGCACCGCTGAGGAGAACCTGGCTCACTCTGCATTCCTTTGCATGAGGTATTTATACGTATTACTAACATCTCCCATCTGAGCCTTCTTTTTTCCAGTCAACTCTCTCAGCCTCTCCAGAAGGATGCTCCAGTCCCTGAATCATCTCTATAGCCCTGCACTGGAGTTGCTCCAGTCAGACCATACGTTTTTTGTGCTGATGAGCCCAGAACCAGACCCAGCATTCCAGGTGTGGCCTCACCAGTGTTGAGCAGAGAGGAAGGTTCCCCTCCCTCGACCTGCTGGCAACACTCCTCCTCACACAGCCCAGGATGCTGTAATCATTTTTAAAAGTTGACTGTAACTCAGTTCTTTTCTGATGCCTGTTCAAGAATCTAGAATGGAAAATAAACTGTTCCTTCAATAAAAATAAAAACACACTCTGTATGTTCAGACACTGTCACCATTTGTTTACTAGAATGCACTTTGTGCACCACACACTGAAGGTTAGCTGCTGTAGAACTCAGTGTATACTATTTTGAAACGTAGCAACTCCACCTTGTTCCAGCAGTGAACATACCACATCCAGAAAGCAGCAGCCATACTACATCCAGACACCGCAGCCACCGTGGAGTTCCTTACAGAGCAAGAAATACTAAAATTACAGACCAACAAATACATCTATCTTATTGAAAGACACTTGGGTGGGTTTTTTTGGGGGGTGGTGAAATTATGTCTATACTTCAGGGTTTTTAATAACTGATACAACTTAATGATCTGAATTAATAATTCTAGGGTAATTATTACAGAAACATTTTGTACCACCAGGTATATATTTAGCACCAAGCTCCACCCCACTGCAATGCTAATAAGAGAAATTCTTCCTCCTAGATTTGGCACATGATGTGTATATATGTGTGAGGGATAAAGCTGTGTGAGGAACAGGGAAGGCTGGATTGATTGGCCTGCTGGAAATCCTGCTTTCATTTATAAGGCTTCTCATGAAGGTAAATCATGAGTGATCCCATAATTCTGAGTTGAAAAGCTCAGCACTGCTCACCTGAATGAAAATTAAAACCTCCCTTTCTATTTTTTTTTTCTAGACACTAGATGCCACTAGTAAAGTATCTGCTTCAGTGCTGTCCTTCCCATTATAAATGCATCAGCGCAGCAGAAGAGTAAGATTGTTTTATTAAGATTTTTTCACTCACAGCTAAAGTAAGAATAGAATAACTTCTGTAAGTCCTTAAAATTATTTTATAAGGATGTGACCTACATAAGGGAAGGCACATACCAATCAATTTTTTTTTTTTTTTTTAAAACATCTTACCCATAATTGAGGTAGTTTTGTTGTTTGCTTTTTTTAATTTGAGAGACAAGTTACTTTTAGAATAGTTCATACATTCATGACTGGAGAGTGGAGAGAGATTTTTGTGAAAATTTCAGGTGACAGATCACACAGCCAATAAACAGTTACGGAATTGCTAACTATAATGGAGATTTCTCGAGTTGTGAGTAATGTAATGCCTGCATCGATATTCCATGTAGAAAAATCACCAGAATTACATTATTGATTTGACTAAATTTATTACTATTCTGATGATTCCGATCCATTGCTTTTGAAAACAATTTTAAATTAATAGCAAAAATATATTCTAGGTAATATGCTTCTGGGAGATTACTGTGCTTCTCAGCTGGTTAAATCCACTCAGCCTTCAGTGTAGGGCTGCAAACATTTCTAAATTGTGTAGCAGTCTCCCACAGAAATCATCAAGAGTCATGTCTTATTGCTTTCATAAAATGTGGTTTACACCTCTCTTGAGTAATTGAATTTTGTTAGGGTTATGGGCAGGCTGCATATTTGTGTGCACCAAAATACTATGCAGCCCTTGGGGAAAAGCAGTTCTTTCTATTGTATGAAGTCTAATCAGAGATTACTTTGTGAAATTTATGCTGGACATTTTTCACTCTAAAATGTTAATTAAGAAGGAGATGAGTTTGTCTAGGAGAAAGAAAATTCCCATAGAGTTATGACTGCTCTAAGAGAAGTTCAGAAAGGCTTCTTTTGTATTATATAAATATTAAGTCTCCAATATATTCCATTACCAGTATAAGTATAAAACAACTCTCTCTACTGAAAAAAAAAAATTAGTTTCTACAGTCAGGTCAAAACCTGCCACCTGATGGAGATTGCAAATGAAGAATGAATCATAGCAAGTGCATTAGCAGGGTTTTCCTTAATGTGGATAAATACTAAGAACTAAAGAAACCATCAAATTATTCACAGCTATGCATAAATATATTTGGAAGCACAGCAAAAGACAGACAGATAGATATCCACAGATGCAAATATAAGAATGAATTAATAAGCAAACAAACAGGAAAGCTTGACCACACATGGTAAGAAGAACAGGTAGAGAACTGAAATTATAGTCAACCTGTGACACTCAGCAGTTCATACCTATCAATGAACTTTTGCTCAGTGACTTTAATGGGTTATTGAGAAAACCTTAGTTCTCTATTTTTTCTCCCCACACTGTGGAAACAACAATACAGAACAATTTTTGCTTGATACTTAATATTTTTGGCACAAGAGGGAGAGAAATGAGTTCGTCACAGACAACTGAAACAGCAGGAACAGTCAGTTGTAGAAAACAAGTTGGCATCATATCTTCCTTTGTGAATACATGCATGTGTAAACATGCAAAGTGCATGTTTAAACTAACAAAGTAACGGAACTGCCTAATTCTCTCCCTCATTTTCATTAGTCCTGTTTTGCTTCTGTAAGAGTCCTGGCAGGTTATTAAAAAAAGTACTATTCAGCAAATAAACAGTGTAAAAAGCTACAATATAATTTCTTAAGTCTTAAGTGCAATTGAGATTGGCATGCTTTAAAATGTTTATGTTGCTACGTATATACCAGGAAAATCTCACAATATCATATATCTTAACATCAGTTTCTGTTTTTTTTCTTTTGTAGAGGAGGTAGCTTTTAGCATTGGCCTGGGATCTTCCAATGCCCAGCAGCTTGGTTAGAAACAACGCACAAGCTGCAAGCCCAGACCTTCAGGGAAATTTCTAGGTCACGTGCAAGGCTGATGTTTCCAGGAAGCATCAGACAAGATTTATTTTAATTTTTCTTACCTATATGAATCAACTCATGTGAATCAAGGAAACATTTAAGAACATTCATGCAAAAAACCACAAGGAAACAAAATATTCAATATGAATAAGTTTACAGAGGCAGAATGCATCAAGTGCATTGAGTCTAGGAGAGCAGAGAGAAATTGAGAAATTGCAGGGTACATTATGCCTCTGCAGAGCTCAGGTATGCACAGCAACATCAAATAAAAAGTCTACAAGCTCAGATAACTGCTCTATGAGTGTCCATTTGAAGAAGCACCTGAAGAAAAACTAGGTACCCATTTCTACAGCTGAATATATTGAGACATTAGTTCTTAAATTCAGTTTGCTTTCTAACAGTTGCATCTATCGTGATGCCCTAAGGAAATATAAAACTATCTTTTAGTCGCACTGACGTCATGCAGAGGAATCCTGGAAAGCAGCCTCAGGCAGTGACAAAAAAATTATCCTTCACAATAACCTGATCAGTAAGACATATCCAAGGAAAAAGGACAAACTAATTCTTATAAATTCTCCTCTTTTACAGCCCTTGCATATTAGCGCTAGTTTCAAAATATGTCAGCTACACCTGTCCTTCCACAAAATATCTGAAATTTTTAGGTGTGTCGTAAAATGAACAAGTAAAGCAGTCAAAAATTTTACACAATATCCATTCCTGTTCTTGCACAAAAACATCAGTTCTAACAATGTGATGGTAACACTGCATAATCTCAAACAGAAGGAAATTTTAATTTGTGAAGTTAGATTCCCATCCTCTTTTCAAGGCAATTAACACTACAGAAGTGAAAATGTAGTAGTCATTGTTATTCATGCAGCAGGGCTGATCAAAAACTCAGTTTATTTTACACCCTGCAAAGTCTTCAATCCAGCTGTATATTTTTCTATGAATTGTAACACAATTTCTAAGGATAAAGATTAAGTTCATGGAACTCTGTTTTCTCCTCTGAAGTCTGTATTTGAAATTCAACCTTAAAAAAGTCCACACTTTCTGAAAGTGTGATCACATCTATTAATTCTACTGCTGAGTCTTGCCATTCTTTTGCAATATGGTTCGTTACAATTTGAGGGTCATGTTCTGCTCGTATTTACACCAGGGTACATCTGGAACAACATGGAGCTGCAGAATAAATATCATGCAGATGATAAGGGAAGTTTTATACTAGAAAACTGGAAGAATTGCTTTTAGAATACATCTGTAAAGAGAATAAAACATGATGCTGAATTGGAGATCAATTTCATTGCTTTGGATTGAAACCAGAGAATTCAAACTAAATATATAGCACACCCACTTGCTGACTTACATTAAGACCTATTTGTTATTTGATTAGAGCTCCAGAGCCAGATTCTGATCTCTTTCCCAGTTCAGGCAAATCCTGCCTGTGAAAAGACACACACCTTCCCACCACGTGGGATGGGGAGGAGGAGGGGAACTCCTCCCATCCTGCCCAAAACCGTGCAAGAGGGTTCAGGTTTGAAATTACTTATCCTCATCAGACAACTACATAAATTAACCCTTTCTCCTTGTCAGCTTTGCCAATTTACCCAACTTTTTGTGTCCCTGCTAAACTTTTAAAGTTGCCTTAGCACTGATTTTTCCCTGTGGCAGTGCCTCATTTTTCTCTTAAAACTGTGGTGTGCATTTCTGTTTTCACAGAGCTCAACTGTGGATCATTTTAGACTTAGGCTGAACAGAATAGGCTTACACAATGAAGTTACTTCAGGCACCCAAGGATGCAGTCTCTTTATAGACTCACACAGCAAAAGCCATGTTTCCAGCAAAAGAGGGTGTTATTACTAACATTTCCTCTCCTGTGGGCTTGCCAGAGCCCTCTGTCTCAATCAGTATATACTCAACTCCTCTCCAGGTACATCTGGGACACTCCTGCCTCAGGATGCTCACTATATACACACATACTGCACAAATACATGCTGCAAGAGTAGCGAGGTGTAACAGGCTTGTGGACCGCCCTTTGAAGAGTGCAGAGGGGACAAGTGTGGCCCTTCCAGGGAGTTTTCTTTTATTGCTCCTCTTTTTAACACTCAAACAATAACAGTTTTAAGTTCAACGTCTCATACTCATGCTCAGGACATATTGCAGTTTCATTACCATCTAACAAAAGTGGTCTTCTGATCCCAAACATCAGCTGAACTACAAAGTTTTGCTTTAAAAAAAGTAGTACCTTTTCTGAATGTACCCAGAAAGAGGTATCACTTCCAGAATTGCTGGACTAAAGGCAAAATTTTTATTTCTGTGAAGAAAAAACTTCTCCTTAGTCATCTCCAAGCAGTTCTATGGCAAGAAGCGAGGAGAGCAAGAGGAGCACAGAAACGTGTAAGAATATATGTATATTTTGTGGATTAGTTCCAATACACATAGAAGTTGATGACCATTTATAACAAACGTAAGTTAATCCCCCTGGACACCTACTGCTGAGCATCCATAAATCAAAAACCTAAGATGTCTTTCTGCAGTTACAGCTCCTTACATTTTGTCACTATAAATTGCAAACATGATCTGGTTATGGAGCCCAATGTTCAGATAGATAGAACCCAATGTGTGGAAAAAAAATTACGATTAAAAAAAATAAATCTTTCCACAATTTATTTTTCAATGCACTTTCCTGAAAAGAGGAGTATCTCAGTGTGGAAATAGCGTGTTACAACATTTTCACAAATTAAATTTATTATTCAAGAAAAACTAATCTTCCAATAACAAAATTGGCAAATCAAAGGTCCTTATAAATATATTTACATTGGAACTGCTTGTCAGTGATGCATTTCTTTTTAGGAGCCATAATTCCTTCTCAAATGAAATATTGCCTCTATTATTAAAAAGTGCATATGGGCTACAGGCTTTATGTAGTATCATAGACATTCATCCAAGTATGTTTGCATATATGAACTTCCACTTCCTCTCCAGAGTAGTTCAACCAAATTCCATGCTGTCACTGACAAACCCTGTAATCTTTCATAATTTTTATCTGCTGTTTAAAGTCTCTGTATATCACAGGATTGTCCTTGTCCTCATGTCACTTTTCTCTCAGTGCCTAAATAGAGTCATATTTTCTCTCAATGTCACTTCTCTTCTCTGTAATGCCATTTTTAGTAGATAAAATGCTGGCTAAGCATAAGAGAGTCCCTAGAAAGTAGAAGCAATGGCACCTTTCCAAAGACTCAACCTCACATCATTTAATGCAGTTCTGGGTACAAGTCTAACGCTCCACATCAATCCCAAGAGCAGAATAGTAGCAACAGGAATAACGACATTATGAAATACTTTACAGACCCTGTCCTGGTCTTTCTGAAAAAGGCAGACACGCTACTGAACTGTTTTGACTGATCTCTGATATTGCTCTACTTCCTTCCTTACATCTAGGTGGCTTAAGTATCCAGAAATAAACTGTGAAGGGAAAGAAATAGGATGGGATTGCTGATTTGGTTTTCTGCCTCCCAAAATCTTAACCCTGAAGAAACTGATGCTCTTTCCATCCTTTCCTTCCACTCCGCACAGTGTCACAATCACTAGATTTTGGAAGGCTGTTCCTTAGCATCAAAAGTGATTTCACACAAGTAAAACGGAAACTTACAACTTCATTTTCAGTCATCACTTTTACTGGATTCTACACCTTTCTGGCAGAGATATTGATACACATTAGAAATATTTCCTCTGTATTCTTTTTTATGTTATTAATATTAATATAGGAGATAATGTAAAAAGAACTATGTAACGGAGTTTCTTTTAAGTGATTAGTAAAAGACATGCTGAGGAGGGAGGCAACGGTAGACACTCCTTGGGAAGATCCTTTTTTTTTTTTAATCATGGTTTTATTCAGAACACGATAGAGGAATTTATGACTAAAGATAAAGAAAATGTTTTGAAGGATTATCAGGAACAACTGAAACATGCTTGGCTAATATCATGTTTCCATCTCATATGATGGAAACCTGTCTCTCCTTTGGATAAATGCACTATTCCTAGTGTAAAGGAAGCAGTCTGCATAGGAGAAAGGATATGATACTACAAGGGAGAAGAAACAAAGTGGTCTGTAGAATCAGACACATGTAAGTCAGACACAGATCACATGTAAGTCAGCATTAACACAAAATTTACATCCTTGTAAACCTTCTTTATGAGCTTTAACCTCATAAACACATCATAATCAAGATGTCTGTAACCTATCGTGACAGACCATCTCCGCTATGCAATACTGTGCCCTATATTTTTTCAACTAGCAAGAGAGACCTATCCCTCCTGTTCGCCACTGATGACTCAGATAAAAATAACCTGGAGATAATTTTGGGGCAGGAAATGCAACCTCACTTGCACGAAAGCTGATTAACACTTTTAGAGATACATTTCGGTTACAATACTGAAGTAAACGTTGCTGTACAAACTCTTGACCATCTTCTTATGGTACAGTAAGCTGAACCCTAAAACATTACCGTAGTCCCACTGCAGTAACCCACAGAGGTTTACATTGCCTCAGCTCCACTCCAGAAGTTGCACAGACTCATAACTCCAAGATCAACTCTGATCTTAAGTCCAAAAATGGTCGTCTGCTTTCAGGAAATGCTAGGCCAGTTTGCATGACATTGTAGGTAGAGTGGGGAGAGTAATTCTGAAAAATGGAGATGTACCTCATAGTTCTGTTACTTCTAGGAATTCTGGTCATTTTAGACTGGAAATCTTTTCTTTCTTAATGTTTTTAGATAAACTAGATCCCCCATTTTTAGAAAGTATCATAATCTTATGTAATTAAACATAGATTTGAGGGCACATATACACATCCCTACAAAATGGAAAACAGAAAAATCTTTATATTTTTATTTTCCTTCTCTGAAAGCTTTCAGTATATTTAATTGTTCACACTGATGTTTTTCTTGCAAGGAAAAAAAAAAAAAAAAAGAATCAGTCTTTTTTCACTGTTTCCCTTTTCTGACAGCTTCTGCAACATGCTCGGATTTTACTAGGCCCAAGTAGATACGGGTTCAACAAACTCCTCACAAAACAGTTGTGTTGCTATCAAAAATGTCAGATTACATCCACCTCACAGCATGTGAAACACAATAACCCTAGAAAACTGTAAAAAAAAAAAAATTTCTCTGCTAAGGAACTAATTCTACTCTCTGTCCCTTCTGACTACCTAAATCAAGGCAACTAGTGTCAAAAGTAACCTTTTTAGGAAGAACTGGAAAGCAGAACTGGAAAAATGAACTGGAAAAGATTTAAAGAGGAATAAGAAAGGCCCTCAAAAAACTATAGAAAACAAGCAGGAACATTGCAAGAAATAGCAAAGAAGCCAAGCAAACTGATCAGAACAAAACTCTGCACAGAAGAGCAGCCTGGGAAAGAAAAAAAAAAAAAAAAAAGAGAGAGAATGTAAAATTTCAGCAAGAGCAAAAATCAATTTTATATTCCTCTGATATAGGAGCATTTAGAAAAAAAAAAAAGTAGAAGCTTTAAAAGTTGGAGCAGACATTTTTGTTAAGAAGAGGTACAAAGGGAGGTATAATTGAGTAGAAAGTCCAAAGAGCAAGAAAACTTTGACAAGCCTGAGACTTCAAAGGGAAAGCTGCTGGAAACAGGCAGACAGAACTGTAAGATACCCAGGCTTTAAATATAACATCTGCACAACTTTATCCACAAATACAGAGCAGAGCTAGCAAGTTACGCATGTACAGTAGGACAGCAATTTCAAAAGCTTTCTCTACCCAATGGTACTTACTGGATTTCTGTGCTTGCTCTATGTGTAACTATTCAGAAAAAAGCTCTCATAAGATTACTGAATTCACAGCAAAGTCAGTAATCCTCCTCATTAAGGACAACCACTTTCCATGGGATTTATCAATATTTATGGCAATTCATGGCCATGAGTTGGCCAGGCTCCACTTTTAAACAAGGAAAGAGAAAACAAAGTTGTTTTTTTTTTTTTATCTGGGGAGACAAAGAATATGAAAAAGCTGGCATATTCAGCATTAGTTTTCTGTCAAACTGGCAGGAGAACAAGCTACAGCTCTCCATCTGGGAGAGGACTTCCATTTACTGGATAAAAAAGAAAGTAATTTTGAAAAGCTGTGGATTTCTCTGTTGAACACTTCTGTTTCACAGGAGGAAAGAAATGGTTTGTAAAGTTTAAAAGCCACAAACCACTGCTTTGTTTTATGAGAAAATAAGCAGATTAGTAAATTAGTTGTTAAAAAAAAAATCAAAAGGCCTTTATACACATCATTGCTCACTACTTAACACATAGTCCTCCTGGAAAAAGTAGAGCTGATGTTGAACTTCCTTAGTACTACCGGTTTGCTGGGTCTGACATTAATCAATTAAGGAACAGGTTGCCTTCAACCTAGTTGGCAGGTTCTATTCTATTGGGTAAGGGATCAATTCTATTGGGTAAGGGATCATTATCCTATTAAAAAATCAATTACAAATAACTATTAACAGTCCTTCACCAATCTCAGCCTATTACAAATTAAAAAAAAAAAACAAACCACAAACAAATAAAAAAAAACCCCAGCACATCAGTTTTGAGTGAAAACAGGGTGAAACATATACTTTAAGTGAGGATTACAGAAACATACCTCAGTTTAGTTAACTAAAGTATTAAGCACACAAGTAGTTTACATATCATTATGACAAGTATGTTTTGGCACAAGTTCTTGGAAGAAGGTTTAACAGATCATGGAAATCTTACCAGTAGTCAGTCTATAACCAAATTTCCAGAGCTTCAATTTTCTTTTAGTACAGCGTGAAAGGGAAGTTATTGAAGGGGAAAAATTTTTAAAGAAATAGTACTTCCCAAACAAACAACAGCTTGTAATTTCTCTCATGACGGTAAAAGTGGGAGTAGGTTAGAAATTCTTGCCCTGGTCACTGCAACGTTCCTTTGTAGCAACAGGATAAATAATTAATTTGGTTGCCAAGGACCTTTGGAAAGCATCTGTGGAAGTCCTCTCATCCAACCCCTACTCAAGTTAACACTAATTTAGAGCAGGGCCCTCAGGACCTTGTCCAATCAAGTTTTGATTATCTCCAAGGATGGAGTTTTGAGATATGGTGGGAGTTTCCACAACCTCTCTGGGCAATCTTTTCCAGATTTGGACCATATTCATGGTTTAAAAAAAAAAATAATTAGAAATCCTAGTATTAAATTGAAGTTTTGCAAATTCCAACTTGCATCCATTGCCTCCTGTCCTACCACAATGCACCTGAGAAGCGTCTGGCTCCATCTTCTCCACACAGACTAAGCAGACAAAAAGCAGTAAGATTTCCCTTTAGTCTTCTTTCCTCAAGGCTCAACGGATTCAGTTCCCTCAGCCTCTGTTCATGTGTCCTGTGCTAAAGCCCCTCAATCATACGGTGGCCTTCTGCCAGGCATGCTCCAGGTTGTCAGTGTTTTCCTTGTACTGTTTTCCTCATTCTTTTCATTGCTGTCATTAAAATATAGAAGAGCTTCTTTCACCAAATTGTCTATTAGCTTTACCATAAGAGTATTTCAATGATAAATTACAAAGAACTCTAGCTTTATTAATAACCAAATAGCTTGGCATGATAAATGAATCACTAAGGGAAGAGAAGGAAAGAAAATCCTCAGTTAGTGGATTTCCAGTTTCAGTTTTACTTCTAATATTATCCGAGGCTGTAACAGAGCTGTGACATTTATATTGGCTGAGAATTTAACCCCAAGACAGATCCAATGTGAATCAGAAGACTACTTTTCAAAGCCAGAAAAGGATCTGATAGCCAAGCAACCAGTTCATTTTATATTACAGAAGAGATTCGTGGCCTTTTGCAGGATGCTTCCATCATAACCCTGTTACATCTCCTTAAGTTCCTACTGAATACTGTATATTTTTTCTAGAAACTAGACCAGTACAATAAATTGAAAAATACAGTCTTGTATTTTGTTACAGAGATTCCAGTCTGAACTGAAGCTCATATACTGCTTGAACAGAAATTTTAAATGAACCTAACAAAAAACAGTAAAGTTACTGCTCAAAGATTTTAGTGAAACAAATATGATTTGATTATGTTATTTTAAAATCACCAATAAGAAAGAAAAAGGAAAATGAAATTTTGACAAAGTAAAAATTAAACTATATAGGTCATAATTTGTTTCCTTTAGGAAAAAAAAATACAGCCATTCAATACAGTAGAGCATGTTACTGCCAATTCTTGATGTACAAAATATTCTGAATTTCTCCCTGTAAGGGGCTTGAGGCAGCCCCATCAAGTTGTAGGTTTGGGATACAGAATAACAGCAGAGTAACAAATACAAGCCATTAGTAAAATTATCTGATTCAAGAAGACAGTAAGTCCAGTAAACTCAGTAATATTGGGCTGAAATTAATACCTGGGCACAGAAAGACTTACACAGCCATGGTTATCAGGCAGGCAGGCAGGCAGGAAACAAGACAGGGCTGCTTCTGCAGACCAGAGACTCAGACCAGCTGGTGCGATCAGGGAATCCCAGCTTCTGGGATTCAGCAGACTGTTCTCTGTTATGGTTGAGTCACAGAACCATGATCTGGGCTATCAACCAGTCATCGCATCCCACCTCTGCTCCCATTCCGTGCTGCTTCACTCCTTTGTGTACATGGTGCTTGGATTCTACCTCAAGTGCTGTGCCATCACTATAATATGGGGCTATAGCCAGATAAAGTGTGTGATCACCAAATGGAGCTATAGAAAGTATAAGCTGTAGGGTCACAATGCGGAGAACTGTGAAGCAATACTAGCCCCATGCTCCATGTAAAGAAAAAACACATTTCTGAAGATGACAAATATGCAACCGTCAAAAGTTCTTTATTTTTGACACCATTAAATGAATTTATGAGAATTTAAGTCTATGATTTTGATTTTTTTAAAGCATTTTCTATTGAACATGATGGAAAATTTTTATATCATTCTTTCTTATTTTCAGTGGCTGGTTAGAAGAAGGAACTGATCAATTACTGTCTTCTGAGAAAAAAGAAAAGACTTATAACAGTCTTGAGGCAGAGACTGAAATTTCATACTTCCATTTGAAGTTTTATGTAAACCAGCACTTTAAAACCACTTTTTAAATGCAACTTCAGAAGACGGGCACCTGAACATGGACATTTTTCTGAGCCTGGCCAAAGGCCCAATTTCAAAGCACATGCACAGAGAAGCCCGTCTATTCCCATCAACAGCAGTGCTTGGGAACAGTGATACACATCCATTCCCCTTCTCCCTTTGAAAGCATTCACACACAGGTTTCCCACTCTGCCTGTCCCTCAACGGAGAAAAATAGTACACAGTTACCTTTTAAAATTGTAACTATCACAAGATTGTGGGGTCCTCACAGCAATTGCAAGCAGAACATCACTCTATAACAGAACGGCAGATCTGCTGATTGATCCTGGGTCTGGCCCTTACTCAGCACTTCAGCAGAAGACTACTTATTTTCTCCCATTCGGTCATTTTGAAAGAGAGGACAGCATATAGACTGCTAGACTGAGAACTGCAAACAAAAAGATATTGCAGAGAGGATGAGTTGATCTAGTCCCCAGATCATTTTCAGTGTATATGAAATCATCAGCTTCATGTGTTGAGGAGCCTATTCCTCTTTGCACATGAAATGACTGAAAAGTGTCTATGTCCTCCAGCTGGAGAAGCATCCTCAATCTTTTGGACCTTGAACTACCCATGTGAGGATTATGAGCTAGGCTGCTCAATTCTTTTTTGACCAGTTTTTTTCTGAGCAAGGACAGAGACACAGCTATTAATAGTCAGCAGAACCACAAATTACTATATATATACCACTTAAGTACTCATCTCCAGCACAAACCAGCATAGAAGGCTTCAGGCCAACACAGAACAGATGCCTTGATATGTGATTTTCAGAGTATTTAAAATGTGTTCAGTTTATATGACAGATGTTTAGTTTATTTAAAGAACCTCTTTAAGTGTCAAAATAGTTTTGAATTCTAGATTTAAATGCATATAACTTTTGAAAGAGAATACTTCAGTTATTCATTCATAGGAATACAGGGCAAAGAACTAGAAAGTCTCTAACATCTAGTCCATAGCTATTACAACAACTACTGGGGGTGGTGGAGTAGTACAGATAATGGGCCACAAAGTGACGAGGTTCATTTGTTTTTCCTGAATATCACCTCTATCAGAGACAAAATAACAGACACAGAGGACTACTGCTGACAAAACTTTCAAAATGTGAAGTGACTCATTTCATTTTCTTGTTCTTAGCTCTCCTGAAAAGCTAGCTAAAAAGTCCCACCAACATTTTTGTGACATTTAAGTAGTTGTTTACTCTAGGTACCATTCACTTTCCATTACTTGGAAACCATATTTTGGTACCTACATTTCAGCAACTTAAAGCCAACATTTTCCTTTTGTAACAGAGGCTCTCTATTGCTCGGATCATCCTAAAAGTCCTTTCCAGCTCCAGTTGAGGAATGTGACAGAAACACACCTAAAATACCTTATGAAATCTCACCAGTTTCTTTACTACAGCCTTAAGAGTTCCCAGCCTTCACTAGAAACTCCTCACCTGATACATACTAAAACTACACTTACCTTTTTCTTTATATATCATTTTGGTTTCTTATTCATTCTATCATTGCCTCATACTTCTTAAGTCTTTCTCCTCCCCCAGATACTTCTATCCTTAAAGACTAATAACAAGAACAACACAACCTTGGGACTTTGCCCTAGTGAATATCATTATATTTCCATTACTGTCTCCTCTAGGTGACCCTATTCTGCTATATGATATTCTGATCCTCCTCTCTACTGAGGAGCACTCAGAGCTTTGTGTTATAAATAATGCTCTCTTACTTTGTGCTCCAAGGTCCTTAATTGTCGCGACGGAGGGAAGACAGGGCCACTCAATATGAGTGATCAGCAAGCTTCGTTTATTGATTCACACAGTGCCCTTTTATGTTCTAACATAATTAGCTCATACATATTACAAAAGTTAAGCTCATGATTGGTTAGTTCTTAGAAAGATCAACTCCACCCTTGGTTCCTTCTTTACAGTTACTTTCATCCTCTTTTCCCATGCCTGAGCAGCTGCAACCTCTCTGTTATCTTACAACAATTATAGTCAAGGACGAGGTGTCTTTACCAGCCCAGTAGTTACGGGGGCTGAATCCGATGTTTCTCAAGCTTTTGCTCGGCCAGCTGGATCATGTCTACGTGACCCTTCTCAGCTAGCCATTCTCCCACAATTCCCCCGTTTTTATTTTGAATGACATAGGCTTGGTTAAACATCCGTAACACAAGGGTTTTCATACAAGACAACATACAACTCACACAAAGCAACGCTATTAGTACAATGATTAAGACTAGCAATCCTGTCTGTAAAAGGTTTCTCAGCCATCCGGACAGACCCAATCAGTCTCCAAGAGCACCCCTATAAGGCACGTAGTAAATGGGGAGCGGGGTGTTGCTAGGCTTGCACAAAAGCTGGTCGTGTTGAGTGACCGAGCTAAAGTTATCCACACATTTTCTCGTGGGTCAAACATCTCGCTATATGGGATGGCTCTTATGCTTACAACTAAGGCAACTACTATAAAGCTTTCTATACCTAAATTAACCATTTTCTCTGTTTCAACTTCTAAGCAAATAGCATGCACATAATACCTAGGGGTTACAGACCCCACAGACTATACAATTAATTTCTGTCTTTGCGACCTCGTGGTTCACACTCAGGCGCAGCGGTCTCAGTCCGTTGGTTTATGGTGATTAGTCGGGTCACCTTCAGCAGTGACTTCAGGGTGGTCGATGGCGGGCCTTACCCAACGGCTGGGAACCCAGATGGTACCTTGTCCCCTATGGTCCATCGTAGAAGGGGTGACTTGCGAGCAAGGGTCAATCCTCCTACTCCCGCGACTGTGGCATTGCTCACATAGGTCGGCCATTGAGCCGGCCATTTCCGTGTACTGATTATAGAAACATCGGCACCAGTATCCAAAAGTGCGACAAGTGAGATGGTTTGGTCGCCGTACTGCACCGTAACCGATTGTCGTGGCCGTTGGTGCAGGCCGATAGTTAGTAGGGCCATTTGTCCTGTAGATCCAAAGGCTCCTTGCCCTCGTGGCTGCTCTTGCAGCGGTGGAAGGGCTCCCGCAAGATGTGGTAGGGGAATTAATTACGCCGCCTTGGTGCCTTTAGCGATGAAGAGCGGTGGAAATAACGTGTGGGCCATGATCTGGATCTCACCGTGGTAATCCTTATCAATCAGTCCCACCAACACATTAAGTCCCAGCATGGTGGCTGATGAACGGCCTATAAGTAGTGCTCCGACAGCTTGTCCATTGATACAGATTGGTCCCTGTGTGCCGGTAGCAATGCTGACAGGCTTTGAGTCCAACAGGGTACAATCTACTGCTGTTGCCAGGTCCAAGCCGAGGCTTCCGCTTGTGGCTGGTCTGAGCTGAAGGGATTGAGTGCTGCCGGATATGCAGCCGCTTTTTGTGTCGGCGCGGGGCGGCTCTTCCCGCTGAATCGTCTGTTTCCCGGTTTAGAAGCGCGACATGCAGTCTCATTGTGGTTGTCTGACCGGCAGTTTCTGCACCATACTGAGCCGGCGTCGCAGTTCCGTCTGATGTGTCCAGCAGCGCCGCAACGGTAGCATCGTGGGCGAGATGATTCACTAGCATTTAATCGATGAACGGAGGCTTGCAAAGGAGCAAGGGCTGCAAGAACTTGACTCTGCGTAGCCTGCGCGTGTTCCTTTAAACTATTCCCTAGTTCCTTTACTGCCTCAACTAACATTGCCTGTGGCCCTACCGGTACCTGAGCCATCCTTTCTAGTCCTTCCTCGATAGTCCATGTCCCTGGCAATGTAGCCAAGATGTTGCGTGTGGCCAGATTACTATTTTGTATAGCACACTGCTTTAGTATAGTGCCTCTGAGATAATCGGGCACCCCGGCCGCCTGTATGGCGTCTGCTACTCGATCTATAAATAGGCCAAATGGTTCCTCCCTTCCCTGCTTAATACCCATATATGAAGGCACACCTCCAGGTTCCTTAAGACGATCAAAAGCCTGTCTTGCCAATGTCATTGATTCTTTTACTTTATCCGGTCCCATAAGTGCCTGTGCTTCTGGCCGCAGATACAGTCCCACCCCCAATAGCTCATCAAGGGTGACTCCGTGTAACGGATCTCCCGGTTGCCTTACTGTGGCAACTGATTGCTGACAAGCAGCTTGCCAATGCGCATTAAACAACAGCTGCTGGTGTTGTGTCAAAATCAACTTCATAATACTACGTACATCCCCCGGGAGTAATATATTGGTGCCCCAGATAAAGTCTAGCATTTGCCTTGTGGGCTCTCCTTTGATCCCTGAGTCACTCACCGTGGATCGCAACTGAGTTAATAACTTCCAATCTAGGTTCTGAATTGTGGCAGTTATTCGCCCTTGGTCATTTAGCTGGTAAGTTACCGGGAACGCCTCATGTACAATGCTCGAGGCAAATTCTCTATCTCCGGAGGCCATCGCCTCCTCTGCAATTTGCTGCCACATCCTCTGTCTTTCTGTGATAATACTCTGCCCCTCCGTGGAAGGGTTATGGCTCATTCCTTTCCCTGCATAACTTTCTTCTGACTTCTCTCCTTTTTCTGTTTCCATCGGGGGGGCCGATGGGTCCTCACTATCTCCAGGTGACTCGGGAGGAGATGGAACAAAGACCGAGTGCTCCCACGTTCCCGCTACCCCTTCAGGGACGACTATAGTGCGAACCGAGGGAGGCAACGGGCAACCCGAGGGAGGGGGAGCTGGCTTTTGTTGCGAGGCAGTTGCACCCGTCCCAGTTAATCCCCCTAACCTTTCAGACGCAGCAGCAGCAGCTCTCTGCTCTGCTTTATGCATCACCAGAGCGTTCGTAACTGCACGCCAAGGCTTCATCAGTTTCTTGGCTAACTTCTCATCATTTATTACTTCATCAAATATTTTATCCCCATATCTCCGCCACTCCTCTTCCTCAAAAACTGTATCGGGATTGGCAAAGAATCCTCTAGCTGCCCCATAAGCTAATAACTCTGGTAATTCCTTTTTACAATGTAAACCTTCTATGCTCCGCTTTTCTAAAAAGCATTTGAGCAAATCATACGCCGCTTGTCTATTCATACCTTCGTCAGCGCGCTGTTGCAGCCTTCCAGACTTCGGCGGCGCGTAGCCGGCAGGACACTCTCTATAGGTGCTCCAGGGCGCGGGGACCTTTTCCTTTAATCCCTTTCGCTCTCGGGCGCGGGGACCTTTTCCTTTAATCCCTTTCGCCTCCTGCGCTGCTTACAGGACCAGCACTGAGACTCCGTTGACCGTGGCTCGCAGGTTCAGCCCTCTGTAGGGTCCCTGTTTCGGGCGCCATTTGTCGCGACGGAGGGAAGACAGGGCCACTCAATATGAGTGATCAGCAAGCTTCGTTTATTGATTCACACAGTGCCCTTTTATGTTCTAACATAATTAGCTCATACATATTACAAAAGTTAAGCTCATGATTGGTTAGTTCTTAGAAAGATCAACTCCACCCTTGGTTCCTTCTTTACAGTTACTTTCATCCTCTTTTCCCATGCCTGAGCAGCTGCAACCTCTCTGTTATCTTACAACAATTATAGTCAAGGACGAGGTGTCTTTACCAGCCCAGTAGTTACGGGGGCTGAATCCGATGTTTCTCAAGCTTTTGCTCGGCCAGCTGGATCATGTCTACGTGACCCTTCTCAGCTAGCCATTCTCCCACACTTAATGAAATTAAATATTAAATTAAAACTCTCTTCAGATTCATCTCTTCCTTTTCAAATAATTGCCAAGATGCTTTTGAAGATTTCATCCAAGGATGTAAACAAGTATTGATTTGGCACACATTCATTTTAAGAAGAACTACAAAAGATTGTGGCATTATAGAGTAGCACCATAAATGCTGTAGAAAAAGATTACATCACTGGAAAGGCACATTCAAAAGATGTAATTAAATTCCTTATCCCGTCTATCACTATCACAGTCACTTTTAAATAGAGGAAAAAGGGGACTAGGACTAGGTGTGAGTCAAAGTACCTTGAAATTTGATGTCCAGACCTTCACATACACAAAAGGATGGAGCAATGCTGAGATGTCATCCATATAGTCCCATGAGAAAAGGAAAACAATTAAGAATTCTCACCTTTGTAAGACTGGAAGGAACCACTAGTCTTTATTTCTGGCAGAGGTCTCATATTGGAGACATGGAAACTTATTCAAGCCCCAAATATTCCCTCTGCATGAGCATTAACTTGAAGAGAGTTTGTCTGTGACATCAAATTCACCTCTAATGTCATTCCTATAGATGCTGAAATATGAGAGCAATCACTCCCTGATCGCTTCACTACCACAGGATACTGACCCTAGTAATAGAGCGCAAGGGATTTCCAGCTTCCCTGATTAGCAAACACATTGTTCCCCTTTCACTCTGTCAGCACCTTGTCCTCCCACGTCCTTGTGCTCCTCACAGTCATATAAATATTGTACTAACAAGCAATATAATCACTTGTGTGTCCCAGGGATGTAGGGACCTAAGTAGACTTCTTTCTCCTACCATACAATGGGAAATTTTGTTGACTGAAATAAGAAGCAAGCAAAGAAACGTGAAAGAACTCTGCACCACGGTTATGTTTTCTATTAATGCTAGCAGGAGAACCAGCCACCCACTTCCATGCAGTCTCCAGGGCTGTATGAGCTCCCTCCAGCAAGGCCAGCCACCAGCAGACAGAGGCAATCAGCAAGGAGCACCTCGGGGGAGCCAAAGGATTCCCCCCACCTCCTCTTTGAGGTTGACATGGTTTAGACATTATCTTTAATGTAAAAATCTCAGTTCTTCACTTCCTGAGGATGACATCCCCAGTTAGCAATGAAAGGAAGGGAACAAAGAAAACCAGCCTCACCCGCACCCCCCCCAAAAAGGACAGGGCAATTAGGTGGTTGCTTGGATACACCAATTAGGGGATGAAATCCAGATCTTCTCTCAAGATGGCAAACAGACATGGTTCTTTCTCCACAGAGAGATCACGATATTTCTGACCAACTTTAATCTTTAGTCATGATTTCATTCCATGTGCTCTGCAGAGCAGCTTGTTAAAAGAAAAGTTAAAAATAACTGAACTCTGCATTATGTCCTTATCATCTATTAATACCAACTCTCTCATGAAAACGTTTCTTCCCATTGCAATCAGACTAAAAGAGAGATTGACGTGTCTTGCATTCCATTTAGTGTGCATAATCAGTATAGTATTAAATTGATAAGTCATTCTATTAGGCACAGAAAAATTCTACTGTAGATTTTTGAATTATAAATACCTAGCATGAGGAAGAAAAGTTTTCAAGGAGTTTCAAGCCATACAAATAGTGTTTATATGCCTACAAAATTTAATAAAAAAAATATGTTCACAAGTGAAAACAATTGCTGGATCATCCTCTGTCTCCCATACCACAACAGACAGAAAAATGGATATATAGTTCAGGAACGGTGTTTTTCCATCTCTCCCTCTTTTTTCCTAGTCTTAAATAAAACATATGAAGGGATTATAATACTGATGAGCATAGAAATCCACAATTATAATTACGCAAAGACTGTAGAGACCAAGTAAATAATCAGTTGGTTAAAGAAAATAAAGGTGAGCACAAGAGCCATAGCAAAAACAAGGTAAATGGAGGCAAGGGAGATGGTAAGAGGATGTCAATGCTGAAGACAAATATGCCTGATGCTCACTGGCTGCCTACCACCACAAAAAAAAAAAAAAACAAGAAGTAAAAAAAGGATGAGGTAAGCAGGAGGTGGGGAAATTCATAGCTAGCTACAAGGATTTAATCACAGATATAGAGCTCTAGAGGAAAAAAAATAAATAAATAAAACACAAGTCAAATTACCAAGTTTATTTTAAATTCACAGTAACAGAAAAACTACTTAGGAAAAGGAAGAATTCAGATATAGATACTGTGCAAACAACAACCATTACAGTTCAGAAAAATTTCTTGTTTCTACTATCATTTCATAAGTGTCTGTTACCTTTATATTTAGGTCACAAGATGCGACACAAATTATGGAGCAAAACAGGAGGTAGGAATGAAAGCAAAGAATATTGCCCTACCTAAAAGATTAAAGTAATTCTGACAGAAATCACCATTTCAATATATTATCTCTCACAGTGCAAAATTTAAAAAACTAGCAGGAAGACATTTTCCAGCTGTCATCTCTGACAAGTCAGAAAGAAATAAAACAGAAAAAACCACCACCCACTTTCACACAAACACATTTCAACTGAGTAAATTAAACTGCATTACACGTGACGGGAGGGTGTCCCTCAGCCTCCATTCTGTGTATGCATTTAAAGATAAAAATAACAGGTTTGCACTATCATTAATCTGAGAAGAAATCAGGCATAGCAACAGATTAGACAGCTAAATTATACTGAAACCAATTACAGATCTGTGGTAGTGTAAATCTGCAACATAAAGAGTGCAGATAAGATCTATGCATATCAAAAGAAATCACTGAACAAATATTTAAGGACACTTTTTTTCCTTTTTTTCTTTTTTAATTTTTTAAAAAGATGAGTTTTGATTTTTTTTTCTTCAAACTCATATGCCATAAGAGGAGAAGCAATCATGATGCTTAAGACTGAAATAAGAGTGCACTCTATTTCCAGGGAGTACGATGCACAAGAGAGACAAGGGTCTGACCCTTCCCTCATCCCGCATGCCCTGCTGTAAAGCGCTAATGTCAAATGAATGAGGAAAAGCTTTTGGATGCTTAACTAAAGATACAGCAATGAGAGACAAGTCAAAGCAGCTACGTGTCAACCTAAATCTTCCCATGTTCACCATTTACATTTTGAGTGCTGGCCTCCTTTAACTTTATATAACATGGAACTGTTCAGATCCACTCCTGGCTTCTGGATCCTAGAGGGCATCCTTGAAGTACACTGACAGTGCTATTGGTGGAGTCTCTTTTGCATAAAAAGTTTTAAGTGAAACAAAAGAAAGCTGCTGAATCAATTGCACTTGATCAGTGAGACAGTACAAATTCTCTTGTGATTCCAGCTAGTCATTAAACGAAGGATCAACCAATCAAACATCCACAAAAATTACTGGCACCAAAAGGAGTTGCAGCAACTTCACCTCTGAGGAATTGTCCAAGAGAAGATAATTTACAGTCAAGTAGCTAGATTATGAAACCAGGCATCTGGAGACATATAGCCTCTATGTCTGGGTCTTGCACTGACTCACAGCCTGACAGCCACTGGGTCACATCACCTCACTCTGTCCTGAGAACAGAGAAAAACTTATTTCCCCAGCTTCCCACCATTCTCTGAAAATGAATGCGCATCACAAAAGAAATTTTTGAATTACAAGAGTCCAGACACTTCTGACAGAGTCAATTAATCCAAAAGAGCATTGCTAACGTGGGTATCCCTCTTATAACCACATAATTATAAACATTATTGGAAACAGAGACTGGAGGTAAAATTAAATAGCATTTCTCGGTTAAAATAAATGCATAAAACTACATAAATGAAATTTACATTATCAAGTTCAGTAAAAAATTATATTTTTTTTTCTCCCTAACAATATTTGCTTTCCAAACTCCTCTCTCACCTTTTTCATTCTTGTTGTTGCAAAACAGATTTAGATTTTAAAGGTAGGGTCATGGCCTCATTGCAGTTACTTAAAAGAACTTCCTACTAGACCAACCTGAGGGGCTTTTTTAAAAAATAAATTAACATATGTGCAGTTGCCTGTTGCTCACAGGCTTTTCTTCGTGTACTCAAACCTCAGCTGTTCTGGGGACAAAAATCTGTCACTATGTGCATTTCAAGTGTGCAGATAGTGATAAACACAGAATATGACTCACCAAGTAAGTAGAGCAGACAATATTCCCTTGTAAAGCACTGTTAGGCCAAGCAGATGTGAGGAATCACTGGATGTTCTTAACCATTTTGGATTATGTTTTTCTAATTAACAAAACAAGACATAACTGATTTCTTACATTCCACACTAGGTTAAAAATAAAACCATTAAGCAAGAAAACATAATTCAGGGTACTGAAAAAAAAAAAAAAAAAACCAAAAAAAACCCCAAAAAACCCAAAAAAACCCAAAAAAAGTCAAAGTAAAAGCTGTTGCCTGTAAAGTCACTGCTTTTTTACAGGAATGAATTTTATTCTGGTTTTGATTTTGTGTGCCTGATGTCATTTATAACAGTATTCAAGTTATATGATTTGCAGAGGAAAGACTTTCTGATTGATATGTCTGGAAATGATGACTTAAATTGATGTCAGTCAAATATCTGATCTCCAAACACACTCAGATTTCAAAAGTCTAGGTTCAGATTCAGCTCCTACAAGAACTGAATTGATAGATCTCTTTGGCAGCACCTCCAATTCTGTTTCATGAGTCAATGTAAGAAATGAGATAGCTTTGATTACATGCAAGGAGAAAGGAGTTGGACAAAGTCACTTAAAGGAACTAGCCAGATAGAAATGATCAGGCATATTTAGCTAAAAATAAACCTAGTATTAATAAAAGTGAAAATAATCAGAAGATCCATACACATTTTTAATATTTATTAAAATCCTCTGGCAACACATTAACTCTCCTCTTTAATTTTAGTAATAGCCTGTCTTGACTGAAAGATGAAAGCACTTCTCTAATAGACTGAAAGGTTTCCCAGTTCTGTTCTAATTCAGACAGCATCTATCTAACCTCTGCTGAACTCCCATCTCTGCCTCACTGACTGGAGATCAAGAGTGAAGCCCTGGTATTCTGTGCTAAATCTTGAAGTTCAGAAATTTTCTGTGCTTTGTCACTGCACTGTTTCCATAAAAACAAGATGTTTTCTCTCTTGGTGTCTACTGTAATAGGTGTGATCTCATTATTCATGCAATGGGAGCAGAAAGGTAGTGAAGAGAAGCAAGCATGTCTGGGGCTCAGCTTGCCTGATCTTTAATTTTTGCTCTCAAGAATCCAAATTTGGCTTTTTCCCTGAACTGACAAATACTGAAATACTCTCTGTGGGCTGTGAGGTAAGGTTCTCCCCAAGGATAAACATTAGCCCAGCAAAAATACATTCACTCCCTTTGACAAGGTGTCCCATGAAGAACCTGTTGGCATGTTCATTGGCTCCAGTGATTACAGGATCTTCTTCAACACAATGGGAAGAATAGCAATAAATTCTTTTTCAGTTAAATCTTAACTGGCACGCTTAAAAGATGGCTGACGGAGAGCAACATAACTCATTTGTAGTCAGTCCTACACTATTTGTCCTTCCAGTGAGTCAGTCTCCAGAGTCTCTCTCTACTCTGGATACTTCAGAATCACCACCCACATTTGCAGACAGCTACACAGCTTCTTTTAGTATCTTGCCTCTTACCTTGCTCCTGTGTTCTTCATGTTTGGTTTGTTTCAAATGTTCCTCTCTAGATGAGAACATCTTTGACGTCAGACTCTTCAACCTATCAAGTGTTTCCATCTTGAAAATCAATAGCACTTTGTTAAGTGTTACTTAATGCCATCTTTGGACAGAGCTCCCAGTTCTCTATAACAAAGTTTTATTACATATTGTTGGGAGCCTGGGAGCATTTCGACTGGAGTTAAGAAGTCATGACAGTCAAATAACATGTTAGACCAAGTTGTGTTGGCTGCTGCAAATTTAACTCAACTTCTGCCTACAAAGCAGAACTAAAGGGGATAAAAGGATTATCAGTGATTTCTGCTATGAAGCACTGGAACAGCTAAATAAAAGGTCTGCTTAAACATTACTTTCTTCTCTTGCCTTCCATTTTTTCCCATCCTGCAAAAGTGAGGTTTAGTTGAAAGGATGGTGATACCTGTCATTAGAAGCAATGTTTTCAGAGAGGTACAACCAGTCTGATTGGCTGGGCTGGATGAGCACAACTTCACCTCCGTGTCAGTAACAACAGAAAAGCCCATATGGGACCAGTGAGCTCATGCCCTCCAGGGACCCTGTTATTGTCTACTGCACCATGATCATCAGCCCCTTCTGTGGAGCCTACAACAGAAAGCCAGAACTAAAGATGCAAGAGCAAGGTCTGTTCCAGGGGTAAAAAGTACCAAGAGGCAGTACAGTTGGCACCAAGACTTCATCCTATTGCGGGACCAAGCAAGATGCAGAGTCTGGGTTAGACCTATCCCACGCATTATGGAGGCCCAGGCTGTTCCTTGAAATAAGTCAGAGTTTCAAGGCACCTGCTCTGTAATGTTACTGCATCGCACAGACTGCCCTGCACTGTTGATTAATGCTCCGTGCGGATGCGCTGGAAGACTTCAGCTTTGTATCATGCCTCACCAAGCACCTGAGAGGTGATTAAGCAGAGCTGGCACACAGTCTGTCATGTCTTAGTGATTAATTACAATGGCACACCTAAAGCTTGATTGTTCCCACTCTATTTCTTTCTTTCTTTCCATATGTTGCTACTTCTGGGGGTGTGATATACAACAACTTGATTTCATAGAGAGGGTGCGCTGTTTATCATGTGAACATCATGAACTACATACATCAGCACTGCTCATAAGAGAAAACATAGCAGTGAAATGCTTTTTTAAACAACATCATCATTTCTTGCAGCTTCCCTACCTGACAGCTGCTATTATTTTCTAAGGGAGGTGACTGGCAGATAGAAACTTACATTTATATTATTTGTGATGGCAATAGGCTTCAGTCCTTTTCTCATTACTTTGTCATTCTCATTTCACCTTGCCATTTCTCAAAGAGCAGATTTTTCATCACACGATGAATCCATCCAAAGACACATAACTAGAGTACCTGGACAAGTCAATGCTCTGCCCGCTCAATTTCTCTGAGAAAAATCGTGGGTGAGCTCATGAAAAGCATGGCATGATGACAGTGCCCCAACAGGTCCCTCTAAAAGTTAAAATAGAAGACAACGCCACGCATTCACGTTTTGAAAATCCTATGCTGTTTAGGAGTCTACAAGGCCACACTCCCTCAGCACAAGTACTCCTAGGCTAGTTTTGTAACCTCGATAGCTTTTTGTTTCTCCCCACATTAACCAAAAAAATTGAAGAAAAAAAAAAAAAAAGAGCTAGGCTGCTTACAAGTTAGAAGACAATGTTGGCCTGCTTCATGAAATTTCTGACCAGCTGGCTTTATGACCAGGAATCTCTTTCTGTAAGTTTAAAGTAGATGCCTGCCGTGTATGTATTTCATTAGGTCTTGGACCATACCAGGCATTTTGTAAATGTAATTTAAAAATCAATATGGGCTTTGGAATGATAACACAATTAACATTAAATTCCTGAGTTATCCCTCTCTATTTTATACAAGATTGATCATTATAATTTTTTATGCTTAAATTAGTCAGATAGAGCAAATTACTTTTTATTATAATGGGCAATCCATATGCTTCATTCAACTTGCATCTCTAATAGCTGAATAATGTACCTGCTGTTTAGCTAAACCTAAAAATTAACGTATTTCCTGCATTCCTTTCAAGTTTGTGTCTCAAGAAAAATTATTTTTCAAATACCTCAAGGTGGAAATAGGACTCCATTGATCATAGAGAAGAATATTTTCCTTCTCTATTTCCTTTAAGAAGGACTATTTTTTAGGAAAAAAAAGAAATTGTAACAATTACCTTGACAACCTGACATTGAAAAGAATTTATAATTTTAGTGTCATATTGAATTGCAGTTTACTTAGTAGCTTGAGGGGCAGAGGAGGAGACAGGGAATAAAAGTTAAATACAACCCCCTTCTTTTCCTTTTTAAAGTTTTTGTAAGTTTTCTTTGCGTCTTCCTTCATTTGGTGTCCTGTTTTCCAGGTGAGAATTGGAGAGTTGACTTACTGAAAAGAACTGAGCATCTCAAATTAGGAGTTTCATTAAAAACTACATATTTACCCTAAAAGCAATAAGTGATGTTAATTTTGTTTCCATTTTCTTAATCAAAAATGTATTGAAAGTGATTCTATTGATGCTTATGTTTGACGAAAGTCAAACATCTTCCTGGAATACAGAATGAAAAGTTTCAACCAAATTTGCTAATAATACAGTGAAAATTCTGGGACAAAGGATTGAAAAGAAATATTTGTTTTGCATACAGAAGACCAGGGCTTCACAAATATTGAGCTCAAGATGGAAATTCTGGCTGCAGCACGGGTAACTGCACTCACATGTTTTTCCTTACTCAGTTAAGGAATGACAGCAGTGAAGACGTCTCAGAATACCACCAGCCTTGCCCTGCACAGAGCTCAGTGAAACACCACCTGCCCTATTTCCATGGTTATTCTTCTAGTGCTAGCTACAGAAAATGCCGTTCTTGACTAGATTTACGTGTACAGTAACAGCATCTTAAATTGAAAGACTAGTTAAATCATTTCCCATATAAAAGATAGCCCCTGCATATTGAAAAGAGATTGAGTTGAAGACTTTTAAAAATATATCCACCAAGGGTCTTTCTGCTCCTACAGCATACAGCACTGACTGCACACTGACAGCCTGGGATGGATATTCAAGACTTTCTACCTTCAACATCCTACCTCTGTTCAGTTCGCTGATGTGGGATTATCACCTACAGCACACAAATTCCTGGTCACCAAGTGGGCAGGCTAGCTGGATGGGGAAGGAGAAGCTGGCAGAGTGATAATCACCCAGAACTGGAGCTCAGAACATCCTGCAAGGGAGCAGTCCTCAAAGCTCCATGGAGTGTCCAAGGGTCTCCAGGACAAGTACTTGCTGCAGGTTAGGTACAGAGTTTATCCTGTCTCAGGATTAGGTCCCAGGGTAATTCTAAGGATCAGAAAACAAGCAAGGGACTTGCAACTAAAAAAAGATGGAGCACATATTCTAATATTTAAGAATTATTAGCTGAGCAATGCAACACTGCAAAGAACTGTACAGTTCTGAAACTATTTTAATTTCAGCTGTGATGACAATAGTCTAGGAATCCTTACTGTTTTCTTAACTAGGTAGGATCCAAGGGAAATCCAAAGAACTGCTCATTTTGAATGACAACCCCAAATTTTAGTGAGATTAAAATATGACATGGAAATGCTGTATCCCTGATTTTGAGTTCCATGGAGAGCTGAAGTATCTTGCAATTGCATTTGTAACTACAGATATGAAATATCTGATATAAAGATATGAAATAGTTTTTGGCTTAAATTCATTCAATTTCCCTTCAATACATTCATTTCTCTATGGTCCCCAAGCATCTCAATTTCCACAATTACACCTCTCCACTTGGAAAGCTTGTTTTTGGTAAATTTAAGAGCTCTGAAAAGGACATCAGATGTTGCTGTGCAGTTACTGCCAGACAACAGTCTCTATCCAAGCAGGCTGCCAGATAGCCAGAAATCCCAAGAAAATGGCCGCTATAAATGTTTAAATAAATGGTAACTATAAATGTTTAAATAAGTTGTACATTGTATACAAACGAATCCAGCACTTCTGGTCTAATTTGGTCCATGTACAGCTGGTCTATGGATAATCTAGATGAACCAATCGCTTTTAGTGCATCTGCACCCACAGGTAATCTCAGCACATTCACATAGCACAGATACATATGTTTGTATCTGAGAAGTCTTTCCCACTGCTCCACTTCATAGCCTACATCTCTGGCTTTGCCTTGCCTGGAAAAAAAAAAAAATCTGTAAGAGAAATTGAGACAAAAATCAATAAAATAAAACTCCAAACAAGAAAACGCTCTCTTACTAATGTGCAACTATTTCCTAAAAACATTAACACACTAAAGATTAAATACATATATATTCTGTATTGCTACTGATATCAGCAACAATGCCAATTTATATCAAATATCTACTGATATTCTCAACAACAGTCTGACTGTTTTCATTCCATCTCACCTCATGCTCTTTCAAAGATTGAAGGTAAATAAAAAGGAATAAACAGATGCTGACCATTTATTTCAGTTTTCATGTAGATTTTTCTTCCTAGGGGCAGAAGAGCAGACTTTGAAAACCCTACAGTTTTCATCTCAGATGCATCCATTTCCAGTAATAACACTTTTGAAGAAGTTAAGCAAAGGAACGACGTTTATGCCTCATGAAGCATGCATTCTCAGTCTCACAGCAGCTTCAGAAAAAAAACAGCTGCATTGTATTAACTAAAAAGGGAATAGGATAGAGTTAGCTCTTAGGACTAGGGAGAGTTGACCAATATTTCTACAAAACAACCTTTTGTAAAGCAAATACAGCATGACTAGTCTTACAGTAAGTTTTCTGCCAGGTTTTAAAGTGTTCCATAACTTTGATGAAAGAGAAGGAGTTTCGGTAAGTCACCCCCCTTTTATTTTTATTAATAAAACTGGATAACTGCTATCAAAGTAACCATCCAAATTGCATTAAAAAGCTTTTATATGCAATCATGTTTTGAATGTTAAACATCACAAAAAAATTACAGCAGTGGCAGTAAAGAAGCTACGTACAAAACTGTGGTGGTTTAGGCTGGGCTGGCCACTAAAGCAATGACAGATGCGCTCTATTAACCCCTCTCCCTTCCCAGAAGATACGGGAGAGAGACTCACAGGCTGAAAAGAAACTAAAACTACTCTAATGAAATATGAAACTAAAACTATTAACAATAAAAGGAAAATACAATGATAGTAATAAGAAAATAATGAAATATATACAATATATACAAATAGGTACAAAACCAATATTGAGTTTCCAGGATGATGGTCGCATCACCAACAAGCACTGGGAAAGTCACAGACTGGACTCAGCAACAGATGGGAGCTGGATTCAGGAACTGGATTGAGGAACACACAGATTGGGATCAAAGGCAGACAAACAGAGACCTCTTTGGATGCCAGCCACTGAAGAAAGAAGCTGACCCTTTGGTCCTTCAGCTTTTATACTGAGCATGATGCAGATGGGATGGAATACCCTGTTGGTCAGTTTTGGGTCACCTGTCCTGTCCGCTCTGCCCCACAGGTGTGACCCCTCTACAGTCTTCCGCTTCCGACCCTCCAACAGGGCAAATAATGAAGTTACCTGGCCTTGGTTGTTATAGCAATAAGTATAAGCAAGAGCCGCCCTGCATCCCATCCCTTGGTATTCGCTATAAACATCAGGCATTATCAGTGCCAGAAGCACTCTCTGAAAAACATACCATTGATTTCAAAAACAGTTAGAAGAGTTAGAAGAGACTGAACTGAAAAGTAAAATTACTGAAAAGGAAATTGGTTTTGTTCTACCTCAAACCAGGAGAAAAATGTAGAAAAAATTCAGCAGCTGCTGAGTAAGATTATAGGAATAGACCATCACGACTAGACAAGGACCCGAACTTATTGTTTGATAAGATAACATCTTAAATTAGTATTAATTTCAAGGAACAGATTATTTGACAACTTTCTTTTATGTACTTACCCAGTTTGTAGAAGTGGGGAAGAAGTTTACATGCATGCAAAATGTTTTAAAACAGGAAGATATTAATGAATTATTACCTTTGCTCGACATTTTGATTTCATTTCTTCCTTGAGATAATGGCAGAGATTTCAAGAGATGATGAGATTTAGATCTAATTTCTATACCAAATAATCCATTATTCTTTTTATCACAGGTGCATATTAGAGGCCAGAGTGAAAGATTTCATTTGGGCCAACCTTATTACTATGGACCACTCACTTCTCACAGTCCTTATGGGATTCCAAAGTTTGCCACCAGGAGCAACTTAAAAGAAACTAGATATTAGTGTACAAGACACCTAACAACAAACAATAGACAACCAATCCTGTTAATGCCTCTCATAATAATAAATTTCTATTTTTATCAAATCTATTGCCCTGGGAGTTTGACACAAAAATTGCCAAGTCCTCAAAAAAAAATCATGTCATTCCCTCCTGCAGACCTCTCCTGAAGTAATTTCCCATCCCAAACACACAATCACAAAACTGGAAATTGGTCCGTGACCATTAGTGTTACCTCCTAACTCCTCTTACTTCTTCCTTGCAATGCTCACAACTCATCCCCAACAAAACTGCTCACAACTTTAAGACCAGCATCCTACCCATGAGCAAACAAATCAAAGGACTATTGTGTCAGCACCAGGCATGGTCCCCAAACACAGACACACATCATGCGCTTCTGCTTCCTCCAGAACTTCTTTTTCTGACAGGCCAAAAGAACAGCTTGTTTTCTCAATGACCTCCGGGTTGCACCCCATGCAAGAGTTATTCAAGCTCACAATACTTTACAGATTTCAAGTGCTTATAACAGAGTTATCATCCTACTGCACTGGAAAGGGTGTGCACAGTCAGATATCATTTCAAACAGCACAGATTTGCTTCTTGGACCTACCAATCAACAGACTATTTTTATGCTCCAAAGTAAGTATTTTTGCTTAGTAAGAACTTCCAATCGAGACCTAGAAATCCTTCCAGAATTGTGAAAGAAACTTCTAGAGCAACTGCTACCAGAGGCTCAAGCCAGATTTCTTCTTTATTCAAATAAATCAAATACAACCAATGCTAAAGAAACAGACTTGTTTCTAATAGATGTCTAACACCTAAGCAGGCTCAGAAAAAGGCTACAAAAATTAGTATATAGGCTTTGAAACACAGGCAGCCTGGATTAGGGCTTCAGAACTCCTCCAAGACCAACAGAAGGCAGAAACCCATCCTTATGATCCTGGGCCCTGGAGGAACATCCATAGTGCTGAAAAATAATATACTGCTGTCCCACCTGAGATGGTTTCTCACTCAGAAGGACAAGCAGGTGGCCAGAGAAAGAAGACAGAAGAACTGGTGCATGAAATGACCTTATTGAGTCCCTGAAGCTACATTTTCTCTCAATGTACACAGCTATTTGCCGAATTAGTCAGAAAAGTACTAAACAACTGTACCATGAGGACAAACATCTTTGCTTTTACTATATAAAATTATGCAGTTCTCATGATGAATTACTCAGAACTCTGCAAAACGTTGTCTTATGAGACAAGATGTTGAAACAACTAAGAAAAACTCAAATAACACTGGCAAGAGGTGAAAAGTTCAAAATGCACATTAAGGAATTCTGGTGCAAATTCCTTCACCTGCAAATACATGATCTAAGTAGCTAACACAATTAGTAAGCACAGGTCAGTCCTGAATTTACTGATGTAAAGGCTGGATACAAAAGCAACCTTCAGCACCATGTATTCACTCCTGGTCACTAGGACAATTCTCCCGATTTGCAGATGATTGCTCAAATATCTACAGTTAAGCTCAACCTCAAGTTGGGCCCTTGCAATTAAAAAAAAAAATAAACATAAAAAAACCCAATTGAGTTGTCCAAAGCATTCATTCAAGTTTTCAGCTATTACAGAATGAAACATTTGCCTGCAGTACCAAGGCAGGCTTAGACACCCCAGTCTCCAACATCATCTGCATCAATAAGCAAATCCTTGGTGCTGAGTCCCTTCCTGTACATATCAGACAGTCCTTGTTTTTAAATACGTATAGGCCTTTTAAGTACAGGCTGTAGTTACTTGGTCAACACTGCCCAGAATTTGTAATATATACAAAAGTAGTTTCCCAAATTATGAGACATGGAATCCCCCTCTTAATTACAGCGCCAGTTGCTGAAGAGCTTGCACCCTGAGGAGCATACAGACATCTTACTGCGCCCACATTTTGCTCCATGTTTTTTTAATAAACATTCACACAGTGACTTCCGTATAATTGAGTTTAGATGAATATGATTATGGTATTAATTATGAAAGGTAAGATAGCAGGTTAGGAAGCCTAATTAACTCATCAAACTTCAGGTCTAGTCTACAGCAAATTGGCTGCGTCTCTTAAAATTAAACGCTACTGTGGATTGATGCAATAATTGTAAGACTTTATTTACATGAGGCCTGAAATTAATTGTGCTAAAACTTACCAATCACTACAAACAGCAGATCTCCAACAGAACACCTCAAAACGACTGCTGCAATTGGTCTTTCCAACAAGCCATAGACGTAAGGCCTTTAAAATGGAAATGAGATGCAAGCAAATTAACACTAAATATAACGTAACAAATCAATTCTGAGGTCACCATAGCAACTTCCATAATGTTAAGCATGAATAATGTGAAAAAATAATTAAATATTGCTTTCATTGTAGTCATTCAATTTACTGTATGCTGAATTGTGACCATACTCCTTCCCCATAAAGCTCAAATGAAAATTACTTCAGAATATAATTTTAAAATCTCTAATTTCAGAAAGGCAAATAGAATTAATGGTCAAAAAGAAAAAATTGGATCAGCGTGAAATGATTTTAGGGTGCATACTAACAGCTAAGTAACATCTAGTTATGAAAAAAAAAAAAAAAACCACCACAAAGTAAAAGAGAAACAGAGCCCTTACTCTTGTCTTCCTGTCCTCCGCCAGCAATCTGAACAATTACGATTAAAACCAACAATAACACCACCACATTTATAAGCTAAACTACTTGAAAATGAGTTATCTGGTTAAAAGACACCTTTTCTGTTCTGACGGACATTTTCCTCTTCAAAGCTTTGCCTGGAGTAGTAGGTAGTGATGAACGCGTAGCTGACTGATTTTTCTCCACACCATTCCCACTTTATCAAAACTGCTTCACAAATTGCTCACACAAGAGGTGGACTTAGTATTTTAGACATTAGAAACAACAAAAGAAATAATCTTACTGCTCTGTCTGAAGTTCTCCAACGAACATCAAAAGACCCGATTAGTCCCTTTGATCCCTGTGTCACACTGGGAACTACTGAGAATTAAGTCTTTTCTAGAGTAACCCTTTCTCTGAGTACAGGATAGGAATTCTCTCCCATGGGCAATGTCTATTACTGCATATCCAACCTCATATTCAGCTGCAGTAGAACATCTTCTGTTTTCCTGAGCCCCTATGTTATCTAGTTCACATTTCTTTGTCACGATTTACCATTCTCCCAATAGCCGAAATTTCTCCATCTTTGTCATCAGCTTATCTTTCAGTCATAGGTGAAAGTCTCCGCTTGCTCTCAAAGATCTTTATCAATTCAGTCCTCAAGTATTGTAATAGTCTATGTTTTGAATGGAGTTTACGTGTTTTCACTATTCCCCTTATGTAAAGACAACAACTGGCAGATCATTAGAAAACGGACTTCCTAAAAGCAAAGCATAGAAGCACTTCAGTCCATTTCTTTGTTTTTGATAACCTCTCAAGTAGCTACAGACTCCCATTTGGGAAAAGCTGGCAACACAGCTCCTCTAGCAGAAGTCATCGGTCACTGGGAATGATCTTACAAATGACTAAAAATTCAGAGGAACACTGAAGTCTGGTTATCCAGTGTTTCTTACCCTTAGCGGTTTCTTATCAACCACAAAAAAAAAAAAAAAAAAAAAAAAAAAGGACTGCAAAGGAATAAGATTTTCATCCAAAGCAGAGTTGGTAGCTTGGTTGTAGTTGGTTTCAATACAGAGTTGGTAGTAGTTGGTTTCAATAAAAAGTTGAAAGCTTTAAGAGAGCTTAAGAGAAATGGCTTATGCATATGGCTTCCCAACTTCTGCAGATATTCCCCAGGTCTTCCTACCACACAGTTTGTGACTGGTATTTCCTTCATGTGATTACATGAAACAGAGTAACTTTGACTGTTCCATTATTTTTCCAAGATCTATTTTAGACCAACAGCCCTATCATCTTGGTTTTAACTATTTACATTCACGCTTAGTATTTCAAACACTGATGAAAATCTGTATTAATCATCTAGAACTGGTTTTTTTTTTTTCAACTCTTCTACAACTTCCCCCTTCTTGATTTCCTTCTGGATTACTGATTAAAGTGAGTCCAATTTAGTTGGGTTTCCTTCATTTTTTTTTTTCCCGCGGTCTTCAGCTTCTGATTTATAGCACTCAGCATAAGCACCATTTTTATTTCACTTAATATGCAGTTCTCATAGACATTTGGCTTCACAACTCCTAACACGGCTGCACTCTTACTAGACAGTTAACAGTTTACAATTAAAAAAATACTTCCAACTATTTTGCCCTCTTTGCCAGCTGCAAGACTGAGGCTTTTTGGATATCTAAAAAGCATTCTTAAATATTTATTTTTAAAGCATTACTCACACTTTTTCCTCATTAAATAGGCTGTCCAGAGTGATTAGCCTCTATTGTTTTCAGATTTAGATGAGAAGCTCTTTGAAATTTCAAGTACATAAACTGTTTGTTTAGATTTTATTCTGTTTACCAAAGCCATCTGAGGTCAAGTTTTGATGATTTCTACTTGCTTATCTGTGATTCTCTGTTCTGAAAATCAATTTTTCCTTATCTGCTAAGATCAGGTCTCTGTAGCTTTATACCATGTCAGATACAAAATGGAAATAGAAAGTGTGCTTTAGAGCACTTAAAAATGTCAAGCACGTTTTGGTATTAGCTGTATGAAGTTTCTAACATTGTCACCTGAAGAGAAGCCCTGTAGTTAGGTAGTTTTTTTCCTCTCACCCAATTTTAATCTGTGATTATGAGGCAGACTGGAGGCCTGAAGCAGTCCCTAAATTATAATCCATCTTGCACATTATCTATTATGACATTTTTCCATAAGCAATTAAAGATTGTTTATGCTTCTGACTCGTTAGTTCCTTGAATGTGGTAATGTTTTGTTTGGTTTTGGAAGAAAATATGTCCTTCCTAAAAAATACTGCGACACTAACACAGGTTTGGGATTTTTTGAGTGTTTCAGTCCTGCTAGCCATGCAACCAGACTGTGGTAACACCAAAGTCAAATTTTTGGTTACAAATGGAAAATTACTATTTCTCTCATTTATAACACAGACTCCTAGTATTGTTGTACAAGCTATTAAAAAGAATCCTCCTTCTCCTGTTTTTTTCTTTTTCCACATAGCCATTTTTATTTCCCACCTCAAGATTTTTTTAATGTCCTTTACACATTCCTGCTTCCTCCGTAGATACACATTCTTCAGAAAAAAAATCTAATATGCTCTGGCACTTTGACTCTGTTGATACGGAGACCATCCCGAAAGAAGAGCAATTGCCTCTGAAGAGCATACAGCACGGTCTCCCAGGGCCGCATGGTCTCTTATTGCACTAGTTACTCTTCAACTTGCTTCTGAGATAGCCTGCTCTCTGCCTTTCTTTAAATCACCCCTTCAAAACTTCACGGGTCTTTGGTCCTTCCAAGAGAGGTACAAAGCTGACCTCAGGGAACCGACCTGACACCTCCACCATCTCTAAACCTGTTTCTGACCGCTAGGTGATAGCAAAGAATTTTGGAAAGGCCACATTGCATCTAACGCTGCAGCAGCAACCATACTTGCCTAGCACCCATCGCCTTGACTTCCCCACTAATTTTAGGAAGTTTTATCCCTTACATTATCTAGACCTACTCTGAAATTCTATCTGTAGATATAATGCTGGAGGCAGCATGCATGCCTGGGGCACCGTGCCTATAGGAACTCTCGCTTTGACAACATGCCTCTGTGCCAAGCTCCAGACACATCTCAGCCCAGCATGTGCTTAAAGGTGCATTACAGTCATTGCTAGACATCACACAGATATTATGATAAAACATGTTAAAAGACAGAAATACAGAAAATATTTTTTTTCTTACATTTAGACATTGATTTTGTCTACCAGATATTATTTCTAGAAGAGACAGATAACTATTAAGTGAGGCATAAGTTTTACATATTTATCCACAGAACTCCAGTAAATTTTAATCCCTGCTAAGGAGCCAGAAAAAAAAAATTAATTACACCAAATATCCTAAATTGTGAAAAAAATGAGCAATACCATGTTCCTTTAGACCCTGAGTACACAGATAATCAAGAGAAATCTCTCATATCATACTTTTTCATTCTTCAGGAGTTGAGTAGTTTTTCCTTTCTTTGGGAAAGTAGTTTTTTCTTTGACATTAGAAGCTAACTTCATGGTACAAATATGAGGAAAGTGGGGTTTACACTCTTTTCTGATTTATACTGATAATTAAGCTATCGTGGAGCAATGACCACATTTTTCCCAACCAAGATATTATTAAAGCTTTCAAAATTTACGAAGGTCACATCACACACTGATCAAATTTAACTTACAAGTTTGTACTTCGCAGTGTTCCACACACTATTCACTCAACACTTTGCAGGCATTCTTCTAATATCCAGAAAACAGAAAAAATGGCTACATAAAAAAGCCATAAAACCTCCGTGCTTCCGGGGTTTGTGCCTGTTCTTTGAATCACCTATACTTAAAATAATCCATGGAGACAAAAGCATTCCCTTGCCCTGACTAATAATTCTCTTCAGCAGTCTCAATACTATTTCTTTATGATATATTTTTTATATTTCATTCAGAAGACATTATGAAGAGATATCTGATTTCTTTACTGTTATTTTCTTTACTGCTGATGTATTGGCAATGGACCTAATGATCAATTCCTTCCACATTGCCACATTCTTCATTGTGGTCCCACCCTTTTCGTTGAGAACACAGTTCTACAGACCAACTGATTTAAACGTCCACTCTTTCTGCTTAACGATTCAGAAAATAACCTCTCATTGAAAAAAAAAAAAATAATACTTCATGTAGTGCTCAGCTGAGGTGCAACTCTTGCACCCTTTTAAATGGTTCTCTGACATTCCAGTATGCTTTATAAAAGCAGTATTCACAATTTATACAGCTACCGTGCAAGAAAGAAAAACGAGTACTAAAACTTCATAAAAAAAATTGTAGATGTATGAAGTCAGCATAGAGACACATATCACCCAGCCCTCTTATACTGGACGACGCTGCCACCTGCCTCCCTGCCTGCAGGAAGTTCTGTTCCATTAGTATTGATGGATTTTAATAGCTGTTTTTAAATCCTCTTAAAACTGATTGTTCTACTGAGCAGATATTTCAGGCACACTGGACAGCTGTATTAAATATTTTTCTTTGGGATTTGATTACTTACAGTACAGTGGGCTTTAATGCATCATCCACTGTTAACTCTGGTTTGATAGTATCTTGGCTGGTTACAATCCAGCGTTATTACAACATGATTTGCAGGCAGAAGAGAGTAAGCTCTGGATTCTGCTGTGTATGTTATCGGAAATTCAATGTTCCTACATATCATAGAAGAACAGAAAAATTCCATATAACATACAGCTTTATCATACAAGTCAGCTGTCATTAGGAAATATTATCTGAAAATAATAAACACGATACATGCTAAAGCATGAATGCATGAAATAAAAACCATTCCAGCTGTAAAAGTCTTCGTCTGTATACAGACTGTTCCAGTGCAGATAACCAAGATGAATTTTATTGCATTAATCCCCCTAGTGAAAGTCATTTGCCTGGTTCTAACACTGTTAATAAAATTGAATATATCTACTGCAGCATGAGGATACTCTAGAAGGAGGGCACCACCACAGTTCACCACTTTCAGATTAAGAGTGCTTCTCCTTACTATAAATATTTTTCTCCTGCCAACTATCCTTTTATTTCTCTAGCTCAGTATTAATGTCAAATGTTGAAAATATTCAGATGCTTTGAAATTCTTTATAAAAGAAAATAATTTTACACAAATTGTTTTCTTTCTGAATACCTGAATTTATTAGAGATCCAGCATGCTCATGCAGCACTTAGTTACAAAGCCTGTTTCTAAGTAGCTACCTTTACTCTCAAGTAACACTACTGAGTTATCAAAGGGAAGACAAAATTGATCTCTAGTTCTGAGGAGAAATGGCTGAATTGTTATTAAAAACAAATCTTTTATAAAAACTTTTGTATGCAAGCACATCAAGCTCTGGTTATACCATTTCATTATATATTGGGTTACTGATAATATCTGAAAGCCAGATAGACGTAACCTTCAAAAATTCTTGTAAAAATACTTCAAATAATCAAATTAAGTAAATAAGAAAACACCTATTTCATTGATAAACTACCATAAAAGCCAACCAATTGTGTTCTGTGGGGTTTTACTTAAACTGAAATGATGCTTTACCTCTTAATTTCCAAGAGCACATTCTCTCCTGTGTGACAGGGCATCTCAATTGCAGCATTGCACTAATACAGCACAACTCACACTATTCTCCCAAAGAACAAAACTTCAGATTTTTTATATTAAGCTATTTTCAGTTAGCATTGATTAAAAATACTTGGTCATCTTACTATTATGAGCAAAATTGTAATAAGAACCTATTTCAGGTAAAAATCAATAGAATGTACAGGCAATGAGAAGAGAATACAGGTGTATTCTCCAATATGATAAAAATAAATGTTATTATGCAGTTGCCTTTAATTCATTTTCATTTTCAAATGTATTTTACATCTTTAAATTTAAGGATGTTGATATCTCCTGCCTCATAACTTGGAAAATTTGTGCTGCAAAAGACATGAAATGGCATTTACCTGGAGTAATATTCCTTGGCTCGCCACCCTGAGCCACTAAGCTATTGCACAAAAAAAAAAAAAAAAAGGGATATAATTGATTTCCTCCAGGTTCATTTTTAAAGAGCTGAATGAACCCTAATTGTTTCTCTTAAATAAAAAGCCCAGGACTTCAAGAAGCTTGAGGTGTAGCTAAAAGCTGGCAAAAAAATCATCTCAAAACTCCAGGCTGAGGTCTGAGGGACTACAGCAGCTCTTTTGGGGGATTAAAAGGCTTTTCTATCTCATTATTTTCCTTTTTTACTGGTTCTGTACAACCACATACCTAAATGTAGCAGTGTAATATATCTCAGTATTCAGCAATCCATTGTTTTAAATCCTACCCTGTGATGCCAATACTCTCCAAGAGCCATGTGGGTAGTATAGAAGCTTTAATTAAATATTCTGTCTGTCTACACTGTATGTCGAGATCTTGAAAATTCAGCTTTCCACGCCATTGCAGAAAACATCTGGAACGGCTGCCTATGTGCTTAGGCTTTGCAGTTCTGTGGCTGCATCACTCACCAGGCATGCAACCACTTACGAAATAAAATGCTATGCTCAGTGGCTCCCAATAGAAAGCAAAAAGCTTTCTGGGAAGCAAACCAAAAATGCTTCCCTTACTAAAACGATCACACTTCACTCAGAAATATAAAGTAAAAGGAAACTGATAGATGATTTTAAAAATTCTTTGCCTTACTTCATCACACATGCCTGTCATGGATAAACAAGGTGGTGGGGGTTCTGCTATAAACTCTTAACTCAACAACTGAAAAAATAAACAGGAATGGGTTTTCTCCCAAATTACCACAGCAGGAATCAGCAAAGTAGTAAGGTCTAAAGGTGCTTAAAAGTCACAGCCAAGCAACAATGCAAATGTTTCTAGAGTTTCACTTTAAATAGGACTTTATGTGAACTTCGAAAAAACAGATTTTTCTGAAACAAACAGTACAGAAAGAAGCTTGTCATTCTTCATACGCTGGGGAATTTACCACCTCTGCAGTTTTAGTAAGCCCCATTCACACTGAATCAATGGCTTTTTATAGAAAACACGGTTGCTAGGTGGTGAAGAGAAAACATTACAATCTTCATAAATTTAGACTTTTATGCAAAATTACTTTGCAGCACTAAAAGCTGTCTAAAAGCAATAGTGTATATGCTCAAATGCAAAATAACTAACCAACCAGTTTTCAAGGTAGATTTCACAGGACAGTGCATCAAAGGACTGAGCATGCTTCAAAAAAAACAGTGGGAACCTGGTATTGCCAAAAACCTGCATCTATGCATACAGAAAATTTTGCAGAAAAACTCACTAAAAAAATTCTTTGCCAGAAAGTATCTCCAAATTAGTAGTTCCACAAACAGTCTATCTGAAGTGCATGTCAACATTTGATTTATTTTTCCCTAAAAAAAAAAAAAAAAAAGAATTGACACTTACAGAAATAATAGTTTTAACAATCTAGTTTTTCAGAGCAAAGACATTTCTATGGAGTGAGTGCATCCAAGCCTTAGGGATTGTTACAACTAAACTGCCTCTCCCTTGTGAACCCTGTATTGGTATTAATGAGATGCAGAGGGAGTTATATTAAAATTTCTTCCAGCCAAAAGGGCACATCAAGCTGCTTTATTGCTCTTGGAGGAGGAATAAGACGTATTTCATCCATTCTCCAAAAGGATACACACAGGTTTCCCATGTATCGAAAGTACTGGCTATACTTTATGACTGGGGTAGTATATTAACACCTTGCAGCCCCAAAGAATGACTGCAAGAGGAAGGAGACCTTAGCAGAAATAACATACTTTCATATTTGTCATTGAAAAGGTCTTCTCCCATTCTCACAGCCCCTTCTAACTTGACCTTTAAATTTTCATCTCAATGCTAACAGTGTTCTGCCTTAACTCACGTTGAGACAAACATGCTCAAGTCAGTAAGAGCTGTCTTGGACGAAAATGAAACTTCTCAGTTTCTAGACCATTGGCTTCACAGTGATTTAAAGCAAAGGAAACAGCCCAAGAATCTGAATGCCTACAAAACAGCTGACCCGGAGAGCAAAGCAAACAAAGATTTACCATTGAACAGTTTGGCTTTAGCCACCTGTCAGATGTCAGGATCTGCTGAAATTATTAAACAAATAGCTGGCTATTCAACTGAAAATAGGTAGCTCCTCAGTTAATTTGTTTTCTCCCGAAGGAATGAGATAAGACAACTCTTCCATCTTTCACCTTCCACATTGCTTCCAGTGGATATCCTAGCAAAGGAGGGCTGTTACTTCTCCTCACAAGTACTGGCATGGAAGTACTTGTGGGATTTAACTCTGGCGCTGCCCCTGCTTTGAACAAGTAATTTGTACCAAACCATTTCCAGAATTGCCTTTCAGCCCACATCATTTTCTGCTTCTACTTAGATTTACAGGTAGAAGCATAGAATGCTTCTACCTGTAGTAGCCATATCAAACATCACATAAATCTTTCACTTGGAATCTTTCTAGAGTCTCCTATCACCTCTATAACCTTACAGATACGTATCCTACCTATAGCGTTCTTATAGTGTCTGTACTATATCACCTCATATAGTAGAAAAGATTTCAAATATTTTTGATGTCATTTATGGGATCTGTCTTCAGGTGACACTAAAACTACCTGATTTGTCAGGGAGATGGTGCTCAAGGTCAAGAAAGCACATTCCTCCACATACCAGTCATACTTGGCTCATTTGTTTACTAACAGTTTACATTTGCCTTCCATATTTCAACCAGCATAATTTGATAATAGCTGGCTACAAATAAAGTAAAAAAACACACACCAAAAAACCCCACCCACATTATCACCACTCTGGTAGTACTGCTTTCATCATCTCTAACTTACACAAAAATTCACAAGTAAATCAAATTCTAAACATTGCAGCTTTGACAGTAAAGACTTCAAATACTGTTCACTTGACTCTCTCTGAAAGTGAGACTTTCATGACAACAGTTGCTGCCTCTTTATTAAAACTTGGCAATTTCTACCAAATTTAAAAAAGAAGTGGGAATTAAAGTTCAAGGTTTCCTCTGGGAGGAAAAGCAGTGATGTGATTCATTCTAGCTAGCCGTCACAGTTGAAGACAGCAGAGAGACCAGTTGATCAACCAGCAACTATATTGCTTTGAAAAGCCACAGCATTTATTGCCTCTTGCTGAATCAGTAGGTCACATGAGGGTAGGTAAGGAAAAGAGTGGAAAATACTGTAGCAAGGAAACAGAGGACATGGAAGGTAATTGGGGGATTAGATGATATAAATGAAGACTACAGAGATTCATTGAAGAGGTGAACACAGAGCGGTGCACAGAGAGAGGAAGAAATCATAAATTAAATTAGATTACTGCAGCTAGCGTGTATAGGATAAATTGTAAAAGAAAGCTTTCATTTGTTTTATTACTCAACAATTTCTTCATCAATTTTTTTCTAATTAGATGGAGAAACCAATAAGAAGTTTCTGCATCTAAGATACATAAAACTACGTGTATATACACAGATGTGTGTGCGCACGTAGATGTGGGAAATTCCTTCCACTGCTGGCAACATGGAAACGACAGCATATTTGATGTTCTTTAGAGATATAGGCATGCATAAGATTTTTCCAAAAAATAATTTATAAATTCACTACAAACAGTGTAAAACAGGGCTCAGAAGAGATTGCAGAGTCTGTATAGTAATGCAGGAGATTTAAAGTTGCTGTGGAGATAGCAGTTTGTTCTCATTCCTTCTGCTCAGAGTCAAAAAGAAAGATTTAGAAGCATAGTAACTTCGTAGGATGTTAGATAAAGAACTATAAAGTGGGGTGCTAAATAGGTAGTAAACATGAGGGAAGAATACTTAGGGCCACTCCATAGCATGCCTACACATTAACATGAAAAAAAAAAAAAATAGCATAATGTCAAGATGTTTTCTTCCCAGGGCTGAGGAGGCTATAGGTGCACGGGTCTTCTATAAGAGTACACTGCATTTCCTACAGTTGTTGGTTGGTGAAGACATACTCCAGCTAATAGAAGCATAGATACCAGGTGTTTTAGACAACTTCTGCCAAAAACCTTGTTCCTAGTAAGTTAACACAACCTTTAACTGGTCTATTAAAGTCTTTTAAAGTCTTTTTTAAAAAGAGTATTTCCTGAACAGCAGAAACACTAAGATAATGTGTATGGCAAGGATCACTTTAAAGGAATAATATCTCAAGATTCTTGCAATTACACCAAGGAAGGAAGGAAAGGCAATTGTACAAATAATTGAGCACCTTCAAATTATTAAGCAATTAAAGCAGCAGCAACGTGCTCAGCTTCATAGAAACAAGTACTATAAACAAAGACAGCTTTACAAATGTGGAGTTCAAGTCACAATTTTTAGCTGGGATGTAATTGCACATACGTTATTGCAGTTGATTTGTTTAATCATTCCTCCTTTCTGCACAAGGTATCAGGAGGATTAGTTATTCTTGCACTGAGCTTCTTGTTATGATGGCAGATGCAAACACCTAGACATTTAGCTTTGTATAAATCCTGTAAAGCAGCTATTACTGCTATCTCTGCATTCCAGGACACACAGCACAACTAGCAAGTGAGCACTTTATGGTCACACTGAAGCTATTTCACAGACAAGAACTAAATACAGAACCTTTCAGCTCCAGATTCTGTGCCTCAGGTCTGACCTCTCTGCCTCCTTCTCCTGTGAATGTTAGGGTGTCCCCACTATTCATCAGGGTAACAGCCTGGAGAGGTGATCAATCCAAATGATACTGTATTCTACAAACATTCTCCTTTACTCAAATAGTTATGACCTACAGGTATCTTCTCTTCCTACAACAGCAGGATATCCTGACTGTAATCCTTCATTTCTGGTCAAAAACTACTGTTCCAGGAAAATAAATCATCACAGGAAGACACTTGACTATTTAAAAGCATTAGTTCTGTTTGTTCTTGAAGACTGATGCGAGGTCTTCTGCGCTGCCACCCACAATCCATAAGGCCGGGTGTACACTGCTTTCTGACATCAGCGTGACTTTGCAGCCTCTCCCTTCGAGTCACCTTGACTTTGTTTTAAACACATTGTTTTATTTTTTGCTTCCCTATCACCAGTATAAACAGCATTTAGAAAAAAAAAAATTATGAGCTAAGATAATTGACCAGAATAAATAATAGGACTAAACACTTTTATTGTATAAAGAGATTCCAACCACATAATCCAAATATTTACAAGCCAGGATGAGTAAAAGTTAATTTTTCACAGATACCTCTATAAAAGGGCAGTTTACAGGAAAGATTTGAATACTAAAAAAGTTCCATCCTTGCTAATTGTGTTTGGAACACACTGTGGACTGGGAGAGTAAAACTCTTGGAAAAAACAGAAAGGTACTCACAGCATAACACAGCTGAACTCACAAAGATGTAAAGCAATTAAAAGTCACATTGGTGTTTGAGAGGGAGAAAGAGATTAGACACCTAGAAATATATTTAATATACTGAAATTCCAGGGAGAAGCCTTTGACCCATTTTCTGACTACCAAAACAAGCCATCTTTCTTTGCATTTCATCAAAACTGGAACCATCTCCAACTGAGCTTTACATAAACAAAATTTTATCAGAATAACTCTGAATGACTACAATGAATATCCTCACACGTATATTTTGAAATTGATTTAACATCCTCCTTGCTTCCTCTGAATGCTGTAGTACCACAGCAGTCAGGATTGCTTGCTGTAAAACTTAGCAGCAGTAGGTCATTATCTTTGTTGGCATATAGAAAGGTGTCCTCCTTGTCATTGGTGAAAGACAAAGCCATAGCAGTTACCACACAAAGAAAGGAAAACAAGCAAGAGGTAAGAAACAGGACTGAATACATTTCAGGGGTGCAAAAGTCTTGCGGGAAAGCAGCAACTTGTGAGAGATGGGAGAAAGGGAACTTGCTAATCAAAGCCCATTCAGAACACCAGTGGGAGCAAGCAATGTTTCACTTCATTGAAGAAATAACTTCATTATTTCTTGCCTGATTAAAAAAGGAACAGTGCAAGTGGCTCAAGGCTTGGGGTTCTCCTAGGACCTGCTACTTGCTTTGATTAAAGCAGCAAAATCACCCACGGAACAGATCCATGGGAAATTTCTTGAACTTCATGAAGAACAGGAAACAGACAATGAGGTGGCACAAGGTGAGAGTCTAAGGCAATTTTAACAAGTAAATTATTGATAAGATTACACAGCAATTACCAGAAATAGAAATTTAGGAGGCCAAATTTACAGGTGTGGAATCATCAAAGCAATGCAGGAAGTCACAGCTTTGAGTCTTGAGTCAGGCATACAGGTTAAGTTCAAGAGCCTTTTCCTCTTCTGGATGCTACGGATGTCAATACTTTCTAATATGTAACTCAAAACCCATACATCTATGCTGCCCATGCAACCATTAAACTGTTGATGAACTACCCTCAGGCACCAGGTGCCTTTGTCAACAATTTTTTTATGTTTTTTAATAACCTGCAGAATGTACTTGTCTCTCAGTATCTTCTTGTACAGCCTGCTTTAATACCCCCATGCTGTTATTTGTTTCTTTAGAGGTACTGTATGATTTTGATATATAACTATAAATCATTACTCCATATCACAAGTTAACTGAAACAGTAAATTTTTAAAATAGAGTGTATAAAACAAAACTCATGTAATCCTTTCATTCATGTCTCTATAACACAGAAATAGCGGTCAACTCAAGACACGATTTTCAGTTTTCTTATTAAGTATACAGCAGTAACTCTTCATTCAAAATACCATTTTAAATCGTTCTTAAAAAATAAAATGCAGTCGTCCACCTTGTACTTAGCACAGAACAAACAGATGGTTAAATGGAATGGTATGAAATTAATCTATTTTTAATTAATTATTTCAGCCCTGCCAGGAAAGATCACTGAAAGATCACTGGAGAAACTAAGTATGGCAGCAGATGCCAACAGACACAAGTGTTCACAAGCGTTCACAAGCAGTGGCTTGTTCAGAAGGTTTTAGCGCAGTGCTTCAGTTATCCACCCTCTAGATAAAAGAGGCATCAGTGGTTCTCAAGTTGTCCGTTAGATACTTTAAACGGAAGTACCCAGATGATTTTTACTGACTGCAAAACATCAACCAACCAAGTGCCTTCTTTCTTGGTTACTGACAAAAGACATCACTTTTGAAATACCATCACACACAGCTCCTTAGCGCAGAGGGCAGAGATATGTAGAACATCCCTGCCCATAGCTAACATTATCTTGCATTCACTCTGCCTACTTTTCTCACACATTTTTTTCCCAGCAGGAAAAAAAAACTTCATTAAAATCTGAAAACATATCTAGATAACTGGTACCATGCATCTGTGCAAATGAATCTGGAATGGCCTTGCATTCCTCTTTTCATATGTCATTTACTCTGTGAAATATTTAATAAGTACATCCCCACAAGTTTCCTTTCCTTTTTAACCATCCACTCCTTGTTTTACACATAGATAGCTGGGAGATTGTTTTACCTCTGCTTTCCTTCACTGAACTTGTAGATCACACTCAGTACTTCACATCCATTTTGAGGAAATTTTTTTTAAAACTTTAGTTTTAAGTTTATAAAGCCAAAAACAAAATAGTTTGAGTAGAAATTTCCATAAATCTTTCAAAGTTTTCTCAAGGTTCTCTCACACTAAATTAGCTCTCTTCCCCCAAATGATTTAATCTGTCGATTCAGTATCCTTTCAACCAACTAGGTCAGGGATACCCTGAGTCTGAACCGCAAACAGCAGCTATTCTTAATGAAACAGTTTTCTGAAGAATAAAAGTAATGGGTAGACCTCTTCTATCATAAATTCATTTTCTCCTTTAAAAAAAAAAAAAAACACCATCCAATTTGAATCTTGTTCTGGTCAATAATGCATGACGATCACTTACACATTTTGTACGTATATTATGAGGTGGAACTTTAGGGATGTGAGGAATTTTGAGTGTACACCCCTCTCTCATTAAAGCCACTGGAAAAGCAAATAAACTCAACTTAAACTTAATTTCAAACCATAGTGAGAAAAAAGCAATGCAGTTATTCACAAAAGACTTCTCTCTTTTCTAAATTATGCTCTATAAGATGAGTAGGTTTATTAAAATGCCAGTCCCAGAGGAACTACAGCCTACATTAGAACTTAAAGACCAAAGTTTTTCTTTTTATAACAGGAAGGAATCTGTTTATCTCAAACTCAGTTATAGAAAAGCTATTAACATTTTAAAAGCAAGAGGTTAGTTAAGAAGTTGCATCTCACATAAATTTGGAAAACCTAACTTTCCACGTCAATTTACCAGTCAAGATCAGCTATTTCAATTTATTGTTATTTATACTGAGAAATTTGGTTTTAATCCTTTACTACTGTTGTCTATCCCTCCAAAGAACAATACTAACAACAAAAAGAGCTTCCACAAAATTAGTGAAGATACTCTATTAAATTAGCTTCAGACTATGAATCATATTCAAAAACCACATCTTGTTAAATATATTTTACTCTGACCTTATTCAGCAGGGAAAGAGCCATGTCTGGCATAGAAAACATGACGGAAGACTGATGCCAGTAAAATAGTCAATTTTAAGCTGTTCATTTAAAATTTCATCATCTCTCTGCTGTACCGACAGATGACAGTGGTCTTGCCACCTAGAAAAAGGTGAAAGGGAGCAAATTACTCTTTGTGGTATTTCATGTGATACTTTATAAGGCTGAAGCATGGAAGAGAAGACAATAACAGAGGGGCAGATACCCCCAGGGAAGAGTTCTCAGCCTTACAAATTACAATCAGTACCATCATTTTACTTGAACTCTGCTACAGAAACTATCTTGCTCTCCATATCAGTCCCCCAGTGAGTTTTACACCACCAGAACAGATTGTAAATATCAAATTATTACTTGTTGCACCAACTGGCATTATATTTGATTAGTTCCAGTTTTAATTGCTTTCTCTCACATAGTTTCTCTTTTGGGGCACATCCCACTTGCTATAGGATTATTCCAAAAGTAACTCCTGCACATCAAGGTTTTCCCCAGGCGTCTTCTTTCATTTGCAAGCTCTTTCTACACTGTCAAACTCTGAAGACTTTGGTTACTAGACCTTCCAGGTGCTACAGCTCCATTTCATCCACCACATGTCTCAGTAGCAACTACAACTCGTGCCAGGTTGAATCTATAGCAGATCTGATGTGTTGTAAAGCCCAGCACTTTCAGGACACGCTGCACACCACAATGTGCACAGGCCACCTCTGCAATTCATAAGCAGTGTCCACACACGAACACCTCTGGTTTTGTATTTCCTAGGCAGAAGGAACAAACTACTTGTGTCTTTGCTTCAAGTCACTCACTTAGCGCACATAGGTGTAAAATGTGCAAACTGAAAAAAAAACACTATTACATTGATTGCCCCTACCCTTCCTCCCAACATGCCATAATAGTTATCAAAATAGCCTTTCAAATTGCCTATAACTTTAGGAGAATGAAAGGAAAAAAAAAAGAAGTATGCATAATAGCTGAACGAGTGCATCAAAAGACCTGAAACAATGTTCCCAGCCTAATATAATATTGGCGATATTTATCAGAAAAGCTGTATTTCAACTCCCAGCACAGGGTAACAATACACTTATGATACCTCTGCTTGAAGATTAGATATTTTCTCCTTTACACTTCCACTGACTGAAACATATTTCTGCAACTTTACAACCTTTACAACCCTTATAAGGAGAAAGAAGTGATATTTAGCTTGCTTTTTGAAGAAAGCAATGATAACTCCCATTTAAGATGAATCAGTCCCAAGGCTGCATAAATGACTTAGTCTCTTAAAAGAGTCATAGGACTGGACCCCAGATTCAAGATTCATTCACTGCATCAATCATAATTTTTAAACTGCAAATCTTGCAGGGTTAAAAACTAAATAATCCTCTGCTCCTCAGCATAAGCACTCATTGCATTCTGTAGCTGTTAGACAATTTGTTGTGCTCACTCCCTTTTGCAGGTTGCTCACATCAGGAGATGGCCACACACTTCTCTTAGTGAAATACTCCGAGTCCAGACAGAAAGTGTTATAAGTGTAATATTGTTTAGAATGAGAATAACCTATCACGATGTACCTCTGGTGTGTGTGAAGGAAACAATTCAAGAAAGTCGACAATAATTCAGACTACATATTTCAGAAAATCACTGGTTTTTTAAACTGGAAGGTTGATCATTTTGAATACAAACCAATCCAAACTAATTCACTGGAAATAAAAAGAGGTCTCCTGTTACCTGGAGAAAATGTGTCTGTCCATATACAAAATGTGTGCTAGATGATTTCCGATACCCATGGCACACACTCCATTATGCACTGTAAAACTCACCCTCAGGAACGATGTTCCTGTATACACCTACATCTGTTTAAAAAAAAAATAGCAATAATCACCCAGATTAGGATTGCCAGACTTTGTCTTGGACAATCAATTGGCTTCTGATGCACAGCCAGCAATTGGGAGAGGAGCTGTACAGGACAGGAGAGATTTTGCTGAGATGGAGAGGGAACCTTTAGCATCCCCTAGGTCCCCTCTAGGGCTCAAGGTACTTGCTTGACCTCTGTTCTCCAAAGTGGGTGTAGCTCAGTTCAGATCACCTTCATTCATAAACAATGATCCAATTAAATATGGAATCATTTTCCAGCAGCATTCTACAGAAGATTTTTTTTTTTTTTTGGTATTCAGTCTTTGCTAGTAATGCAGTATCTGGAGGCTTGTTTTTATTAGCTATGAGTCTTAAACATAGAGAATAATTTTAAACTGAAAATAATACTCATGTCAGGAGGAAAGCAAATTGTAACTTGGATAACAGTTGAATCAAAAAAACTACCTCCATTTTCAACAGTAATATCTGTAAAAAAAAATACTTTAAGGAGGCTGAGTGGTCCTTGAGCTTGACCACCATGCTTGAGTTTTGGTTTTTGGTGTTTTTTTTGTGGAGGAGCTGCGATGAAATTCAGTGTTTGGGCAGGTTTCTGATAAAAATACAGTCACTAATGCTGTTCCAGTTCATAGCATCCAGGTAACTGAATAATCATGAATATGCATTCAGATTTCTGACATAAGTAATATATGAAGTTTCCAGGAAAGTCTTCCTGCAAAGACTGATTGCACAGCACACCATTTTATATTAGTATCACTTGGAAACAGTAAAAAAAACCTAGGAAAATCTCTTCACTGTATTTCCCAAGGATGCTATACTATATATGACTTCTGTCTGCTTCAGCTTTGTTTTGCTGTTTGACTCCGGCCAAAAGCAGGCAATAAAGTAATTCTTAAAAGACTGAGCTGGAGAAGTAATGCAACAAACAAGTCTCAGCTACATAATTTTGAGAAAGCAGTGGCTCTCAAAACAGAATCCAGACTGCTGCTTTGCAGCCAAGGAGGTTTTCTGCACCTCCAGAAAAGAGCAGTCAAAGTCTACACTGCTCATACATGCAGGCAGGTTCTATCCATGCCTGACACGTTTGGAGGAGGTGCATCCACATTTTTCAAAGGGAGAAGCAACAGACCCCCACCTCTCTACATCCTCCTTTCAGGTAGTTGCAGAGAGAGATGAGGTCTCCCCTCAGCCTCCTTTTCTCCAGGCTAAACAATCCCAGCTCCCTCAGCTGCTCCTCATAAGACTTACTCTCCAGACCCCTCACCAGCTTCATTGCCCTTCTCTGAACACACTCTAGCACCTCAATGTCTTTTTTGTAGTGAGGGGCCCAAAACTAATCAAGGGGAGGCCTCACCAGTGCCAAGTACGGGGTACAATCACTTCCCTAGTCCTACTCACCATGCTGTTCCTGATACAGGCCAGGATGCTGTTGGCTGCCTTGGCCACCTGGGAACACCCCCAGGTCCTTTTCTGCCAGGCAGCTCTCCAGCCACTCTTCCCTAAGCCTGTAAAGCTGCATGGGGTTGTTGTGACTCAAGTACAGGACCCAGCACTTGGCCTTGTTGAACCTCATACCAAGATCAATCCAGCCTGTCCAGATCCCTCTGCAACACCTTCCTACCCTCAAGCAGGTCAACACCCCCACCTAACTTGGCGTCATCTGTGAACTTACTGAGGGTGCACTTTAACCCCTCGTCCAGATCATTGATAAAGATGTTAAAGAGAACTGGCCCCAATATCGAGCCCTGAGGAGCACCACTCATGACCTGTGGCAACTGGATTTAACTCCATCCACCACTATTCTCTGGGCCCAGCCTTCCAGCCAGTTTTTACCGAGAGAAGAGTACTCCCATCCGAGCCATGGACAGCTAAGTTTCTCCAGCAGAATGCTGTGGGAGACCACGTCAAAGGCCTTACTAATGTTCAGGTAAACAACATCCACAGCCTTTCCCTCATCCACCAAGTGGGTGACTGTGTCATAGAAGGATATCAAGTTTGTCAAGCAGGACCTGCCTTTCATGAACCCATGCTAACTGGGCCTGATCACCTGGTTGTCTTTCATGTGCCACATAATGGCACTCAGGATGATCTGTTCCATGACCTTTCCAGGCACCGAGGTCAGACTGACACGCCTATAGTCCCCCAGATCATCCTTCCAGCCCTTCTTGTAGACGGGTGTCACATTTGCTAGTCAACTGGGACCTCCCCAGTTTGCCATGACTGTTGGTAAATGATGGAAAGTGGCTCAGTGAGTACTTCTGCCAGCTCCCTCAGTACCCTTAGGTAGATCCCACCTGGTCCCATAGACTTGTGTGTGGCCACATGTTAGAGCAGCCAACTTCTCCCATTGGATTACAGGGGCTTCATTCTTCTCCCCACCCCTATCTGCTAGCTCTGGGGTCTGGGTACTCAGGGAACAACCAACTCTACTACTAAAGAAAGAGGCAAAGAAGGCATTAAGTACCTCAGCCTTCTCCTCATCCTTTGCCACTGTTACCACCTTCATCTGAAAAAGGATGCTAATGCTAATTAAATTAAGTATTTACTTCTAATCATACCAGAATCCACTTGCCCATTTTAATTCCCAAGAGAAAGGGCTATAGCATCAGAGGAAATAATTTCCAGCTTTTTCAGAGATCGCTCTGAGACATGCTTGTTGTTACTAGTACCACCAACAAGAAACTTTTCAGAGCCGAAAACTTTTAATTTCCGCCAGTCTTCCCTGAAATTCTTCCCTTCAGCAGGCACACTAAGATCATTCAGAGATGCATTTATCACACCTAATGATCTTCTTCCTGGCATTCAAACTTTCTTTCAGCTTGAATTGGTTTTCTTTGAGGAATACAGATGTGACTAAAAAACAATATATCTGTTCTCCACAAGAGATAAATTAATATGAAATCAAATACTATTGTTGTTAAGCTGTCACGTTTACTAGCACCCTCATTTCATACTTTCAGGATCTGGCTTGGATAATAATCTGAATATAATGTAGTATCTCACATCCCGTTCTTGCAGAATACTAACGTGCTCCATTCACAGAGCAGCACAGGGCATATGTAAGTGCATGCTTTGTGGTTCTTGCGATTTCCAAAGGCTACCAGTGAAAAGAGACATTCCACTGGGAAATGTCTTTGTGTGGACAATATCCTATAAATTTCTGTAGAAGCAGTCAGGGAGCAACCCTTTTTATTGCTTTTAAAGGGCTTTGTTCACTGCAGCCAGAAGTCTCCAAGTGACAGGAAAGAAACACAGATTAATTGCCTCATCCGCTCAGGGGGTAATTCCCTTTTGGGTAGTACCATAAAGCTTAGAAAGTTTATTGATGGAGTCTGTGTTTTTCCATGGAAACACTGCTAGTTTCTTTGCAATGGACTTAATCCGCTGAACAGGGTAATTTCAGACTGGCATTTTACTAGTTGGAGAAGTTAGAAGCTGAAGCAATCTTTCTGCATCAGGACTGAGATTTCCCTATTAATCTACATATGACTGTGTAGTGAAGTCTTTCGTCAGTGAGTTAGATGAACTTAGAAGTTTCAGGGCTTTTATGAAAACGTGGCTTTCCTTTCACTCCAGACACAGTTTGGGCTTGTGTTATTGTTATTGTTGTTTGGTTGTGTGTTTTGGCTTTTTTGGGGAGAGGGAAGGGGAGGCATTTAGGAAGATATTTTGGCCTTATATAGGTGCATAGCTATAATTTTGTTAACTTTGAAAAAGAAATGGAAGATGGTATACAGTAACTGTAGCATAGTCAAATAATGCAATCCTTTTTTTCTTTTTTTGAGAAGAATATTGAAAGACCTGAGAATTACCATTCACTGCACCTGTACACTCACACACAAACCTCACCAGCCTCATAACCAAAATAACACACTCCTCTCTCATACCATGGGTCTGATGGGCTTCCAAAGCTCAGCAGCTTTGCACACATTGCCTTAACGAAATCAGAACCCGAAGATATTGCACCCCGCTCAAAACAAAATGAAAAAGGAAAACAATAAATCTAAGTATTTCTCTGTAACTTCTTTATCTTCAAGCAAATATATTTTAAATATGTTAACCAATTTGATTGTGCAATATAACAAATTACTGCAAGATCACATTATAGAAACAAGAATTAAACACCTTTCCCGATAACTACAGAGCAATTGATCCCTCCAGGACAGGCTAAAAAATTACATTACATATCACATGATCAAGTCATCCTCGCTTATGGTATTATCAAACTGCTGACAAGTGAATCCTGGGTAGGTTTTTCTGATCATCTGTAGTGCAAATCATGATTTCTGAAGAGATCGCTACCTGCGGGTAGTAAGCCACATGTATTTACAATTCAGGCCACTTTTTTAGCCTAAAAAATAGTGTAATGGCCTAATAATCTCCACTTAAATTGCTTCAAAGGGGCCCAGCTTGGCAAGACTAGCTCCACAGCAAATATTCTGAACGTTAGGTAAAAGAAAAACTTGGCAATATTAGAATTTTACATAAACCAAGCAAGGCATATTCCTCCTTAAGCACCAGAAACCACCTTAAGATCCCACATATGGATCTGTTATTCAAGATTAGTTTTGAAACTGTGTAAAGCACAATGGCTTTGCAGCCTTACTCTAGAGATCAGCATTTACTTTTGTAATGGGCTGTAAGTATTCAGGCTTCATAATCAGGGATAAGATTGACTCCTGCTTTAAGCTGCTACTGTTCAACTGATGAAACACATCAACAAAATCAGCATACATCAGGAGGTCTTAAACTCCAACTTGCCAGATTCTCCTTCATTCACCATTGAACATGTTATAACGATAGACCAGTGAATAGTTAAGAGTTATATAAAGGACAACGGCAAGGGAAAGCCTTGAACTTTCACCCTTTAGTAAACTCATTACAACTCTCTGAAGTGGATTAAAATAGCACAGAAAGCACCTTTGATCCTCTTTCAGTCACAGAAATGACCTTTGAATTTTATTGTGTTTACAATAATCTTCTATGCAGATGGGTGTGAACTTTAGCTAAATTAGTTTGACCTATTGCAAATAAAGAAAAATGATTTGCATTTAGTGTTTCTTCCTGGAAACTAAGGGCAAAATGAAACCATAGCATACCTAGTCCCAGAAAGGGAAGAAACACTTTCTTGCATGAGCTCCTTTTACGTAGGTAGCCAAGGTAAAGGGAACAAGAATCGAGCCAGTGAAAATACCACTGTAGTCTCCTTACAGATCACATCAACCAACAGAAACTTCAGTTGCAAGGAAAGACAGAAGTCATTTACTTCCTTAACTTTTTTCCTTATACAAAATTCCAAATTAAAGACCTCCTTTTAAAATTAATATATTCTATTAATACTCAGTAAAGCCTTTCCTCAGGCAATATAACAGGAATGGTACACCACTGCAGCCATACAGAGCAAATCTCTTCTGAAGTGCACTCAAGATGTCTAAAATGGCAGTTTTGGAAATGGGCTGGGCTGCACCCCAAGCACTTTACTTTTCATGCTGTGAGCCTCCTGACATAGTTCCACTTCCCCATTGCAAACTACAACGTGAAAATAATTTGTCCTGATTTCTCTAAAATACCATTCACTGCACCCATACACTCACATACAGCTACCATCCAAAGACACAGGTTGGCAGAAGCTAGACGTATTTATTAGAAGGATTTCTCTCTATCTGTCCTGCTCCCACATCCTTCCGTGAAGGATCTTCTTTTGTCAGAGACCTGCTATTAGGTTTAGACAGAGCTTTGGTCTCCTAAACCACAGTATGCATATTCCAGCCCCCGTTGCATCCCTCACATCTCTTTGTCATCACATACCCCTCAGGGGGGAAGCCCCTGTCTGGATGCAGACAATACTTCCTTCTCCTGCTGCAAAGCTGTCACCATCATCACAATGTACCATCTTAATGAGGCCAAGGGCTTCTCTGTAAGTCTAAAGGCTTTACAAGCTTTATAAAAGAAAATAATTACGCAGTCTAATCTAATGCTTATAGATGCAAATGAATAAAAACTTTATTGACACTCAAACTGCCCTCTATAAACTATCCAGAATTCTTCAGCACTGCACACTTTTCAGAAATCCATTCAGGAGCTGAGATTTTTCACAGTCATTATTTTCAACTGCATTTACAGACCCAGGAGTCCATAAATATTTGGATAAGACTTTACTTCTCTATAAATAGGTCTACAAATTCCTATCACAGCAATCCACTTACACATAACTAAGATTTTATGCAGCTCACTGTGACAACATCTGACCAGCTTTCTTAAGAGATTCATTTGCTTACTATTAAGAAAGAATAATAACAACCTCTAAACATCCTCATATTCTCATACAGACGTATAAGAATAGACAATTTACAGATGTAGACTAGCTGATTACAAAAGTATCTCATGAAATACAAAAAAAAAAGTCAAGAGGAACTAGTGTATTATTATTATCAAAATATGCAGCTCAACTGCTAAAAATATGCCTGCCTTTAGAGCTGAGAAACACAACCGTCAATTAAGACCACCTGAAATACATGCAACGTACAAACAGCAGTTTGATCATTTTGTTCCATGTTATAAAGGAAAGTATTCTGAAAGCTGAAGGGGGAAGAAAGAGCATTTTTGGTACTATATTGCTACTATAACTTAAGTGGTTGGTGGAAGCACTAAATACCACCTTGTCTTACAATGTACTCTTACTTTCCTCAGCACCAGGTGCTTTAACTCTCTTCTGAAAAGTCTGAACTATTGCTCGACCTGCAGGTTACTCTTCTCTGTTATTTGCAGAGTTCGCAAACATTGTCAAAGTGAGAAGAGGGAAACTGAACATACAGGTCTTTGCATGTCCAGCAATATCAACAGATATGAGGAAAACTTTTGCAAGGCTGGATATTTTCTTCTCTGCAAAATAGAGTATCATGCTTTTACACGTGCACAGAAAGTTGTATTGGCTCAGATGAAATTTAATTAACAGGTATTATTCCAAGTCTAGTGCTACAAAAGACAACAGTTTCTAGTGTTTTTCCCAATCCTGCGATGAAAGAACACACACAGAGGGCAGGTAGAGTTACTGTCATTGCTCAGGATTAAAATAAAATTTTCCTACTATTTCCCCCTTATTTCCTTATAACTATTGACTATGACTATCAAGAGTGCTGCACATTCACTGAAGAGTTCCCTGACTTTAGAATTCCTTCTCTTTAAAACATAGTTGTCTTAGCGCTGACAGATGCCCTGTGGGAAAATCAGACTGTTACCACGAACCTCTTGACTCTGTCAAAGAACCATCAGACGCTGCCGAGTTACACAGCGTTTGGACAGGGGCCAAAAGATGATCATGTACCTACAAGAAAAATAATCAAAAGATTTGAAACTATCTACCCGCTGCTGTGGAAAAGGAACTTGTACTGCAATTCTTCTCCTCTCACTGGAGCAGAAGAGATGGTGGAAACGACATCAGGGTATTGCAGGTAGCTACTCAAAGCAGAGAAAACCAGACATCTTTTTTTGTGAAAAGGAACGGAACAAGATGAACAAAGATATATTTAAAAAAAAAATATCTGTTCTTTAATCATACTTTTGTACTGGGCTGACTGGGATAGAATTAACCTTCTTCATAGCTGCCCACAGAGTGCCATGTTTCAGATTTGTGACTAAAACCAATGTTTTGGCTAGTGCTGAGCAGTGTTTGCACAGCATCAAGGCTTTCTCTTTTTCTCACTCTGCCACCCCTCTCACCCCTCAACCTGTAGACAAACTGAATTGGCCAAAGGAATATTCCATACCACGTAACATTGTTCAGCAATAAAATATCTCAGGACTTATGTCTTCCAAGGTAGCCATTACTTATAGGCTGGCTGGGCATCAGTCTGCTTACAAGAGGTAATGAATGATTGCTTTTGTCATTTATTTTTTCCTCTCTCCTCTTTCCTTCACTTAAACTGTCTTTATCTTGACCATGATTTTTCTTGCTTTTCATCTTCTTACCCTCCCTCCTGTCCTGCTGAGGGTGGGAAACGAGCAAGTAGTTGGGTGGGTGTTTAGCTGCTGGCCAGGGGCAAGCCAGCACAACTCATTTCTAGGGGAATAACAACTGGAGAATAGTGTGGGTGAAAGAGGAAGGCAGAAAAGGAAAGAAGAAAAACAAGAGGATTTTTGCAAAACCCCAGGAGTGTTGAGCAGTAAGATGGAATACTGTCAAAATCTTAGTGCTATTATCTTGACTCCACTGAGCTTGACCTTCTTTAAACATTTCTTCTCAAGGACCTTAGTTTTATTCCTGATTTACCTTATGCATTAGATAAGATTAAGTTCCCCTCCTTCTTTACTTCCTGAACATGAGACAAGGGAGTATATAGAAGTAAACCGATTATCTTATTGTATTTCCCCGCATTGAAAAATTTATCATCAGGAACACTTAAGTTCCATTAGTCTTTTTTCTACTACTCAGTAATATGTTAATATTGTGTTTTATAAAGCGAGCGATTCATCATTAAGATACACCAATTAATGCCATGAAATTAAAGGTCTGCAGCTGAAGGAAGTCCAACTCTTGGTTCAAGTTTGCATGGGCGAAAAAGTGCACCTGTCATACATATTTTTATACTTACAAATTTAATTGTGAATGGTTAACCAAGTACTTTATTGTATAGGCAAAAATGAGGTATTTTGGGGGAAAATATCCCAAAAAAAGGAAGCACACATTTTGTGGTTAAAAGGTGCTCCAAAGACAAATAGAACACTTGAGATTAAAAGCGCCACAGAGGAATTCATTGTCTCAAGAATTTGTGAGCCTTCCTGGGTCCATAACAAGTTCATATTTGAAACAGTCAACTATCAGATGCATATCAAGCACATGCAGCTCTGACGAGGCCCATAAATTTTATTAGTTTTTACTGATCACAATATATCATACAAGATAGCACACAGTATAGCATATTCCAAGTTGAAAGCAAGACTGAGGAGGCAAGTAAAACCTCTCAGTAAGTGGACAAATGAAGTCTGTATTTCTTGCAAGGATTTTGCAAAATGCATGTTGGAAAACTGTTTTTCCTGTATAATGGCTTCCTTTTATTCTGAATAAATGAATCTCTATAAGGGGAAAGGGGATGTCTTTTTTAGCATGTCAAAACTGTGCTGACTGAATAAGCAGAAAAAATTGCATTATGTTTGCAGAAAAAGTGACTGATGTCTTAAGTCTGATTAAATATATAAAAGAGCTAGATTTCTCTGAAGGTACATGGACAGCTGCATCTTTTTCGCATTTCATAATGCTAATGAGCTAATGAGATAAAAAAGTTATAGTTATACCACTAATTGTAAAATAAAGCCACTTGTTACAACTTCTTCCAATGCACTATGATGCTTACACCAAAAAAAGGCTAATGATAACAATTTTCAGAGACAGATAAATATAAAAACCTTTATTTTATGCTGCAGAGAGATGTCTATAAATACTTCCTGATTAATAGTTACAAAAATAAAGCAGCATTTTTGTTAAAGTTTACAGGAGGCTATATGAACAAGCTCCACTTGCATTCTGTTTCAAAGCACACAACTCTATATATGCTTTGATTGCAACTGCAGCATAGAGCACAAGACTTGCGAAAAGCATAGTTGGTAATGTCTTACTACTCAAGCCAACTCAATACTTGACAAACTACTCAATAGTTTACTTTTCAAGGCCTTATTTTAATCTGCTTATGGCTTATCCGAATGTAGCCACTTGGACATTTCAGTTAAATTTCCAAAGATAAGATTTTTAAAACTGAATTACAAAGAAAAAATAGTCCAAGTATTGTCAATAGGGATTTAACATAACATGGGTTTGCCTTCATGATAGAAAACTCCATTTTTCCTCATCTTGTGGAAAACATTTCTACGGCTTGGGTAAGTTATACATCTCAGATTTCAATCTTGTAAGAGTCTAGCAGACAATTACAGCTGTATCATTCAAAAATTCTGTGTGTTTTACTAGGTATCTTTGAAAGCTGCAGCATCCCACGACAACCGTACCTGAACTTTACCTGCAGCAAAACTGGACACAGGGTTTTGGGCTTCGTCTCCCTCTGTCCTCTTCTCCATCCCATACCCCAGATACAAAAGAGGCAAGCAGAGAGATGGCCTGCCCTGAAAAAACAATGCTCCCTCCTGCAGGAGCTCAGGCAGCGTGGAAGCAGCAGCTCGGTGGCGTGGCTCTAAGGCAGAGGAAGAACTGGAATGGATACAGGCACTTAGCGATCTATATCAAAAGGGGTTTCAAGAGGAAGGTAGGACAGATGAGAGAAAGAAGGAAAGAGCAGGAAGAAAATAAAAATCAAGTAGTACTTTCTCTGCAGCTAACCGGATCATTTAGTTTATGGCTAACTCTGGCTCCAGATATTAAACAGCTCTAGAAATAAGCTCTCACTGCACGGGTCTGGGCACATGCCTTCTCTGCAGGAGGGAGCACAGCTCTGCTCAGCTCCAGAACAGGAGGGACCATCACTGCACTGCGGCTCTGTTACCACTTGTCACCCTGTCGCCTACCCAGCTGCTCAGCTGCATCAGTCACACACCTTTAGCGCAGACGAGGCCGACAGAAGTGCAGTGAGCCATACAGATAATGTAATGGCAGGTAAACCTCAGAAACCATCCAAAAGGTGACAACTACCTTATAGTCACAGCTACAGGGTATATACAAAACAAGAGATGGAGGCAAGATAAGAAATGCGAAAAAGGATCACTAAAACTTAATTGGCAGACAGATATAAAAGGCTCTAATTTTCCCTTCTTCTAAAGACATGTGTGCCTTACTAGCTGTATTGCATTCCCTTACCATTTCACTGCAAACCCAGTCAGGTGGATAATGATATAATTGCTCATATAGTTTCTAATTTTTGCAGATATTTAAAAAAATAAAAATTCAAAAACCACACCCTTCATAAATTAATTTGAAGCATTAAGGGTTACTTCATCCTGGCATCTTCACATTTTTTTCTGCAGAAGAAAGGGCAGGATAAAAAAGGATGGATTCCATAGGATATATAGAACATAGTAGTCTATAGCAGACTCAATTTTCCAGAGATTTAAAGAGAGTGATGGCTCTTATTTTATGAAGGTGCTATATTTTTAGAAAGTATTAATGAAATGTTTTGAACAGTTTAACACCCCTCCATCTGCCAGAAAAAAAATGTCAGTTCATTATAAAAGTAGCTGCCAAAACATGTCTTTATGGAAAAATATTTCCCAACACCTCTCTGCAATGGATGTAACCTTCCTCCCTCTGTAATCGTTATCTCCATACTGGTTGAAAAATAGAAGACAATTTGGATAACAAAGGAATCTGAGAAGGATCCATCTAAATTCTAGCAGGTACATCAGGTATCTGGAAGTAGCCTTTATACTTCTTTTATTCTACAAGTTACTCAGTTTTCTTGAGGGACTTTCCCCCCACTCCCCCCCCTCACTTTTCCTCCTTTTTTTTTTTTTTTCCAAATCCACTCAAATATAACAGACCCCACTCCTCCCAGTTTTATCTGCCTCTGGTATGAAAAGCATCTGTTGACACTGAGGAACGATAAAATTTAAGATAATAAATCACACTGGTCAATAACCAACCCCTGAAAAATTAGCACAGTAAAAAGACACCCAAACTATTAGCCCTTGTTTTGCCTACATTTCTGTGGACAGGTCTTTGCAACTTGTGATGCTAGATCTTGAGGAACTGTGGTAGTCTGCCTGTATGGTGGTGTTACAGAACTTGGTGCAGTTTTGCACTGGTGAATTATTCATCTCTTCCTGCTGTGGAAAAGTTTATTTCTGAGATGCTGGGAATCCACTCCTAATTTACGTACATATGTGTACACCCAGTCCTTATCCCAAATACCATGAATCAACTCAGTATCAGAACTTAAGGATCAAAAATGGGAAACTGAAATCATGTAGCTTCACCTCCCAAGAGACTAGCAAGCTGCTAAGCAAGGTCTTTCTGAATCAATTCGGCAATTTATGCATCCAAGATCTGCTTAAGTTCATTTAAAATTCTCCACATAATCATTATCAGGCCAACTGAGCACAGTTTAGATTTGTTTTGGTTTTAAACAGTAAAGTGGACACGAGAACTAAACAAACCCAAACAACAAAAACCCCAACCACAAAACACTAATCCCCAAACCCAACAACAACAACAAAAAAAATCCCAAACCAAAGCCAACTACACAAAAAAGTAACAACTAAACTCCACCTCTTTCAACATAACCTCGATACAACCCCAAAACTGCATCTTGCTAATAAACAGGTAGATCCCTGAATAAGAAAGCAGAAAGATGGGCTAGGGATCACTTTCCTTCCTTTTAGAAATAAAAACATTGCTGCAACTCCTGTAAAAGCCACAATTTCACACAAGTATTTGCGTTCCTCCTGGGCATTTGATGAGTAGAAACTTGGTTTCAGCCATCACTTATAACTTCCTCCGATAGGTGTTTTACACTTGTAAAACGTGTTTTACTACATCCCTTTCAAAAGCTACTGGGGAAGAAAGGCATTCTTCCATATGAACCTGCAGCACAGTTCCACATCATCCATCATTAGACACACATGGTAGGGATGAGGCATGACTGCCAAAATAGCTCTAGCCATTTTTAAACCTGTGCAGGTCAATTAGTAATTTTGTTTTCACAGTCACAGACCCAGCACCAGAGTTCTGTGTCCACGTGTGGGGTCTCCCTTATCTTGCCCCGCTCCTCCTGCATCTTTTATTCACTGTGCCCATGCAACAGTGCTGACACCTGGCAGCCCCTGTGCTACCCCAAGCAACCATTGCAGGTTAACGAAATGCAGACTGAACATTTGATACAGTATTTGCAAATAAATACAGTGATCCAATTACTGACTTCCACTGATGCGGCTTAGACTTCAAAGTACAGTTGTTGTCTGCAGACCAGCTGGGAGTGTCAGGCTTGCAAGCAGAGAAGCTATGAAGGCACAAAAGTTAAGGAAGACACGAGCAATACTGCACTCACCAAAATTGCAGTTCTAGGAAAACATGAAGGGAAAAAAAAATAAATCTCAAAAACAATGTTTCGTTTTGACATTTTATTTCAGAACTGGCCTCATTAGTCTTCAGTAGATTTCAAACATTTCAAATTTCAGACAGAAACATTTTTTTTATTCCTTTTAAAATTTCTCCTTATTCAGGAAAGCTGAGGTCAGCATATTCAGCTAACTAGCCCTCCCCTTCCCCCCGATTTTCTTTAGTTTTTATTTATTCTGTTAGCAGTAGTTGCAAGCTCCGGCCCTCCTTATCCTTTCCAGATGAACCTTCTGTTACAAGATGCTCTAACTCCACACTGATGCCCAGCACCTGAGGTTGCTTGACATACTTGGATAATTCCCAATATCCTCTAATAGCCCTCCCAATGAAACAGCCGATACCGATTATTTACCCTTAATATATTATTTTCTCATTTCTTACAATTACCCTGGTTGTTAAGTAAGCTTAGAGTTCACCGCAATAATCCCACCAGAATTACAACAATAAATACAGGTCCAGAGCCACATTATTTTGCCTTGTCCCCTTCTACTTCCTTTAATCACCTACACACTCACAAACAACTCCACAATACTTCTTAGATTCGTCCCATACCAATGGGACCCCAAGTGTCACCCCTGCAAGGGTGACTTCAGATAAAAAAACATAAGGCCAACAGATTCTCACATACAACTTCCATCAATATATTTGCACAGAAACTATCTCACTAAGAAAGAGAAGACTTAGAACAACCTCATGTTCATTGATATCACAAAATCACCATGGGCCTGTTATAGGAACCTCTCTTTACATGCAAGAGAGAGTTGTGGATGACCTGATTGTTTCTTTGGAGTTATCCTTTCATCATCTTTTTGTTGCTGATCTTTGTTGCTTGCAAAGATGAGAAGGATAGACTATAATGAAAATAACAAGAGAAAAATAGTGCACAAAAAGGATAAAACAGAAAACATACAGGTGTAAAAACAAGAGAAGCAAAGGAACGAGTTATATGCTCCAGAAGCAATCTTAACTCTCTATATTCTAACAGGCCCCACAGAGGGATTTAGCTGCCAATGCCTCAATATGTTTGGATTTCTTTATTTCAGTACTTCTTGCAATGAAACAGTGTCCCCAGTGCATGGATATCGAGTCACTGATACACTGACAACAGGGTTGTAATACAATGGGTTTATGGCCAGTGATTTCACCTTTTTCCTTCAATGCTGTTATTTCAACCAGGTTTTAATACTTGAAATTCTGAACAAAATGAGCCCATGCTTTCCTTTTTTTTTTTTTTTGCAAATGTAGTCTTCTGACTCTTTAGATAGTCTCTTAAAAATTACTTGATTCCTATTAAGACTTTAAACTTACAATGCTCATCAAGAAAGTATTCTTTTTCTTAATCTTTGAAGAGATAGTTCATAGCCTCCTGACTTTGGTGAAGAGTAGCTTAATCATTACTTAGCAATTGATATCCCAGATAGTTTCAATATTTAACTTCAAACAACTTTGTTCTGAATACAGAGAAGCACCTCATGAAAATGGCATCAAGCAGTAAGTATACACCATATAGCATATTTATGAGCATACACCTCTGACATTTGAACTGTGAACAAAATCTTTCACCCTGCAGTTTAATCCACAAGCATCTTCCTTCAGGAAAAGACTAGCCATGTTTAAAAATTCTTATTTTCATGTATGCTTTGGACAATGATAACAGCCGATCAGATTGCCATTTCTAACAAACTACCTTCCAATAATTTCACTTCCAATTTAAAGCAAAACTTCCTATAGATCATTTCCTTGCCACAAAGGCACAGCATCTGAAGCGCGTTCATATCTGGAAAAACATTACAAGAAAACAGGAGTTAAATTTGAACCTGGAGTCACCTGGAGGTGCAGTGCCTGGTTCAGAAGGAACTTAAATCACAGCAGCCTGCTGAATAGTGAAAGGTTACAATGGGAGAATCTTGCTCCACTCTTAGCTGTCTACTAAAACTTTTATTCGATCCAAATATATTTTATGTTATGATACTTAAGGATCTTTATAAATACAGATTGGAGGCTCCAAAATAATGAAGGCAAATGACTAAGAAATGTTGTAGTATATGAACGTATAAACTGTACATAGGCTAAGCCAGTATTAACATAGATCAGAACAAGTCAATTTGAAAACTGCAGAAAACCATCTTCTCCTTTGCTCTGCTATACTGGTCAAAACACAGAAAGAGCTAGAAACAGGGACTGGCAGCATGGCAGACTTGCCAAAGCATCTGACAGGACAAAGAACTGATCGAATGCAGCAACTAGGAACCTACAAAAAAAAAAGCAAGTTGTGAGGACAGGATAAAAAAAAAAAAAAAAACCAACACACACACACACAGAAGAAAGAGCATCCTAAAAACATCAAGAATCACTGCAAAGACCTGGAGAGCCACTAAAGGATCAGCCTCTCCAGGTTTTGACCCATTTGCTTTCATTGGATTTTGCTTATTTTACTAAATTCTAAGACTATGCAGTGCATCCTGCTGGCTTTGACAACAAAGTTGGATCAGGAAAAGCAGTATGTAACTCTATTCAATTGCTTAAAATTTTTGCAGGGAGCTGGGCAGGTTGCACCCTTGCTGTAGGGATTGCTCTGCTGGCTTCCTTCGGGCAGCAGCTGGTGAGCAGCCCAGAGGCAGTCCCCCAGGGGCTGCGGAGAGCCTGGGGAGCGCTCCCGCAGTCCGCAACCAGGTGTATGGAAGCACCCAGCCAAACCGGTTTCAGAGCACAGTAGGTGAGATGCAGGGAGTTGTCATCCGACTCAGCTTCATCTCTGCCTTGCCTTGTCTATGCAGAGATAACTTGGGGGGAGCTGCAAAAACGGCTCAGCCCGGGGTTGTCTCAAGATTGCATCACAATAAGAACTGAAACCGAATGGAGCCTTAACTCCCTTAACAAATAAAATGCCCTGAGTCCCATCCCACCACTAGTCCCATGACTTCGAGTGCTAGACAACACAAAATTGGCAACAGAGACTTGGCCATCGCACCACCAGAGGTAAACATCCCAGATAGTGTAATCCACTCAGGCATAATCCTGCACCCCCACAGAATCAGGAAATATAAACCACAATGTTTGAGGAGAAAAAGCGGGAATCTTCCAACGATACAGCTGGCCTGTAGGAGATTCGTCCCCCCCTTGTCCAGGACGCTGTACAGGGTAACTTCCCAGGGATTGAGCGACCTTACCTGAGAGAGAGGGTAAGTGATAAAGAAACATACGTATGGTATAAGGCATGCTATTAAGATCGTAATTTGTGCACTCTTAAGGTATTAAAATCTAGCGCGCTTGTGGCTTGCGTTGTTACTTTTCGGGATCACTTGTAGGTTGCAATAGTATTCAGCAAATTGCTTTAAATTGCAATAGTGTAATCGCCATTGTACACATGGAACTCGCAATAGTGACGTATTGGACCTGTGAGTGAAGTCCAAATAAATTGTTAATTGGAACCTCTCAGTGAAGTCCTTTTTCCCGTTTCGTCACACCAGGGCCGACAGTCCTCACTTTGTTCTCACCCTTTTAAGTTGGGTGTTGGTCCTGACACTTTGTTAACAGAAAAACAAAGAAACAGTTTTCTCCAGCGTCCATAACAGAAATAAACTGGAAGCAGGCATTTTTTCCAAGCACAGGTATAAAAATAACAAAATCTCTACTTTCAATAGGAGCATGAGCAAATCTGCAGTTATTTGATTATCTAGAAAAAAAATAACTTTGTTAGCTTTTGCAAAGAAGATTAGCACTTCCTTTAGTTATAGATGATCATAAATACACCTAGATGTGTCTGCAAGTGTACACAAGACATAATATAGCTTGAAATATAATTCAATATCAGAGCAGCATGTCTTTTTCTGAAGAAAAATTGCACTGGATTTCATGAATGTGAAATTTAAAAGAAAGCCTTTTCCACCAAAACATTCTTGTTACAATAAAAAATTTATATTACTGCACAAAGGGTACTGCTGTTTCCTGCGGGGACATTAAGCAGTAGGAAGACTATAGTCTATTTGAAATGAGGCAGTTTTTTTGGGTTTTGGGGGGTTGGCTTTGTGTTGCTGGTTTCTGGTTTTGGGGTGGATTTTTTTCAGAGGCAAATCCAGCTTTCTCTGAAGAGAGTGGTATAACTGTGGAGTTAGACAGATCAACTATAACCTGTCTAATCCAAGATTGTGCCTGATGAGGTTAGACAGACATTTTAATTTTGCCTTTGTCTATTTATAGAAGCAGCACACAAACCTTTCTTCTTTTTTTATTAGGACAAGGATGCATAAGACTTCATCTTGAAGAAGACAGATGGCCCTCACACTTGCATGTTTGATTTTAATAACAGGGCTAAGGGCTGCGAGTTACATTGCTTAAGTGCCACACTATCGAACATCTAGGGAAAAAAATAGAGAATTAGACACAGGTCTGTCTAAAAATCAAGGTTATGTGAGCGAGCAAAGTTATACAACTCAAAGTTGACTTCCTCCTTTAGAAACACTTTTTCCTTGCAGCAGCTCCTCCTCCTCCAACTTGGTCTCACAGCCTCTTCCACAAGCATTCTGCATTTTCTGATCAGTGGTGCCTGAATCGGGACCATACCAGCCCCAGCAGATCACCTCAGGATGCAAAAGCATCACCTCCTTGTCTTGATGCAAAGGGTAACATAAATGTTTATACCAGAATTTTAACCCATAGATCATTCTTAGTCATAAGCAAAGGAGACATCAAAAAGAGGCAGACTTCTTCCTTCTCATAGCAATCCCTATTTCGTTAGACTGTAACATTTGTGGGCTGAATTTGTAATACCTACTTCTCCATATGAAAAGAAAGTTTCCAGGAGAAAAGTCTGGAATACACAGATTCAAATAAACCCATTAAAAAGTTATCCTTGTTGTTTAAGGTCTAAATAAATAACAGATGAGTTCTTCATTGCTTAATACAGATACTTCCCCACCACCACCACCAGTTAAAACTCCTGAGCTCCTATATTCAAGTTAGATTTCAAAATCTGCTTCTCTCTGGGGTAGCCTGGCTCAAGAGTGCCTGGCACCTCAGTAAAAGCAGACACTAGAGGAAAAGACCAAGCAACAAGCCATAGTCTTATATTTGATTGTAGTGAAGCCAATTAAGCAGGAAGTCACTACAGAAACCTGTGCCACTTCTGTGGAAAAAGAAAGAGAAGTGCATCAAAACATGTACATGAAAGTAAAATCTAGCAGTGGATCAGATTATGAAACTGGTATTTACTCTAACTGCATGTGGTTTAAAATTACAGGTTTTAAAGCTATCATTTGGAAACAAAGCAGACCATTATCATTGTTTTGCATCGAAGGGTTTTATAGGACTGACATGTCATCAGCAAGTGAAGAATGTTTGCTTTAAAGCATATCAAATTATAAATGCAAAGCAGTCTACAAATCAGAAAGAGGACGGGGAGACAGACACAAAAAGCACATGAAACCACATTAGGCATCTCATTATTTTATATTTTAAATACAACTGCAGGTGTTGAGAACTGTGTTTCTTTTAGGAAGCTAAACCTTCACTGCAGAACTGGAGATGTAGTTTCCTCAAGGAATCTAAAACTAAGATGAGCCCAACTGAACACTTGTAGATTGTCAGGTTGACTTTGTATTCCTCGAGGTAAAAACCCAGACCCCAAACAACAGCAACTGTCACTGGACAGTCGAAACTATGAGACATTCAAAAGCATGACTGAAATGGAAATAGTGAGATGATTTCTAGTGTTACAGTTTGCAGATGGATTAACAGTTGCCCCATTTTCCTCTGAGTACGCTGAATACTTGCCACCAGGGAATAACAGGTCCAAACAGAAATGCAATTCTTACCACATCAATAACCACCAGTAGGAACGGTGGTTCTGTGTTGGCATCTAAAAGATCAAAACAGAACTGAGTTTATTAGCTGTTGGGAGTAAGAGACTAACACTCCAGAAGAACCTGTGAGAAAAAAGCTACAAAAAAAACCTTAGGATATGACTGCACAATACTTTATGAATATATATTGCTCTGTTAATTTCCATACTGACAGCAAAAGTGAAATGCATAAGTAAGATATGCTGGTAGTAAGAAATTACTGCTTTAATTATATTCATATTTCTTGATTATGGCATTTGCAAGTCTTCCCATGCCAGTTGCATTCCAGTTTTAAAGGTTAGACTTGGGAAATTTGAGAAACATTGGCAAAAAATCGCAACGACAATACAATGAATGACAAAAATGCATAACTAATTCAGATTTGGTCTCTGCCGAATTCTAAATATCCCCAAGTGAGAAACTGTTTTCCTCAAAAACAGCAACAAAAAGAAATATTAGGGTCCTACATTAAGATCAATGTCTGTAATAAATATCTACAGGATATTTGTTTTATCCTGTATTATTATCTACATAGATATTATCTACGGGATCCTGTTTGCATTCTGTGTCTCTGGCTTGGCTAACAAGTAGATTTCATTTTTTAATTTCAAATGCAGATTCTCCTCTCAAACAGCATCCTTTCTAAGTAGCACCATCAAGAATATTTTAGGTACCACTTGAACATTTCTGTAACTATCAGAATTATCTTAAGAATACAGTGGGGAGAATTAATCAGAATTCAGCTTAAACTTCATTATCAATGGGAAAAAAACCAATTCAGCTGTAAATATATAACATTAAGAAGTCATTGCTTGCATATCAGCAGAGAACCCATTTGTCTGTCCTTCTGGGACGGAATCAATATTAACTTATTTTAATCTGAAAAGTTTACTTTCTCAAAAAGTAAAGGTCTCTATACAGCTCTGATATCAAAGGCTGCTGTCTATGTATCCTGTTATTCTCCTATTGCAGCTCAAGATACGCACTGTCAGCGAGTTAGACATTAATAGTACACAAGTATCTGCCCTAAGTGGCAGGACTGCAGCTCAGAATGAATTCTCATACCACACTACCCTTCTGCAAAAAACCATTCCCCTCCTGCAGGAAAGCAAGCCTTGGTAGCAGCCAGGGTTGCATTTAAGCACTGTTACTGGCAGGCAATGTTCTTTTGGTTGACAGACACTCTGTTTCCAGCTCCACCAGGTACCACCTCATCAACTTGCTTGGGAGAAAAGAAAGAAGCAAAAGCTCAAATACAACTTTTGTCCCTTAGCGTGTGTATCTTTAAGCAAAGTTTGTTAAAAACCTACTACAACCCGAGTATGAGCCTTCAACTTTGAACCCAAAGCAATTTCACGTAACTTCTACGTCAATCTGCTGGGCATTTTAGTTGAGTATAAACTATTGCAGAACAAGCAACCCTGAGAAGGCCAAAGGTTAGTATTCCTCTGCCTGCTTTCACTAGACAGGTGAGTTACAATGAGAGAGCTAACTCAATACCGGGGAGAAAGGGATAAAACTGATGTCTAAAACAGTAGAAGGATCTCTTGGAGAGTTCTTTTAAATGTTTTTAGAGTTTTTTGGGTGAGATATAATCCATTGTTGAACATTGTGAGATTGTTTCAGTAAATTCTCCAAGATATTCACAATAAAAATTAGGGAACATGGTGGAAGATGGTAACCACCCAGATGAATGAAAACCGATAAACATTTCCTCCTTTTAAAATAAAGGTTTAGGAGCAATGCAGATATTGTAGACCAGCTATATAAACTTAAATTCATAAAAAGTATGGAACAATTTTGAAGCACAATAAAATTTAGAGAAAGTGGTTTTATCAAGAACAGTCATTCTAGATTAGTCTACCTTCCTTCTAGAAAACAAGCAATGTATCTTTAGAATATGGGAAAAACAACTATCTTAGCAAACTCTTGATGTGGACACATTTTGAGACCTGCTCAAAATTCAGTCATGACGGTATTTCCTCCACGAGGCTATCATGTTTGTTTGCATAACAAATTGGAAAAATACACTGTGTATCTACCCATAGCACATTTAAAAGACAATGATTCATCACAGATGGATCCGAAGGGATCTGTCCTAAATCCAACAGTATTTTCATTAGTGACATCAAGGGTTGAAAGTATATGGGAGAACAGAACAATACTAAGATGAAAAAGGATCTTAAGTTGAAGTGTTTGGAAAAAAACCCTAACCCTCTGCGCCTTTACTAAATTGTAAGCGCAAGGAAGTTTTAGTCTGGAAAGCAGTAACTCAGTACTACTGGCAAAGTGAAAGTCCCTTGGGATCAAAAGTTATAATAGATCCCGAGATAAACCTAAGTAATGTGTCATATGACTGAAGAAGTCGATCAGCTTGACAGGATACACAAAGTGAAATGCAGTATATAGGACACAATCTTTCCTTTTTACCAGGTATCAACAAAGCTACCAGAAAAGTAACGTCCAGTTTGAGGTGTCGCATCTCAAAGAAAAGGAATAGTTGGAGTGAGCTTAACAGAGTGGAGCAAGACTGTTGAAAGGTTTTCAGGGATGTAATCTGTAAGGAAAGAGAATATACACCACAGCCTGGAAAAAAAAAAGGAAGTCTTTCATACATCTCTGCAAGAGAACGCAAATGGCATCATTTTCCAGTCTCAAATACAAAGGAAGGAAAACCCAAGTTTAAACCGGAACAAGGGAAATTTAGGTTAGCCAAGAAAATCCACAAGCTGAACAATTAAACACTGGAATAGCTTTTCCAAGAGTGCTCTTGTAATATCATCTTTGGGGCTAACTAAACCAATTAGACAAGCATTTAGCTCAGAAAAAGTTTGTTTTCTGTTTTGGTAACAACTGAATGCAGGTTTGCAATAGAGACAGTAATACACATCTTAAGCGTTCCTTAACAGTTTGCAACCTTGGCAAAACAGTTTATTACTTCTTTGTAGCCACAACGTCACTGAGCACAGCATAGACTCTCAGGCTTAAAAAAACCTCAGTGATCTTTTTTTTTTTTTTTCAAATGAATTCAGTTTCCTGTAGAATCTAGAGTTAAATATAAACTGTATCTAGAAAGGGTATGTTTCTCCTGCTTTTCATCAAAACAGCATACCCAAATACCACCCAAATCTCTGCTGCCTACGGCAGGAGACCCTTTTGAAGTTTTTCTTTGTTGTGCTGTCCCCAGCTCTCTAGCTCCACACGAAGCTCACCACCCTCGTGACAATTTCACAGAATCTCAGAATGATATGGGGTTGGAAGGGAACTCTGGAGATCCAACCCCACTGCCAAAGCAGCTTGACTTAGAGCAGGTTGCACGGGAACGTGTCCAGGCGGGTTTTGAATGTCTCCAGATACGGAGACTCCACCACCTCTCTGGGCAGCCTGTTCCAGTGCTCTGCCACCCTCAGAGTAAAGAAGTTCCTCCTCATGTTTAGATGGAACTTCTTATGGTCAAGTTTGTTCATCTGATTATCCATTCTTAAAAAGTGAACAAATATTACAGCATCAACAGAAAAAACTCATCACCCATAACTTGACAAAACTCCCCATGAGTTTCAATCTGGTTTTTAGCCTGTGACTGCTGCTTCCCTTAGTACAATTCACAGACATTTACAGGAATATTATGATAAAATTTGCTGCAATGCTCTTATGGGAATAGCTGCTCCAGTGAGGAGAGAATAATAACCTACAAGGCACAGGATGCCTGATCTCTGCCATGCCTCTGACTTGCCCCCTAGGGATGCTGAGCAGCTGGACATCTGTAGGTCTAAACAGCCACCGCAGCTTTTAAAGAAAGGAATATATGCTCCTCTCCGAAAAGAGCTCTCCTCCCTCAGTCAAGACATTCTGTTGCCATCACAAGTGATAACATCCCTTCCCTACTCTCACACTGTACCACCTCAGTAATATTTGTATGTTTAACAACTGAATTTTTTTATAATGTTTTCCTTTTTTTTTTTTTTGAGACAAAGCCCAATCATAGTTGTTATTTTACAGTTGTACCTATGGACATGGATTTCTTCTTCTATTTTTACTCACAGATCTGCTTGTACATAGATTGAATGCTTAAGATTCATGGATTTAAAAAATAAATAAAAAATAAAGTAGTTAAAAAACACAAACATATAAGCTTTAACATCTAAACCAAGAAGTTCAGAACATATTCAGAGCTATAATAGCAGCAGCAGCTGAGAAACTATTACAAAAAGGCATACCATAGGGAAAGGTTTCAAAGCAGCTACAAAAAAATAAGAAGTCCACTGTAAAACTTCAACGCCATTTTACCAAGTCAAATAACAGCATTTAAGAAAAAAATAGTATGCACTCTTCCTGACATCTTGTTCAGGTTGCACACTTTGGGTGTTTATATCTTTGTGCACTTCTTCACAACATACTCTAACATTCAACATCTATTCTGCATATTCCATCAATCCGTTAGAAACAAACAGGACAAACAAACTTATAATTTGACTTATAGTTGTACAGACTTACATTTGTCTGTTGTTAAAAGACAAATGAATACTTTCTGATAGTACTTTCCTACCAAGAATTCTGGGAGAGCGCCTTGGTTTGGCTTTATTTTAAATAAGGACTTTGCTTCTCTCAATTTTATGATTTGTATTAAGCTTCAGAGTTTTAATACTCCCAGACCATTTTCTCAAGGACTTTATCCCCAGCAATTCTAGTGATAACTTAATGATAATAAAGTTATCTTGAGCTCTGCAAAAGAAAGTGGAAACTCATGGCAAAGTCAAGAAAATAGAGTGTTATCAAATGCATATTTTAGCCTCCATCTACCAAATAGCTTAAAGACCTCTGAATGCCAAGCAAGAAGCTGAGATTTAGCATAAAAGACTGATGCTTCGTTCATACCATGCAGAATCTTATATGAACAGAAATATCCACAAGCAAAAAGCTCGTCAATTGTGTGCCATACTAATAGGACGCTGTGCCTTATTAAGCAGAGCAATTTAAATCAAAACTTTTAGGAATAAGATGAAATATTAAATAAAGATTTACATTCCCAGTCAGTATGTATGCTTTTTAACACATCAGTGGCTACAAAAACATGGATTAGTAAGAAAGAAAGAAAGAAAAAAAGAAAGAAAAGAAAGTGGGCAGCCACTCGAAGATGAACTATATACTTTGGAAGTAGAAGATGAAATATTTACTTTGGATTTCAAACTATGTATCTATTTCAAACCTTGCAGCAACTGTAGTTACTGCAAAACATTTTAGTGCATATCAGTGTAATATTTAGAAGAATTGTGATATTATGTAAACAAACATACACAAGTTTATGTGACTTCACACAGTTTTCAAAGTCTGTCTTGTGAAGGTGTAATGCAATTTGATATACACACAGTGATGTATTACATCCATATTAAAATAAATACTGTTGCCTATTGAGCAATGCAAGTCAACTATAAAATATATTCTCTATAAAACAGAAGTGCTTTCTCTCCTAAATAAGGAAGCATAGGAATCTAACACCTTAGTGGAAGTGGCCAGAACACTGTGCCTACACCACCCATGGAGCTGAACTGGTGCCTCGGATACTTGGCTATGGGGCCTCTTCTGTGGGGCAGGTGGAAGCAGCACAAACAAAAGCCCCATACTGTCAGGATAAGCACTTTCATACTTGTTTTTTTTTCTACATGCTATCAGAAATTTTTTTCAAAAGGCTTTTTTGAAGTTCAAGTTGCTTGCGAGCAACAAATCCTCAGAGAACAGGATTGCAATCACGTTCCATGGGGTACCACGTCTTTAAAAGCCCTTTCGGGGGCGGGGGGGAAGAAAGTCTAGCTTATTTGTTTGGAGGAAGGCGTGCTTATTCGAGGTACCACACAATTTCTTTTGTCTGTAGAGACAGTTTTTCCTTTGACTGACATCTGATATAATAATCTATAAGTGTTTCCCCCCCTCTAAAATTTAGAGACAATGTGTAAAACAAATTACAAAAACCTTTGCCTTCTAATAATGTCAATACAGTTTACAGTCTAGTCCACTCATTCACATCTCATAGCTGTAGTAACCTTCCTCACAGCACCAACCGAGAAACGTCATCTGTCATCCAGAGTGACAAACCATTCTTTAAACATATTTATTATTAACAAGTAACATCATACACATTTTTCAAAGCATGGTCACTCTATATATCTTACTCAGTTGAGTTCACACTTCTTTATCAATTACCCTTGCACTAGACATTGCATGACAAGTAAAAGATGAATGGAAGTAGTAAAGCCAAATTCTATAAGCTAGACACAGCACAATGCCCTGATGAATACATAGAGAAAGATAAAGACATTATTTACTTTGGAAGTAACAGTAACATTAGGGTAACATAGCAGAATAGCTATGTGCCCTGAACATACCTTTAATACAAGCCAGCTGTGGCATCATTCTAGAGCTCAGTAGATTGGTTTGAGGGATTAATTGATATTCATTGCAAGTTCAAATGCTTCTTACAGGGCTGTATTGCTACAGGATATACTTGAAGTGAAGCCTTCACAATCTCAGAATGAAGTTTTTCAAAAAAAGCACTGTTTCATCAGAAATAAATTATAACATGAATTGAAAGTTTATTCCTAGGAGGCTACAGTACCTCTAAGACATTAGAAATACATTAAATGACACTTTAAGAACACGGGTCTACTACAGAAAGGCTCTGTGTTTTCTTTTTTTAATCATATTAAAAGCTTATGCATTATATGGGTCAAACTGGGATCTTAGAATTCTTTTTTTTTTTTGCTAGGCTAGTACATAGTTCTCATGGAAACCCACATACAGGCATATTAATCAAGAAACTTTGCACTATGAGCAAGTCATTCACTGAGAACACTTGCTCATATACAGTGCTTGACTTCCCAGAATATGAATTCATCCATCTTGGAAGGCAAGGCTGAGGTCAAGTATCACTTCTTGCCTTTAAGCACACACTTGTTTAACTGTTTTTCTGTTACCCTAAATTCTTGGTCTCATCAGACTACCACAAGAAAAACAAATGTATTGAAGAGTGAGAAAAGCCCCAACAACTCAAAAATCATTTGCTCTTTCCTTTCATCTCTTTAGTCACAAGGAGCATTGCCTTGATAAATACTAATGTCACTATGCGCCCTACAGTCTTTAAGTAAGTAATTTCTGTACCCATCATACAAAAGAATATGGTGGGAATGGGATTACTGATGAAGTAACAGCAGTTTAAAACAAAAGTAGTCCTGAAAATAAGGCATTTGAATCTTCTGGAAGGTTATTCCAGATGTAATATAGTGAATATATTAGAACACAATGTTTGTAAGATACAACAATGGAAATAAAGAGAACTACTGACTCTGTTCACAAAATAAGCACTTACACACACTCATCTACAACCACACTCTTCTGTGGGAACACTACCAGACACAGAGTGATAACATATGAATTCGGGGTTTGATAAGACATGGTATTTCTGTTCTCTTGAGGATGCACATACACAAAGGGTTGGAAAGATGGGGGGAGAGGGAGCAGAGTGGAAGTCCAGATGCAACTAGGCATATGGAAGTAATCAAAATGACCAAAAAAATTTCTCTGCCAAGTCATCTGTTTTTATTACACAATTACCATACTCAGAAATGAGCTTAAAACATTTCCTGCCTGTTTCAAATAAGCTCTTTAAGCCTGCCTAATTGTTTAAAGCCTACACAGGATGGCAAAATCATCTTCATGTACACATAAAATTAGAGGGATGGCATCTTTCTTTGGTACAGTGAGGTCAAGCTGATCTTCGATACTCTGGCTGCCACATAACTATTCTCCATTTCCAAGCCAGAACATGCCACTGGGACAGCTGTGGGTCTCTCTCCTACCTATCTTCAGCATCTTCTAGCACTCTCCCATCACTGAGTGCTGCTAGCTTCAAGTTTAAGACTCTGAATTCACAATTTTTTGCTAACACTGCAGGGTGCAGGGAGTTTTTCTAACAATTGCATAGGCAAGCATGATAAAGTTTTTTTTTCATCCTATAAAAGCCTCTTCCTTCATCCCTAGCCTTTGCCTTTTTAGTAAAATTCATAAGACTAATTAAAAGTACTGAGAGAACAGTATTAAGCTATGCAGCATGAGTTAAAGAAGATCTATCAAGATAGTAGAAAAGTGAAACTATCTTAAAATAATGCCTCTGGTGTAACCCTGGTAGTATTTCAGCACAGCTCACCTTTCCATACTTTCAGTGGATCTCCACACTAGTAAGACACCAAGTTCCACAGTACCAGAAGCCATTTAAATCAGCTATCTGCAGAAATGCTAATGACGTCTTAAGCACGAAGGTTTAGACAGCCTGTCACTAAGATGCGATCAGGTCCAGCTAGGTATTGGAATAAGCGCTAGCCTTCCTTTCCACTTATTCTACCTTTAGCA